>NC_069505.1:40712694-41017694 GCF_027579735.1 Bombina bombina
GTTGTAGATGTGTAACAGATTTTGGGGATCAATGTTAGAAAAAGTGTGTTTTTTCCATTTTTTTCCTTATATTTTATAATTATTTTATAGTATATTATAAGATATGATGAAAATAATGGTATCTTTAGAAAGTCCATTTAATGGCGAGAAAAACTATATATAATATGTGTGGGTACAGTAAATGAGTAAGAGGAAAAATACAGCTAAACACAAACACTGCAAAAATGTAAAAATAGCCTTGGTCCCAAACGAACAGAAAATGGAAAAGTGCTGTGGTCATTAAGGGTTTAAACATGTGCTGAGTTAATGCACGGCGGCATCAATTGATGAAGACAATGATAGATAAGCAGGTTCACTAATCAACGATAAGCCAGCTTGAAAATGACAGTGTTCCAAATGAAGAAACAATACTGTTAAACGTTGTATTGAATGGTGAACAAACAGTTAAAGGCTAGGTCCTACAGAGAGGTATACTCTCATCCAAGGGACCTTCCGTGTAATCTCACCACTCCATCGAATGGAACTGACTTATCTGAGACAAAGTGCAGACGATCGGTCAAACTTCTCCATTAGCCAGCTATAGCTTATGCCAGGTCATGTGTTGGGCAGCGCTTCCTCCTTTACTCGGGCGGCCTTTCCCGAAACATGTACAAACACGCAACACGTGTTTCGCCGCTAGGAACTTCCGGTGCGGCTTCTTCACAGCGTATCAGTGCTACTGGTATCATCTTCCTCCCGGAAATTTATATACCCACATTGCGGAGGCCAAGGGCTTATCTTAATCCTCCAATCGGTACGCTTGCTGCTCACTTAGGTTGTTAGCATCATTAGTAAAAATAGAGACTATCAAATAGCCATATTCATACATTAAATAGTTTATAAGGGTGGTCATGTTGCCTGTATTTACACAAAAGCTGGTCACATAACTTATTAAAATAAGAAGATGTATATTTACAAATTTTACTTTTACACGTTGTTGAAATTAAGCAAATTCCCTGCAGTTGAGGTAGGAGGGGGAAAGAGAAAATTGTTTGTTATCTCTAAAATTTGGATACTCATTCTATACCAATGGGCTCCACTCAGGACGCAGACCGCGCTACTTCACATAGAAGTCTAAAAATATATAAATATAGAGATATTTAGAGAAAGGGGGCATAATTTATTTCTTCATTTAACCCATTGGGGTTCATTGTGTTCATGTTAAATATCCATTTACACTCAGCTTGTAGAAGCTGCTTATCTAGATCACCTCCTCTCTTTTTGAGATCAATTAGTTCTAAGCCCATTACCTTTAGGCATGTTGCCACACTGTTGTGATGGGTATAAAAGTGTCTTGTAAAGTCTGTAAAGTCCCGGCGCTCCGTACCTCAACTCCATGTCGGACAAAGTGCGGCCGCGACATGCATAGGGGGGCCTCTCAGCCACATCTAGCATCTCTTCAAGCCTGGTAATTACACGGCAAGTAGGCTGCGCCCAGGGTTGGTTCCTCCAGGCTATTGCTCTCAAGCCGCAAAGTTCCGGTAAGTTCAGAGTGGGTTCACATAACCCACCAAAGCACTGTATTTGGCAAGTCGCCTCTAGGCTGGGGAACGAGACACGAGCAGTAATCTTAGCCTCCCTCACACATGCTTCTGCAATCAGCCGTCCTGCAGTGAGAGATTCCCTTGGCGCTCTCGGACCTGAAAAACCTTCTGGAGGGTTGTCCCCTGTTAGGGGGCTGCTCATTAGGTCACTCGCGTGGTGAGTCTGATCTGTCTGAGCCTGAGACAAGGGATCTGACAAGCTGGGGATGAGCACAGGAACACTTATATCCTTGACAGGTTCCTCCACAAAGGCTCTTAATGTCATATGTCCAGACCCTATTTGTTTGGTTAATGCACGTAGGCTTCCCCACTCAGTAGACCAGGCTTGCATCAGTTTCTCGTGATGTTCAGTCAGCAAGCAGGTCACGGCCTCGAGTAGTGCATTGACAGTAAGCGCCATCTTTAGCGGGTGCATATGTCACGGGAAAGTCTGTCAAGCCTCCTTCTGTCTATCACGTAGATCAAGGATGGTGTTATATTAACATAAATGTTATAAGTTGTACTTCTCCTTAGTCTGCCACATAAGGCATTGGCCACACAATAGGTGTGGCAGTGGTGAGAACAAATGAGGCTTCAAATATAGGGGAAGGCCTCAGAAGAAAAAGTCCGGTACTGAGGTCTAGGGAGTCGCGCCACAAACCAAAACCCTAATTCTTGGGTCAGAGTGCCTTCAGTCGAGTTTCTCCACCTTATGAAATAGCTTGTCGCCAATATTTCAACTGAATTTGAGTAAGAAGTGGTGGATGAACCAGGAGCTGAAGCTCAGTGCGACCATTAAGATGGCCGCCGCCCGGAAGTCCGCCATATACACACATTTTATATATATATATATATATATATATATATATATATATATATATATATATATATATATATATATATATATATATATATATATAATGTGTGTATATATAATGTGTGTGTATGTATATATATATATATATATATATATATATATATATATATATATATATATATATGTGTGTGTGTGTATATTTACAGTGGGGAAAAAAAGTATTTAGTCAGACACCAATTGTGCAAGTTCTCCCACTTAAGAAGATGAGAGAGGCTTGTAATTTTCATCATAGGTATACCTCAACTATGTGAGACAAAATGTAGAAACAAATCCAGACAATCACATTGTCTGTCTGATTTGGAAATAATTTATTTGCAAATTATGGTGGAAAATAAGTATTTGGTCAATATCAAAAGTTCATCTCAATACTTTGTTATATATCCTTTGTTGGCAATGACAGAGGTCAAACGTTTTCTGTAAGTCTTCACAAGGTTGTCACACACTGTTGCTGGTATGTTGGTCCATTCCTGCATGCAGATCTCCTCTAGAGCAGTGATGTTTTGGGGCTGTCGCTGGGCAACACAGACTTTCAACTCCCTCCAAAGGTTTCTATGGGGTTGAGATCTGGAGACTGGCTAGGCCACTCCAGGACCTTGAAATGCTTCTTACGAAGCCACTCCTTCGTTGCCCGGGCAGTGTGTTTGGGATCATTGTCATGCTGAAAGACCCAGCCACGTTTCATCTTCAATGCCCTTGCTGATGGAAGGAGGTTTGCACTCAAAATCTCACGATACATGGCCCCATTCATTCTTTCATGTACACGGATCAGTTGTCCTGTTCCCTTTGCAGAGAAACAGCCCCAAAGCATGATGTTGCCACCCCCATGCTTCACAGTAGGTATGGTGTTCTCTCTCTCCTCCAAACACGACAAGTTGTGTTTCTACCAAACAGTTCTACCTTGGTTTCATCTGACCATATGACATTCTCCCAATCCGCTTCTGGATCATCCAAATGCTCTCTAGCATACTTCAGACGGGCCCGGACATATACTGGCTTAAGCAGGGGGACACGTCTGGCACTGCAGGATCTGAGTCCCTGGTGGCATAGTGTGTTACTGATGGTAGCCTTTGTTACGTTGGTCCCAGCTCTCTGCAGGTCATTCACTAGGTCCCCCTGTGTGGTTCTGGGATGTTTGCTCACCGTTCTTGTGATCATTTTGACCCCACGGGGTGAGATCTTGTGGAGCCCCAGATCGAGGGAGATTATCAGTGGTCTTGTATGTCTTCCATTTTCTAATTATTGCTCCCACAGTTGATTTATTCACACCAAGTTGCTTGCCTATTGCAGATTCAGTCTTCCCAGCCTGGTGCAGGTCTACAATTTTGTTTCTGGTGTCCTTCGACAGCTCTTTGGTCTTCACCATAGGGGAGTTTGGAGTGTGACTGTTTGAGGTTGTGGACAGGTGTCTTTTATACTGATAACAAGTTCAAACAGGTGCCATTAATACAGGTAATGAGTGGAGGACAGTGGAGCCTCTTAAAGAAGAAGATACAGGTCTGTGAGAGCCAGAAATCTTGCTTCAAGGTACAAGAGAAAAGCAGGCACTGTTGCCACACTGTTGTGATGGGTATAAAAGTGTCTTGTAAAGTCTGTAAAGTCCCGGCGCTCCGTACCTCAACTCCATGTCGGACAAAGTGCGGCCGCGACATGCATAGGGGGGCCTCTCAGCCACATCTAGCATCTCTTCAAGCCTGGTAATTACACGGCAAGTAGGCTGCGCCCAGGGTTGGTTCCTCCAGGCTATTGCTCTCAAGCCGCAAAGTTCCGGTAAGTTCAGAGTGGGTTCACATAACCCACCAAAGCACTGTATTTGGCAAGTCGCCTCTAGGCTGGGGAACGAGACACGAGCAGTAATCTTAGCCTCCCTCACACATGCTTCTGCAATCAGCCGTCCTGCAGTGAGAGATTCCCTTGGCGCTCTCGGACCTGAAAAACCTTCTGGAGGGTTGTCCCCTGTTAGGGGGCTGCTCATTAGGTCACTCGCGTGGTGAGTCTGATCTGTCTGAGCCTGAGACAAGGGATCTGACAAGCTGGGGATGAGCACAGGAACACTTATATCCTTGACAGGTTCCTCCACAAAGGCTCTTAATGTCATATGTCCAGACCCTATTTGTTTGGTTAATGCACGTAGGCTTCCCCACTCAGTAGACCAGGCTTGCATCAGTTTCTCGTGATGTTCAGTCAGCAAGCAGGTCACGGCCTCGAGTAGTGCATTGACAGTAAGCGCCATCTTTAGCGGGTGCATATGTCACGGGAAAGTCTGTCAAGCCTCCTTCTGTCTATCACGTAGATCAAGGATGGTGTTATATTAACATAAATGTTATAAGTTGTACTTCTCCTTAGTCTGCCACATAAGGCATTGGCCACACAATAGGTGTGGCAGTGGTGAGAACAAATGAGGCTTCAAATATAGGGGAAGGCCTCAGAAGAAAAAGTCCGGTACTGAGGTCTAGGGAGTCGCGCCACAAACCAAAACCCTAATTCTTGGGTCAGAGTGCCTTCAGTCGAGTTTCTCCACCTTATGAAATAGCTTGTCGCCAATATTTCAACTGAATTTGAGTAAGAAGTGGTGGATGAACCAGGAGCTGAAGCTCAGTGCGACCATTAAGATGGCCGCCGCCCGGAAGTCCGCCATATACACACATTTTATATATATATATATATATATATATATATATATATATATATATATATATATATATATATATATATATATATATATATATATATATAATGTGTGTATATATAATGTGTGTGTATGTATATATATATATATATATATATATATATATATATATATATATATGTGTGTGTGTGTATATTTACAGTGGGGAAAAAAAGTATTTAGTCAGACACCAATTGTGCAAGTTCTCCCACTTAAGAAGATGAGAGAGGCTTGTAATTTTCATCATAGGTATACCTCAACTATGTGAGACAAAATGTAGAAACAAATCCAGACAATCACATTGTCTGTCTGATTTGGAAATAATTTATTTGCAAATTATGGTGGAAAATAAGTATTTGGTCAATATCAAAAGTTCATCTCAATACTTTGTTATATATCCTTTGTTGGCAATGACAGAGGTCAAACGTTTTCTGTAAGTCTTCACAAGGTTGTCACACACTGTTGCTGGTATGTTGGTCCATTCCTGCATGCAGATCTCCTCTAGAGCAGTGATGTTTTGGGGCTGTCGCTGGGCAACACAGACTTTCAACTCCCTCCAAAGGTTTCTATGGGGTTGAGATCTGGAGACTGGCTAGGCCACTCCAGGACCTTGAAATGCTTCTTACGAAGCCACTCCTTCGTTGCCCGGGCAGTGTGTTTGGGATCATTGTCATGCTGAAAGACCCAGCCACGTTTCATCTTCAATGCCCTTGCTGATGGAAGGAGGTTTGCACTCAAAATCTCACGATACATGGCCCCATTCATTCTTTCATGTACACGGATCAGTTGTCCTGTTCCCTTTGCAGAGAAACAGCCCCAAAGCATGATGTTGCCACCCCCATGCTTCACAGTAGGTATGGTGTTCTCTCTCTCCTCCAAACACGACAAGTTGTGTTTCTACCAAACAGTTCTACCTTGGTTTCATCTGACCATATGACATTCTCCCAATCCGCTTCTGGATCATCCAAATGCTCTCTAGCATACTTCAGACGGGCCCGGACATATACTGGCTTAAGCAGGGGGACACGTCTGGCACTGCAGGATCTGAGTCCCTGGTGGCATAGTGTGTTACTGATGGTAGCCTTTGTTACGTTGGTCCCAGCTCTCTGCAGGTCATTCACTAGGTCCCCCTGTGTGGTTCTGGGATGTTTGCTCACCGTTCTTGTGATCATTTTGACCCCACGGGGTGAGATCTTGTGGAGCCCCAGATCGAGGGAGATTATCAGTGGTCTTGTATGTCTTCCATTTTCTAATTATTGCTCCCACAGTTGATTTATTCACACCAAGTTGCTTGCCTATTGCAGATTCAGTCTTCCCAGCCTGGTGCAGGTCTACAATTTTGTTTCTGGTGTCCTTCGACAGCTCTTTGGTCTTCACCATAGGGGAGTTTGGAGTGTGACTGTTTGAGGTTGTGGACAGGTGTCTTTTATACTGATAACAAGTTCAAACAGGTGCCATTAATACAGGTAATGAGTGGAGGACAGTGGAGCCTCTTAAAGAAGAAGATACAGGTCTGTGAGAGCCAGAAATCTTGCTTCAAGGTACAAGAGAAAAGCAGGCACTGCAGAGAGGTTTCCTTAAAAAAATGATGACCTTTATTTAGTAAAAAGGTTAAAAAGACTCCCAGCTACATACGCTGGATACACGCAAAAAGAGACAATGGCAGGAGAGTGCAAGAGACACTGTGCACTGTCTAACTAGTTTCACGTCCCTCCTGGACGCTTATTCAGAGGCTTCTGACGAAGCGGTTGTTTACTGTGAAACGCGTAAGGCCACGCCCACCTTATGTCATTGCCGACAGACACGCTATAGAGCTACTCTGAGTATCACAAAGAGAGCCACAGCGTTTACCTCAAGCTCTGAATAGAGCGTTTTTTTTTTGCAAACTTCACAAAGTGAACTTTGGATCTCCAATAAGCACATGAGGACCATTAGCCCAGCTTACCGGAAAGAAAGCAAAAAAGTTTTACCAACGAATTCAAGATTCAAAGACTGATTTCACTACTCAGCGCTTTCCAGGTTATAAGTGGGGACACTTTGAGAATCCAATTGCCTAATCTTACCTCATTCGATTGAGGTTATATTTGTGAGTAAGGATTACCTTCCACAGCTTTTATGTATTTTATATGTTTTTGTAATAAATCCAATTGATTTGCACTATGAGAGGTGTCTCTGTGCGCTTGTTTTTTTAGATATCCATATATATATATATATATATATATATATATATATATATATATATATATATATATATATATATATATATATATATATATATATATATATATATATATATATATATACATATACATATATACATATATATATATACATATATATATATATATATATATATATATATATATATATATACACACACACACACACACACATTCCTGAGTGACTCACCAGCAATATCTGCTCAGGAGAGGTGATTGATTGCAGCTTTTGAGTGAATATGTTTTTAACTATTTTGCTGTTAAATACACAGCTAAAGCGTAACTTTTATGCAATTGTAAAACACTGTAAAATGACCCTAGCTCACTGTGGGATCAATTCCAATTTTTTTCCCCAGTGCTGGAAAATTCGGAACTGACATTTTATTATTTATTAACAAAGTTATCACAATTTTTCAGTCAAGCACAGAAGAGATTGTTAGCGCACACAAGATTTGATCTCCATTTACCCACAAGAGCCCTTGGAACTGACAATAATAGATGCTGATCACTGAAATAACGAGTTAAAGGTGGGAAATGGAGTCTGTGTCTTACAATTGGATAGTGTTTTTTTTTTTTTAATGATATGTGGGTATCATGGGTATACTGGGCATCTTTGATCAATAATGTTTTTAAAACTTTTAATACGTTAAAATTATTTTTTTAATCATTAGGAAAACCTTGCTTTTCATTTTGGAAAGTTATCCATCTAAAATCAAGAAGAAGATGGTGGGCTGTTAATTTCCATAAGAAGAAAGGGGCTACAACTTAACTCATCTTTTTAATGTGATTTTAGCACATACCTGTAAATCGTGAAACTAAGTGACAAGGTTTTAAAGATAGTCCAAAGGTGTTGGACTCACTGTACAAACCGTGATGTTCAAATCTCACTCTCACTGTACAGAACAGAGATCACACTTTTACACAACACTGAATGGCAAATACTTAACCTCATGACAACGAGAAACCCTGTTCCTAAACACAAGTGTACTGTACTTTACAATTCCAAAAATGTGAGTATAAAATAAATACAAAGACATAAAGAGTGTGATTTCTAAATGCCATTTGTCTGATTTCCATGTTCTTGCATTTCCTTCAGACCTAGTTAGCTGTTCGGGGTATCGCATATCTGTCTATTAAATACATATACATATGTAAATGTCTCTTCCACCCTCTACTGATAGACTATACAATAGTTCTGAATATAGGTTTAATGCATCTAAACCATGTATTGATATACATTTAAAATGCTCTCTGACAGTTTCAGAGTGTATCGCACGCATGCAAGATAATAGAATTATTCTAAATCATCTTGGAATACTGTCAAACGTAGAAAAGCCCAGTTTTATCAACGCCCTTAATAAAAAGTGCAAACCCTGTGCTTGAGATAGATTGTGATCTCCAAAGCCATTGCTGTCTATACATCATCTGAGTGATTTTCCCATCATCTGGTCATATAAGAATGTAATGTTTTCCATTACAGAAATTGTGTTATTGTTTGGATTGTGATCACTCAGTACTTGAAAAACACAGATTGGGAGCTGAAAAAACTGATAAAGGGGATGGGAAGGACTGGAATCAACCCCTGTGTATGTTCAACCCCCACAAAGGTTTTAAACATAGCTATAGTCCTGTTTAGGAACTTCAAGTGTTGCAACTCCTGAGCAGAACACAGCCGGCAAACCAATCAGGAGTGGCAGTCGCAAATAGCTACCAATCATCAGCTCTTTCCTGTTTAGGAGCTGCAGTGTTTGTGGTTCATAAGCAGTACGTTACCTAAATGTTTAGTGCCTTTGCGGCAATTAAACACTTATTTATATGTCATTGTTAAGTATAGTTAAAAATGACATGCTGTAATGAATTACATGAGTAAGCATATTCCAAATAACTTAATGTTATACCGCTGGGTTGGGAGGGCGTGCAAGTGTACCCTAATGAGCTTTGTGATGTTTCTAGCAGGAAGGGGAGGGGCTATATTTGAAATGTAGCCAGTGTAATGTTGTTGCATTTGAAGGGAATACAGTGCAGACTTTAACTTTTTATTTTTTTAATAAACCTTTTACCGTCATGTAGTTGTATGTTGGTACTGATCCAGTAGTATACAGTAAGCAAACACAGAAATGAGGGAATATACTTTATATGTATAATTGATCAGTTTTTATATTGAAAAGCTTTTGCACTTGGGGAACTTTTTCTGTGAGAGCAAGTATGTACAGACTATAAGACTAATTCTAATTTGGAAATGTGTGCAGTCAAAAGCACAAACACTTAAGGGGTGAAATGTGACCCCAGGCCTTAGGATGAACAACCCAAACATAGATTCCATAGCATTCCTCAAGTTATTCTTGGACCAATTTCCTATCTTCTCTATTACATGTATGCAAAATTTATGTTATGGAAGAAAGGAGGTATATAAATATAAAGGAATAAGTAAGACCAGTGGAGGTTCTAACGGGTGTCACAAGTTATAATTTTGCTCTGTCCATAACAAAGAGGGAAGTATATCTATTTTGTCTCTGTGCCTGTTTATCTACATTTACACCCAGACATGCACATTCCTGGTTTTACATTCTCACTTATTGCAACCTCTGTATTGCCCCCACCTAACCCTGCATGCAAACCCAGCTACAAAAATAGTTCACCTTTTCATTGTATCACAATATGGGGGTGTGGAAGAGACTGCTTATTAATACTGAACCTATTTACCTCAAATTTAGTTGCTGCTAATCACTACTGAAATATCTTGTTTTTGATACATTTTTCAGTTCAGTAATTAATATACTCTAATTCAATTTGAAAAAGTCATTATTAAAGGGGCTTGAAACCCTACAATTGTCTCATGATTCAGATAGAGCACTGTTCCGATTTAATTCTATTATTAACTTAGCTTTATTTTCTTTGTATCCTTTGTTGAAGGAGCATCAATGCACTACTGCGAGCTAGCTTAACACTTCGAATGAGCCAATCTTAATGGGAATATACGAGCATCCACCAATCACCACCTAGCTCCCAGTAACAATATTTGATCGGCTGCAAGTAAGTATTGTTCGTCTACTGAGAGGGTATAAGACGATTGCGAATGCTGAAATGGCCATATATTTCTAATAATAGAGCCTCTCCAGAGTCGTTATTATTTATTTACTCTTTATTTGAGATAAAAAAACTCATGCACAGAAAAAATAGCTCGGGTGCGCGCTTCAGACATATGTATAGAGCGGATGGGACCGCTCTATACGTCACCCTGTGAATAACACGGAAGTGCCGGGTGGGAGGAGGAAGATTGAAATCGGAACCAAGTTAGTGATTAAAATATATAATAATTGCTAATTAAAAAAAAAAAAAAACTTAGCGGTTTTAATATATATGTGTAAAATAAGTATTAGGAGGCTGCAGCTGTTAGAAACTTGACATTCACTTTAATAGCCAAAACAATAACAATAATAGCAATAACCTGCCTCCTAATTGTAAACACATCAAAATTTGGAATTTATAATCTACCATCGAAATGTAATAATCATCTTAATATCAGTAACCGTAAATGAACTATCAGTCTACAGTAAGGTTAAGAATATAAAAGGGAAACCTCATTTTCTCTAGCATCTGCTTCTCATAAGTGATAGATGATCACTCTTGGACCTGGTTACTCTAATAATACACTATAGAGAAAGATTAGTGGCTAGGATGGCCACTCTTCGGCCTTAGCACATATATAAATAAAGATTAGCAACTGACACTAAGGAAAAGTTCAATACAGCAAGAATTTCTTTGAATTAGCACCTCGTGTGACAAATTAAAGCCACTCTTGGGCTTTCAGAGTTTATATAAATGACAATTTCATGAGGATGTTTGACAACCTAGGGCCACTCTTGGACCCTCTATGTAGATTTATACAGCTCTATGGTATTAGTAATATAGACTTGTGGTAATTAACATCTGATAAGATGGCTATGGATCATAGTGAAATAATTAAGAGTAAGTAGCATAGACATTAGCGTCTCAAAATACAGATAAAATATGTCGGGGTTGTACTTATGCAAGACTATTGTAGACCTTTTATTATCCAAATTCTAATGTATATAGTAACAGTCATGAACAGTATGATTCTAGCCCAAAACCTACAGTGATATTATTTTACACATATTTGAATTGCATAGTGTAGTATGATGCTAGTACAACCATAGTTAAAGGGACAGTCAAGTCCAAAAAAACTTTCATGTTTCAAATAGGGCATGTAATTCTAAACAACTTTCCAATTTACTTTTATACCAATTTTGCTTTGTTCTCTTGGTATTCTTAGTTGAATGCTAAACCTAGGAAGGCTCATATAATCATTTATAAGCCCTTGAAGGCTGCCTCTTATCACATACTTTTTTATTTGCTTTTCACAGCAGGGGAGAGCTAGTTCCTGTCAGCCATATAGATAACATTGTGATCATTGTGATGCTTGTGGCAGACACTGCACTAATTGGCTAAAATGAAAGTCAATAGATAATAAATAAAATGTCGTGATAAGGGGACTTAGATGCTTAGATACAAGGTAATCACAGAGGTAAAAAACATATTAATATAATATCGTTGGTTATGCAAAACTGGGGAATGGGTAATAAAGGGATTATTTATCTCTTTAAACAACAAAAATTCTGCTGTTGACTGTCCCTTTTAAACAGAATTCCAGGCATTAAAAGAATGAGGGTTTACCACACTATATAGCAGTTGGACAAGGAGAATATATGGATATCTGAAGTTGTAAATATATATCAAGAGTAGTAGAGTGCAATAACATGGTCTGCAGACATATACAATAGGTCTGTATAAAGGGATACTACCTTATCAGATATCATCGGTATATCATCATCTCCTTTAATACATAGTCCTATGTACAAAATAATAAAAGTATATACAGTTGTATGCAAAAGTTTAGGCACCTCAGACAATTTCCATGACTTTCATTTATAAATAATTGGGTGTTTTGAATCAGCAATTTCATTTTGATCTATCAAATAACTGAAAGACACAGTAATATTTCAGTAGTGAAATGAGGTTTATTGGATTAGCAGAAAATGTGCAATATGCATCAAAACAAAATTAGACAGGTGCATAAATTTGGGCACCCCAACAGAAATATTGCATCAATATTTAATAGAGCCTCCTTTAGCAGAAATAACAGCCTCTAGACGCTTCCTATAGCCTGTAATGAGTGTCTGGATTCTGGATGAATGTATTTTGGACCATTCCTCCTTGCAAAACATCTTCAGTTCCGTTAGGTTTTATGGTTGCCAAGCATGGACATCCCGCTTCAAATCACCCCACAGATTGTTAATGATATTCAGGTCTGGGGACTGGGATGGCCATTCCAGAACATTGTACCTGTTCTTCTGCATAAATGCCAGAGTAGATTTTGAGCAGTGTTTTGGGTCGTTGTCTTGTTGAAATATCTAGCCCCGGCTTAACTTCAACTTTGTGACTGATTCCTCAACATTATTGTCAAGTATCTGCTGATATTGAGTGGAATCCATGCAACCCTTAACTTTAACAAGATTCCCAGTACCGGCACTGGCCACACAGCCCCACAGCATGATGGAACATCCACCAAATTTTACTGTGGGTAGCAAGTGTTTGTCTTGGAATGCTGTGTTCTTTTGCCGCCATGCATAACGCCCCTTGTTATGACTAAATAACTCAATCTTCGTTTCATCAGTCCACAGCACCTTCTTCTAAAATGAAGCTGACTTGTGCAAATGTGCGTTTGCATACCTCAAGCGACTCTGTTTGTGGCGTGTGGGCAGAAAAGGCTTCTGCCGCATCCCTCTCCCATACAGCTTCTCCTTGTGCAAAGTGCGCTGAATTGTTGAATGATGCACAGTGACACCATCTGCAGCAAGATGATGTCGTAGGTCTTTGGAGGTGGTCTGTGGGCTGTTTTTGACCGTTCTCACCATCCTTTTCCTTTGCCTCTCCGATATTTTACTTCTGGCCTTAACAAGAACTGTGCCTGTGGTCGTCTATTCCCTCACTATGTTCCTCACAGTGGACACTGACAGCTTAAATCTCTGCAATAGCTTTTTGTAGCCTTCCCCTAAACCATAATGTTGAACAATCTTTGTTTTCAGGTCATTTGAGAGTTGTTTTGAGGCCCCCATGTTTCCACTCTTCAGAGGAGAGTCAAAGAGAACAACAACTTTCAATTGGCCACCTTAAATACCTTTTCTCATGATTGGACGCACGTGTCTATGAAGTTCGAGGCTCACCAAACCATTTGTGTGTTCCAATTAATCAGTGCTAGGTAGTTACAGGTATTCAAATCAACAAAATGACAAGGGTGCCCAAATGTATGCACCTGTCTAATTTTGTTTTGATTCATATTGCACATTTTCTGTTAATCCAATAAATCTCTTTTTACTACTGAAATATTACTGTGTCCTTGAGTTATTTGATAGATCAAAATGAAATTGCTGATCCAAACACCCAATTATTTATAAATGAAAATCATGGAAATTGCCAGGGGTGCCTATACTTTTGCATACGACTGTATCTGTGGCAAATTTAATGTAGACACATTTATGAATAAAAATATTAAAACCAAAGCCATGTGCAACAACTGATAAGATAAATTGTCTACTAGTTGTTCTATGCCTGCACAATCAGGTTTAAGTAAGAAAATGACAAGTATATTGCAGATTTTAAGCATTACCAGGTACAGACCAATATATAATCAGCTCACTGGGGTACCTATTTTAACAAACCCCCATTATCCCACTCCAGAAGTAGGAAACCAAGTACTGATTTGCACATTAGAAAATAATGGAGCACAGAAATGAGAGCACTTCGTTAGCAAGTATATGAAAAGGATAGTAAGTACAGCTTGAAAAAGAGACATCTCAAACTCCTCCGAAACAGGCTCTATAAGCCTACGGTAGTAGAGAAACAGTTCTGGGTTCAGTAATAGTCGTGTAAAGATCCTTGAGCCCTAGCAGCTCTTTCATTGTTTACCGGTCATGAAAAAATCTCTCATCTAGTCTCCATGCTGGCCTTTTGCACTAGTTTGTGCGGCCCCTGAGAAGGAGCAACACTAAAAATGTGTGCCATAGTCTTTGTGGCCATAGGAAAAGGCAAAAGTAAAAGTTTTGCTTTGGGGCTTCTGTGGCTGGGAAAACAAGGTATCCAGAAGTTGAAACAGCCCTCTGGATATGAGAATAGCAAATATAGGGTACTCTGCAACCTTAATCTAGCCCTGTGCCACTTAACACATTTAGGAAATAAATAATTTGTGTGTTTAATAGTTTTTAATTTATATGTGGCCCTTATAATTAAGTGATCTGCGGCCGTTATTGATTTAGAGCATTTTATTATTACTCTAGAAGTTGTAAGGTATATTTAGGAACAAGAATACCATTTCAGAATTTAACTGTAAAAGTGCATATATACATCTATTAATCTTAATAAATTAACTATAGAGAAGTACAATGTTGCCCATTTAACCACAATATCTTCTTATTGGCTCTAATTTCTTTCTTCCGACAATTTTCTGACTATTCGTTTTTTTTTTATTTATATAATTTTATCTTGAGTGAATCAATGCTTTTTCCCAGAGCTGGAAAGCAATCAGGTCGGCTTTTAAAGACTATGTGGAGACAAATGATTTTCTGAGCTGGGCATTCATTAGTGTAAAGTACTCTGTGCTCTGGCACACCTTCTTGTTTGTTTTAAGTAGCACTAACCTCAATTTTCTGCAGATAGAGTGCAGCATAGATGCTGAGTATCCTCCTACACCCCCCCTCCCTTTTTCTCTGTTTCCTCAAGGCAGGAAATTAATCTCCAGAGACTATAAATCACCCTGTTTATTAAAAGAATAAAGAGCTTTAACTAACAAGAGGTTTTGTCAGCGCTCCATAAATCTGCTTCCCAGACTTTTGGAAACCCATATGTGCTTAATTCATATGTATAAGTCTGAAGCGTGAATATAATACTTGTCCATTAAATTCTTTTTGACCTGATTAAAGTCATTAGCTGTGAATAATTATCTCTTCTGCGTTCTTATGCTGAGCCAATATAATGCAAATAGCCTTATCCTTACCACGGATGAGAAGTGTTTGCAAGGCGATTGGTTTCAAAGGAGTGTTCTCTCTTAATAAATCAAACCTGCGCTCGCTCTTTCTGTAAAAATATAAGTGTTTAAAAACAAAAAGTAACATATGCTTTTTCTCCTTGTGGGTCTGCATAGCATCATAAAATCAGCTCGTGGTAAATGTTCTTAATTTAGTGGTCATGCTCCTAGAGGCCTGGAACCAGTGTTCATTAGAATATTTCAATTGTAAAACATTTGAATCATAAAATGTTAAACTGAGTTCCAGTGTTAAGTTTAGGTTACTATTTGAAGGACTTTTTGGGACATTGTGCATTGTGTTCTAGGAGCCTTTTGTGAGTTACACACACATTCACTTTTTAAATGCCTGCTTTGTTGGAAACTAAGGGAAATTAAAAAGTAATAACTAGCAGTGGTGGAATGTACTAGAAAATGTAATTGAATATTTGTTTTTTTTCTTGTTGATAATATCTTTCTGCTTTTTTATTTTGGCATTTGAGTTCTTCCCTATTGCCATGGTGTCTCAGTAGCACAGGAGGAATAAGTTACTAACTATACTGTAGGTATTGCCAGGTGTATGGGTTGAGCTGCTAACACATCAAACCAAAAAATCTTCATCTATGTTGTGAATTACTCTTTTAGCTCCTACTACATTTTACCATTACTTTTTTAATAGTCCCTTTTTGAAAATTGGTTTTCTTTCTAATTGTAGTGAGAGTCCACAAAATATTGATCTTACAAATGGGAATACAACACCTGGCCACCAGGAGGAGGCAAAGATACTCCAACCAGAAAATTCAAATATCCCTCCTACTCCCCCTTCCCTCCGTGTAGTTCTTTGCCTCGTCTAGGAGGTAGGCAGAGATGAGGTGCTCTGCAGGTTGTTTAATACTATCTTCAATGGATAGTTCCTAGAAGAGAGGGTTAGGTAGATTACAACTGCCTTTACTTGTAATACTCTTACGCCTAGATTTAGAGTTCTGCGTTAGCCGTCCAAACCAGCGTTAGGGGCTCCTAACGCTGCTTTTGGCTGCCCGCTGGTATTTAGAGTCTTGTAGGTAAGGGTCTAACGCTCACTTTCCAGCCGCGACTTTTCCATACCGCAGATCCCCTTACGCCAATTGCGTTTCCTATCTTTTCAATGGGATCTTTCTAACGCTGGTATTTAGAGTCTTGGCTGAAGTGAGCGTTAGAACTCTAAAGAAAAGACTCCAGCCGCAGAAAAAAGTCAGGAGTTAAGAGCTTTCTAGGCTAATGCCGGTTCATAAAGCTCTTAACTACTGTGCTCTAAAGTACACTAACACCCATAAACTACCTATGTACCCCTAAACCGAGGTCCCCCCACATCGCCGCCACTCTAATAACATTTTTAACCCCTAATCTGCCGACTGCACACCGCCAAACCTACATTATCCCCATGTACCCCTAATCTGCTGCCCCTAACATCGCCGACCCCTATATTATATTTATTACCCCCTAATCTGCCCCCCCAACGTCGCCGCTACCTACCTACACTTATTAACCTCTAATCTGCTGACCGTACCTCGCCGCCACTATAATAAATGTATTAACCCCTAAACCGCCTCACTCCCGCCTCAAAAACCCTATAATAAATAGTATTAACCCCTAATCTGCCCTCCCTAACATCGCCGACACCTAACTTCAAGTATTAACCCCTAATCTGCCGACCGGACCTCACCACTACTATAATAAATTTATTAACCCCAAAAGCTAAGTCTAACCCTAACACCCCCCTAAGTTAAATATAATTTTTATCTAACGAAATAAATTAACTCTTATTAAATAAATTAATCCTATTTAAAGCTAAATACTTACCTGTAAAATAGACCCCAATATAGCTACAATATAAATAATAATTATATTGTAGCTATTTTAGGATTTATATTTATTTTACAGGCAACTTTGTATTTATTTTAACTAGGTACAATAGCTATTAAATAGTTATTAACTATTTAATAGCTACCTAGTTAAAATAATTTCAAAATTACCTGTAAAATAAATCCTAACCTAAGTTACAATTAAACCTAACACTACACTATCAATAAATTAATTAACTAAACTATCTACAATTAACTGCAATTAAATCAACTAAACTAAATTACAAAAAAAACAAAAACAAACACTAAATTACAAAAAATAAAAAAAAGATTACAAGAATTTTAAACTAATTACACCTACTCTTGGTCTTCGCTTCATACTTTTTCAAAATTCTATAAATTTGATACTTTTGCTTCTTCAGGCTATTTTTGTGAGAAAGGTTTTACAGGCAGTGGTTCCTTCTGTTTAAGTACCTGCCTTGTCCCTCCCTTCATCCGTGTACTTTAGCTTTGGTATTGGTATCCCACAAGTAATGGATGATCCGTGGACTGGATACACCTTACAAGAGAAAACATAATTTATGCTTACCTGATAAATTTATTTCTCTTGTGGTGTATCCAGTCCACGGCTCGTCCTGTCATTATAAGGCAGGTAATTTTTAACTTTAAACTACGGTCACCACTGCACCCTATGGTTTCTCCTTTCTCTGCTTGTTTTCGGATGACTGGATATGGCTGTTAGGGGAGGAGCTATATAGACAGCTCTGCTGTGGGTGATCCTCTTGCAACTTCCTGTTGGGAATGAGAATATCTCACAAGTAATGGATGATCCGTGGACTGGATACACCACAAGAGAAATACATTTATCAGGTAAGCATAAATTATGTTTTTTTATTTTATTAGGGGGATTAGATTAGGTGTAATTAGTTTAAAAATGTGTAATTATTTTTTTATTTTCTGTAATTTAGTGTTTTTTTTCCGTAATCTAGTTTATTTAATTTAATTGTAATTAATTGTAGTTAGTTTAGGGAATTAATTTAATTATAGTGTAGTGTTAGGTGTAATTGCAATTTAGGTTAGGTTTTATTTTAAAGGTATATTTGTCTTTATTTTAACTAGGAAGTTATTAAATAGTTAATAACTATTGTACCTAGTTAAAATAAATACAAAGTTGCCTGTAAAATAAAAATAAACCCTAAGCTAGCTACAATGTAACTCTTAGTTATATTGTAGCTATCTTAGGGTTTATTTTACAGGTAAGTATTTAGTTTTAAATAGGAATAATTTATTTAATTGTAGTTATTTTATTTAGATGTATTTAAATTATATTTAAGTTAGGGGGTGTTAGGGTTAGACTTAGGTTTAGGGGTTAATAAATTTATTATAGTGGCGGCGACGCTGGCGGCGGCAGATTAGGGGTTAATAAATGTAATATAGTTGCGGCGACATTGGGGGGGTCAGATTAGGGGTTAATAAATATAATGTAGGGTTCGGCGATGTTGGGGGCAGCAGATTATGGGTTCATAAGTATAATGTAGGTGGCGGCGGTGTCCGGAGCGGCAGGTTAGGGGTTAATAATATAATGTAGGTGTCAGCCATGTCGGGGGCTGCAGATTAGGGGTTAATAAGTGTTAGATTAGGGGTGTTTAGACTCGGGGTTCATGTTAGGGTGTTAGGTGTAGACATAAAAAGTATTTCCCCATAGGAAACAATGGGGCTGCGTTAGGAGCTGAACGCTGCTTTTTTGCAGGTGTTTTTTTTCACCCGAATCTGCCCCATTGTTTCCTATGTGGAAATCGTGCACGAGCACGTTCAGCCAGCTTACCGCTACCGTAAGCAACGCTGGTATTGAGGTGAGATGTGGAGCTAAATTTTGCTCAATGCTCACTTTTCTGAGGCTAACGCCGGCTTGCAGAAAACTCGTAATACCAGCGTTGTCTTAAGTGAGCGGTGAGAAAAAAAGGCTTGTTAACACTGCACAGCCTTACCGACAAAAACTCGTAATCTAGCTGTTAGTTATTTACACTACACATTTCAATAACCGGTAATTTAAAGTGATAAAACCAACTCTACAATGTCCTTATGGCTTCTAACATTTTGATCTGTGTCCCCCATGTGTTAGGAAGTTGGCACTCACTGATCTAAATCATGAGGGTTTAATTTAGAGTTTGATGCCCCTTTAAATCTAATGTTTCAGTAATGAACTCCTCCCCCTGCTAGGGCTAGATTAAGAATATAATGTGTTTCGTGTTAGCGCAAATTCAGAGCTCTGGTTAACTTACACAAGACAAACAAGTTGCACAAAACACATCAAAAATGCATTTAAAAGCTCAGTCACACTCATAATAACAGTCTAATAAGTTAATAAAAAAATATTGCATTAAAAAGTTATAAGGGCTCAAAGATATGTGTTGGGGAAAAAAGGCTGCAAAGGGATTTAACCTAGAGATACATATATATATACATGTCTAAATATGTGTATGTACAGTGTCCTCCACAGTAAATTTTGTCAGCTGGGTGGCATTATAAAGTAGCCAGGTGTTGGCAGTGTTATATTATTATTATATAATTTTCTGCTATCCAAAGCACAATTAATTGCATAATGTATTTAATGATAATTTGTGCAATACATTTTGAACATTTTTAATATTAGCTAAAATTTTAGCCGTGCGGTCAGTAAAATCAGCTGGATGGTTTACTTGCTAAAAAGGTCCTGGGGAGAACATTGAGTGTGTGTGTATATATATGTATATATATATATATATATATATATATATATATATATATATATATATATATATATATATATATATATATATATATATATATAATAGGAGTGTATCCCAACCGGGAAAAAGAATGGCAGATTCGGAGACAAAAACTTGATGAATAGTAGAATTTATTCAGCAGAGTTGCCAAAGTACAGGTGAGTTAGTGTCATGATCCGGTGTACATGCGCTCAGGAAACAGACCCTCGGGGCAGTGGTAGGGATTTGAAGACACTGACCCCTGACCCGGGGGGGAGTATCCTGGACGTGGATAGATGATATTCTGTGATTCATAATTGATAGAAGTTATTGAAGAATTAATGGAGAGTGCAATATTTGTATACAATATATTCTGGCTTCACTGTAAGTTATAATTAGTTAACAGGAGTAGCTGCAGGATTCAATGAGAGAAATATATAGCAATGTGGAATGTACAGGCTTCAGAGTAAACAGGTAGAAGTTTGACACTTAGATGCGAACTAAGGTTTGTTGCAGGTTCACAGTATATAATATTATATAAGGTTGTATGTCAGAGTTAAGCACAGCAGCACAAATGATAAACAAGTTGCAAGTCTTAGGCATTAATTACTGTGTTGTGCATATATGTGCAAACCAAGGTTTGTTGCAGGTTCACAGTTCTTAATATTATGTAGAGCTGTATATCAGTATAATCAGAGTAGCAAAAGTGATAGACAAGTTACAAGTCTCAGGCATTAATTACTGTTTGAGCATATATATGCAAACTAGGTTTGTTGCAGGTTATTTCAGCAATGACAACTAGAAGCAGAGAAATAGTTATAAAGTTCTGAGTAAGATGATGTTATTGTAATTAGAGAGTGATGATAAGCAAAAGCATACTTGATTTATAATAAAGTTCAGAGTTTGTAAAGTAGCTGTGTCCAGGAAACAGAATGGGATTATTTTTGATACTTGCGGTTTGATGATATTTAGCATAGGAAATAGGAAATGCTGTATCTTGGAATAGTTGGTAAATTCATCCAGGAAACAGTCACAGATCTCAGTTGTTCAGGATCACAACTTCAAAGTTAATCCAAAGCACATTAGACCTGAGAAGGCTTAAAAAGAGGCTGAGGTAATCAGGTGCATGAATGATTAATCAGGCAGGCAAGCAAGCTGAATGTAAATACTGCCCAAATGCAGCAGTCAGAGAAGGAAGTCTTAAAGGGATAGTGACATTAGCCTGAGATATGTTAGTTTGCAAATGGACACCTGACGCGTTTCGTGCATGTGCACATGTGTTTCATCAGAGGCGCCTGAAGAGGCTCAGTAGCTATACATAGATTACTTGTGTGATTGGCTCATCCATGTGCATTGCTAAGTCTTCAACAAAGGATATCTGAAGAATTAACCAAATTAAATAATAGAAGTAAATTTGAATGTTGTTTACAATTGTATTCTCTATCTGAATCATGAAAGAAAAATATTGGGTTTCATGTCCCTTTAATAGTGATTATACTGTGGAATTCTAAGTATATGGAACAAAATTGTGAGTAGTAGGGTAGGTGGCATTTATATTTCACTTATTTGATGAAAATATTTAGACTTTATTATTTTTATATCATTGCTCAATCTAGAAGTATTCATCCGCAAACATTTGCCTATTTTTTAAGGTGTTAGATGCACCAAGCCTGAAACCCCACCTTTTCATATGGGTGTAACTTTTTACCTTTCCATGGACTCTGCTTGTACAGCCACCAACTGATTCCATGACCCTCTTTAATCTGTATCTATGGGCCCTTCTTCTGGAGGCTTAAGAGTTGGTCTTCTTAATGCCATAATGGATGTACTTCAGCCTTTTGTTCTCTATGGGATATCTATCTCTATATTGATGCAAGAACAGGCAGACTGATGTGCCAGGAAAATAAACTATAGTATCCTATTTGATATAACCTATTAAGCAATGAACACACCTGTTCCCCAGGGGCTTCTGGTTCTTTCTAAAATGACAGATTCCACTTCTTGGGCAGCTGAAGTAAACATCTCTTGAAGGTTTATAAGGGAGTGGAGTGGAGTTTTCCTTACTTTTTTCTGAAACACTAAGTTGGGTATATATTCTTCTAAAGATGTCAAATTTGACTTTAACCCCTTAATGACCGGACCATTTTTCAATTTTCTTACCCTTAATGACAATGGCTATTTTTACATTTCTGCAGTGTTTGCATTTAGCTGTAATTTTCCTCTTACTCGTTTACTGTACCCACACATATTATATACCGTTTTTCTCGTAATTAAATGGACTTTCTAAAGATACCATTATTTTCATCATATCTTATAATTTACTAAAAAAAAATGATAAAATATGAGGAAAAAATGGAAAAAATCACACTTTTTCTAACTTTGACCCCCAAAATCTGTTACACATCTACAATCACCAAAAAACACCCATACTAAATAGTTTATAAATTTTGTCCTGAGTTTAGAAATACCCAATGTTTACACGTTCTTTGCTTTTTTTGCAATTTATGGGGCAATAAATACAAGTAGCACTTTGCTATTTCCAAACCACTTTTTTTTAAAAATTAGCGCTAGTTACTTTGGAACCCTGATATCTGTCAGGAATACCTGAATACCCCTTGACATATTTTGTTTTAGAAGACATCCCAAAGTATTGATCTAGGCCTGTTTTGGTATATTTCATGCCTCCATTTCACCGCCAAATGCGATAAAAAAAAAAAAGTTCACTTTTTCACAAATTTTGTCACAAACTTTAGGTTTCCCACTGCAATTATGGCACAAATGGTTGTAAATGCTTCTCTGGGATCCCATTTTTCAGAAATAACAGACTTATATGGCTTTGTGGTTGCTTTTTGGTAATTAGAAGGCCGCTAAATGCTGCTGCGCACCACACGTGTTTTATGCCCAGGAGTGAAGGGGTTAATTAGGGAGCTTGTAGGGAGCTTGTAGGGTTAATTTTAGCTTTAGTGTTGTGTAGTAGACAACCCCAAGTATTGATCTAGGCCCATTTTGGTATATTTTATGCCACCATTTCACCGCCAAATGCGAGCAAATAAAAAAAAAACTTTACATTTTTCACAATTTTAGGTTTCTCACTGAAATTATTTACAAACAGCTTGTGCTATTATGGCAGAAATTGTTGTAAAAGCTTCTCTGGGATCCCCTTTGTTCAGAAATAGCAGACTTATATGGCTTTGGTGTTGCTATTTGGTAATTAGATGGCCGCTAAATGCTGCTGCGCACCACACGTGAATTATGCCCAGCAGTGAAGGGGTTAAATTAGGTACCTTGTAGGGAGCTTGCAGGGTTAATTTTAGAGATCAGCCTCCCACCTGACACATCCCACCCCCTGATCCCTCCCAAACAGCTCTCTTCCCTCCCCCACCTCACAATTGTTCCCGCCATCTTAAGTACTGGCAGAAAGTCTGCCAGTACTAAATAAAAGAGGTTTTTTTTTTTTTTAAATAAAAATAATAAAATATTTTAGTTGTGATGGACCCCTGCCTTAGCACCAACCTCCCTGATCCCCCCCTCCAGCTCTCTAACCCTCTCCCCTACCTAATTACCGCCATCTTGGGTGCCCAGTTTGGCCCCACAAACCAAAGTATTTTAATTTTATTTATAACTTTTATTTTTATTTTTAATTATTTCTGTAGTGTTTCACCACTAGAGAGAGTTAGATCATGTGTTTCACATAGATAACATTGAGCTCACGCACGTGAATTTACCGAGGAGTGAGCACTGATTGGCTAAAATGCAAGTCTGTCAAATGAACTGAAATAACGGGCATTCTGCAGAGGCTTAGATACAAGATAATCACAGAGATAAAAAGTGTATTAATATAACTGTGTTGGTTATGCAAAACTGGGGAATGGGTAATAAAGGGATTATCTATCTTTTTATAGAACAAAAATTCTGGTGTTGACTGTCCCTTTAAAAGTTCACATAAATTTTATTTAATTTTAAAACCTGTGTTCTGTCTTTTTCTTCCCTTGTTTTTCAGTGATTTGTCCATTCTTTGTTTTTCAGTGATTTGTCCATTCTTTGTTTATCAGTGATTTGTCCATTCTTTGTTTATCAGTGATTTGTCCATTCTTTGTTTATCAGTGATTTGTCCATTCTTTGTTTATCAGTGATTTGTCCATTCTTTGTTTATCAGTGATTTGTCCATTCTTTGTTTATCAGTGATTTGTCCATTCTTTGTTTTTCAGTGATTTGTCCATTCTTTGTTTATCAGTGATTTGTCCATTCTTTGTTTTTCAGTGATTTGTCCATTCTTTGTTTATCAGTGATTTGTCCATTCTTTGTTTATCAGTGATTTGTCCATTCTTTGTTTTTCAGTGATTTGTCCATTCTTTGTTTTTCAGTGATTTGTCCATTCTTTGTTTATCAGTGATTTGTCCATTCTTTGTTTATCAGTGATTTGTCCATTCTTTGTTTTTCAGTGATTTGTCCATTCTTTGTTTATCAGTGATTTGTCCATTCTTTGTTTATCAGTGATTTGTCCATTCTTTGTTTATCAGTGATTTGTCCATTCTTTGTTTATCAGTGATTTGTCCATTCTTTGTTTATCAGTGATTTGTCCATTCTTTGTTTATCAGTGATTTGTCCATTCTTTGTTTATCAGTGATTTGTCCATTCTTTGTTTTTCAGTGATTTGTCCATTCTTTGTTTTTCAGTGATTTGTCCATTCTTTGTTTTTCAGTGATTTGTCCATTCTTTGTTTATCAGTGATTTGTCCATTCTTTGTTTATCAGTGATTTGTCCATTCTTTGTTTTTCAGTGATTTGTCCATTCTTTGTTTATCAGTGATTTGTCCATTCTTTGTTTATCAGTGATTTGTCCATTCTTTGTTTATCAGTGATTTGTCCATTCTTTGTTTTTCAGTGATTTGTCCATTCTTTGTTTATCAGTGATTTGTCCATTCTTTGTTTATCAGTGATTTGTCCATTCTTTGTTTATCAGTGATTTGTCCATTCTTTGTTTTTCAGTGATTTGTCCATTCTTTGTTTATCAGTGATTAGTCCATTCTTTGTTTATCAGTGATTTGTCCATTCTTTGTTTTTCAGTGCTACTTGGGTGGGAGCCAAAATAAATTAAAATTAAATTATACTTAAAGCAACTTTATAAATGACTAAATATAGCTACCAATTAGCAAAAGCTACCTAGGGTACTGAACAAAAAATGGTCTGGCTCCTAAGCTTACATACCTGCCTTTTCAAATAAAGATACAAGAAGAACAAAGAAAATTTGATTATAGGAATACATTAGAAAGTTGCTTAAAATTGCTGCTCTATCTGAAAGAAAACATGTTGGTTTGATATGTATTTACATATGGCTCAGTCCCCTAAGTAGTAGGGATGCACCAACATTTGACATTTTTGGCTATTTTGTTTTTCATTTTTTTCCCACCTGTTATTTTCGGTAAAATTATCATGTAGCATATTTTAAATTTGATGCTAGCCTAGAGCTGCTGTTTAAGTTCATTTTTTTTTTTTTTTTTTTTTTTTTTTTATAATTTTTATTTTTGTTGAGGGAGAAAAACAAACAAAATTTTGCTCACATGAAAATTACAGAAAATTCACATATAACAGGTTCAATAGCTAGTTACAAGGTGCTATGCTAGAAGAGCAAACCCAAAACTTCCCTCATTTTTGTCCCAGACTTCAAACATAACAGTAGAGGCCACTTTTGGGCCTTAATGGAGTCAAATAGGCTGGGGGTTGTAGTAACTACTCGCACATCCTCCTATGCCGCAGGGACCGCTTGGGCCCAAGTATATATACAACAAGGTAGGGGGATGACATAGAGAGATATAAAATTACCATAAACTGTAGTGTGGCTCAGAGAGCTATTTAAGGCTCCCTGAGCAGGGCAGAGACTACTAAACTCTGCCAAATAAACAGAGGCTAATAAGGGAGAAAGAAGCAAAATATATTAAATAAAGAGGGCAACTGTACCTCTATGATCCCATGTGAGACAGGCTTAGTATAGGAACTATTGCTATGTGGCTATAAGCCCGGGAGATCTATTACTCTGCCATAGTTACTTCAGGGCTTTTAATGTCAAAAATAACGTGCTATAGAGGTTTACCCAGGACCTGTACCTCTACCTTCAGTAGTTCAAATGTAAAGCTGTCTACTACAGTCTCTAAAAAAAAAAAAAAAAAAAAAAAAAAAAAAAAAACTCATGCTACTCTCTTCAATGCTATGAGTAAATCTCGCTAGCACTTTAGGACTATGGCAAGCCCTCTCGTCACTATATATAATTAGAAATCACCAAAACATTCAGATCAGCATGTAGTTATGAGGACTTACAATCTACTAAGGTTTGCCCTATAAAATACTAGGATAACTTATTGTACATTAATCAATTGAGTAACCCATGTGTCAACCCCCCCACTCAAGGGGTTTTCTTGCATAAGGTACCTAGGAGACTGCAGTAATCAGTAAACGTGGCTAATAAAATTGAGAAGAAATTAAAAAAAAAGAAAAAGAATTTTAAAGGAAAGAAAAGAAAACATAGGTGACAAGGCTGTTGCAAAGAGTCGGTGAAATCGAGTTCACATTAAAGTTCAATGCATAGGCCCTCACGAAATTTTCAAGGCTAACCCACTCCGGTTTTTCCTATGGCTGCAGCACATAAGACAGTCCAGACAGAATTTTGGAGTAGGGCAGCTATACAGTTTAACGCTAGAAGTGAGTCAATGAGGGTAGACCAGGGCAACAAACCCAGCCGCCATACAGATATGAGTGTAAGTGCTCCCTGAAATCTTTTCTCACTGATAGGTAACTGAGAGATCCCCTGAACCAACCTCTTCATGGTCCCATGGTAGTCCGGTTGCTGAGCGGACCTATCTACAGCTGCGGCACCAGTTACCTCACCCACGAGAAAGATCGCCTCCGGATACACACTTCTACTGCCTGTCGCAGTCGGAACACTCTGCCGCTCCGCTGTGACTTTTGTGTCAGGCAAGTCAATCGCTTTAGGGGGGGAGGTTGGTTGCGCTGCCTCTGGGTACTTGCGGCTTTCCAGAAATGAATCCATGCGCTGCTCCAGCCGGCCGTAGTGATCGCTCAAAAGGTTTACTAGAGACCCCCACGTCAACTTTAGGGGTCGGTCCATGGCTGGTAGGCAGAGCAAGGAGACAGTTTACAGCAGTATGATATCCGACGGTGCTATAGAGGCCTCCCTTAAGGCTCTGTATACGGCCCCTTAACCCAGGCGGCCAGGGGGGGGGAGCGCCAGGCTCATGCGAGTAGGCCTCAGCCCTTCAAATGTAAAGTTAGAGACTGGCGATGTAGTTTAAAATAAGTTCCTGCAGATCTCCCTGAGCTCGTACATTCATCAGCAGGAATCCCCTGCTGTAAATTCTGTCCATAGATAGTGAAATTCGGCAAATTAGGTAGATTTTTTTGGCAAGCTGCAGATAATGCGTCCAGCCATGTTAGCTGCGTGGCCACGCCCCCCATAAGTTCATTTTTTGACTTACTGTTTTGCATATAATAATAGTTTTCTAGGACTATACGTTTTTTGGCCATGTGCATCCTGGATTTTCGGGTTCGGTTTCGGTCCAGAATTTTCATTTTAGCGCATCATTACTAAGTAGCACTCTATTCTGTTTTACTCCTTTTTTTGAATATGAAGGGTATATGACAGAGACAGAGATTAAAACCACCTGAAAATATAGGGTTTCAGACTTTAGATTAGTATCTGAGGGAAAGGGCACCTCTTCAATGATTCATGCTACTTAGGGAACTATTCCAAGATATTGAAATTACAGTCATTAATTTGTGTTTTCTTCTTATAATAATAGAGTTTGGCCAGTAGTAATAGACCATACATACAAACTTGCAATGCTTTTATAAAACCAGAAAAAAAGTTTTGTAGTTTTACAATGTTTTTAATATTTTATGGTCAGATGTGTGTGTATTTATATAAATGTATATATTATTGGGAAACCATAGTTGTAAAACCCTTACGTTTGGTGTTTTTGGAAGGTGATTGATGCTAAATATGGAACTATAAGTTAACTTGATACATAATTTAGAACATGACTCCAATGCTTTTGTTTATCATGTATGTGAGCTGCAGATGTCATTTCTCATTTGTGTATATAGCTAGCACAAAATGAGTTAGTTGCAGGGGTATCTGCTCTATGACGTTTCATTTGGACATATAGCTGACGTAGCGTGCTGCAGATGTCAGTTCTTATTTTGGGCATATAGCTGACGTAGCGTGCTGCAGATGTCAGTTCTTATTTTGGGCATATAGCTGACGTAGCGTGCTGCAGATGTCAGTTCTTATTTTGGGCATATAGCTGACGTAGCGTGCTGCAGATGTCAGTTCTTATTTTGGGCATATACAGTGGTGTTTATAAGTTTACATACCCTGGCAGAATTTATAATTTCTTGGCCATTTTTCAGAAAAATATGAATGATAACACAAAAACTTTCATTTCACTCATGGTTAGTGTTTGTCTGAAGCCATTTATTATCAATCAACTGTGTTTACTGTTTTTTAAATAATGACAACAAAAACTACCCAAATGACCCTGATCAAAAGTTTACATTATATTAATCAATCAATCACAGAAGAGGAAGTAGAGGCAACTATGGATAAGATTAAATAGAATAAAGCCTCCCAGGGCCAGATCAATTACCAGCCGAGTTATACAAAATATTAAATAAAGAAATTATACCATGTTTGACGAAGCTATTTAATTATTATTACATAGATAATGGGGCAATGTCAAAGAATTTTTCAAAAGCAGTCACAATTATGATATACAAGAAAGGAAGGGATCCCGAAAGGCCAGAATCATATAGATCAATTTCTCTGCTAAACGCAGATTATAAAATTTTAGCATCAATAGTAGCTGAAAGACTAAAAAAAATCCTAGGTAAAATTATTCATCCCAACCAGGTGGGTTTCATGAATGGCCGAAGCTCTGTTGTAAACATACGTAAAGCATGCATTATCATTGAATATTTCAGGAATCAATCTGAGAGATTTAACAAATTAAATCATAACGCAGCACTAATAACAATAGATGCAGAAAAATCTTTTGACGCCGTTCAATGGGATCACCTGTTCACCTCATTAACCAAGTTTGGCTTTTCGGGATCTTTCCTGAATTATATTAAAGCAATCTATAACAACCACTTATCTTTGATTTCAGTGAATGGGATAGAATCTACAGAAATAAAATTGGAAAGAGGTACTAGGCAAGGTTGCCCACTCTCACCCGTCCTGTTCAATTTATCTATTGAGTCATTAGCCATTAAAATACGACAGGATCTGCAAGGGGTTTTGTGTAAAGGCATTAAGGAACAAATATTACTTTATGCAGATGACGTTCTAATATTTCTAAGAAATACTAAGCAGAACATTCCTAGATTAATGGGAATTATAGAAAGATACAGCTCATTTTCGGGTTACAGAGTAAACATCAATAAAACAGAATTGTTATGGTTAGATAGGAAGGGGGATTCTATTGAGGAAAGCACATTTAAAGTTGTAGATCAAATTATATATTTGGGTATTACTCTAAATAAGAATCCAAATCTCTGGTATGATTTGAATTTTAAGCCAATTCTTCAAAAGATATATGAGCAGCTTACAGTCTGGAAACATTTACCTCTGGCTTTATCAGGGAAAATTAGCCTAATAAAGATGATCGTATTTCCAAAAATTCTATATAAACTGCAGAATCTTCCTCTTCTTTTTATAAAGAAAGCAGACATCAAAATATTCAATAAAAAGATGACAGAATTTTTATTGGGGGAAAAAAGGAGGAGAATATCACTTAAAATATTATCATATCCGAGAGAATTTGGAGGACTTGCACTTCCAGATTTAGGTAACTACAATATAGCGTGTTTGATTAAAATAGCAGCCAAATGGCTGATAGATAAAGAATACTATACAGCAAAATCTTTAGAAGAGGAGATAGTTAAACCGCTCTCGTTAAAAGCGCTACTGCATACACAAGGAAAAGATATGCCAAAGGACATTAAAAACCTCAGTTCAGGCAACAATACTGTAAAAAGCTTAAAGTAGAGTATGAAGTATCTAATCATTTAGCAATAGTAGGATACCCCCCATTTCCTGAAGCACTAAAATCAGCGGTGTTCCACAGGTGGAAAAGGAAGGGACTGATATATATTAATCAAATGATAAACTTCAATGTGGATATACCACAGATTAAAACTTTTAAAACAGTAAGATGTGAATATGACTTATCTAGTACGCATTTCTATGCCTATCTTCCATTAAGGAATCTAGTTAATAAGTTGTTACCAATTCAGAAGAAGGAGTGGAGCTGGCTAAGCTTGAATTATGCAAGATGGAAGATTTTTCCATAAAAAAATGGTATAAAGATTTAGCACTTCAAGAGGGCCAATTAAATCTGCAATTGTTTGTTAAAAAATGGCATATGAAGGGGTTAACGGAATGTAGTGAGGAAGTTATTCAGAACAGTATTAGTAGAACAAATAAGATATTTATCTCTACTAATTACAGAGAAGCACATATTAATATATTAAACCAAACATATTTGACACCTTCAATAATGGCAAGATGGAACAGTAAAGTTAAAGATAAATGTGTGAAATGTGGTACTAGTAGTGCTGATATTCTCCATTATTTCTGGGGTTGCACAATAGTTATACAATATTGGAACAAAACAAGCCATTGGTTTTCTAGAATACTTAAAGCAGAGAGAGTTATACGCCGCAACTTAGTGTTTATTTTATTCTCTCCAGAGGATAGAGTAAAAGATAAGATATTTATTGAAACAGTAATTGGAGTAGCCAGGTTTCTCTTATTGAAAACTTGGATTTCGAAAAAACCAGCATCCATAGCCGAACTCCAATAAGCAGACATTCCAACAAATGATGATGGAGCAATGCCTGGTAGATCAAGCTAAAGATAAAGAAGTTGCTAGATTTTTAAAAAAATGGGAAACTTTTTTATTTTCTCTCAAACAATTGAAGTACAAAAGAAAATTATATACCCTCTTAGATCTACGGAATATGTCTTAAATGCTATACTGAGAAATGAACTACCGCAGATTTACTAGGTTCTATTTTTCCATTCGTGAGAGCAAGGTGAAGCAAACCTATTTCAGTATTAAAATTCAGTCTCCGAATGGGATGAGGGGTTTGGTAGGCAATAGCTTAACCCAGGCTTAAACAGTTGTTATATTTAGAAGGCAATACCGATTGGGAGAGGGCTGATTGGGAACCACCATTTTACATTTTTTTATTTTTTTATTTATTATATTATATTATTATAGGGTGTTTTTTTTTTCTTCTTCTCCCCTTTCCCTTTCTCAAGGTTAGGTAGGAAAGGTACCTATTTGGGGATGATAGAAAGTTATTTGTTCTCAAAAGGAATTTTACGTTAAAAGGGAGGTTTTATTTATTAATGATAACTATTTGGTTATCTGGTTTCTTTGCCACGATCTAACTTTGGGATTGTGGTTTGTCTTTTTTGGATATGTATGTTCAACTTAAGTAGTTCTAATTCTTGCTGTGATATACCATTTCTCTAATTCTACATGGAGTTAACATTTGCGTTTATATCCTTTTTGCTTTCTGTACCCCAAATGGACCACTAATAAAGTAAATTGGAAAAAAAAAAAAGTTTATATACCCTGGTGATTTTGGCCTGATAACTTGCACACAAGTTGACATAAAGGGGTTTGAATGGCTATTAAAGGTAAACATCCTCACCTGTGATCTGTTTGCTTGTAATTAGTTTGTGTGTATAAAAGGTCAATGAGTTTCTGGACTCCTGACAGACACTTGCATCTTTCATCCAGTGCTGCATTGACGTTTCTGGATTCCGAGTCATGGGGAAAGCAAAAGAATTGTCAAATGATCTGTGGGAAAAGGTAGTTGAACTGTATAAAACAGGAAAGGGATATAAAAAAAATATCCAAGGAATTGAGAATGCAAATCAGCAGTGTTCAAACTCTAATAAAGAAGTGGAAAATGAGGGGTTCTGTTAAAACCAAACCACGGTCAGGTAGACCAACTAAAATTTCAGCCACAACTGCCAGGAAAATTGTTCTGGATGCAAAGAAAAACCCACAAATAACTTCAGGTGAAATACAGGACTCTCTGAAAACATGTGGTGTGGCTTTTTCAAAATGCACAATAAGGAGGCACTTGAAGAAAGATGGGCTGCATGGTCGAGTCGCCAGAAGAAAGCCATTACTACGCAAATGCCACAAAGTATCCCGCTTACAATACGCCAAACAGCACAGAGACAAGCCTCAAACCTTCTGGCACAAAGTCATTTGGAGTGATGAGACCAAATTTGAACTTTTTGGCCACAACCATAAACGCTACATTCGGAAAGGAGTCAACAAGGCCTATGATGAAAGGTACACCATTCCTACTGTGAAACACGGAGGTGGATCGCTGATCTTTTGGGGATGTGTGCGCTACAAAGGCACAGGAAATTTGGTCAGAATTGATGGCAAGATGAATGCAGTATGTTATAAAAAAATACTGGAGGAAAATTTGCATTCATCAGCCCGGAAGCTGCGCATGGGACGTACTTGGACATTCCAACATGACAATGATCCTAAACACAAGGCCAAGTCGACCTGTCATTGGCTACAGCAGAATAAAGTGAAGGTTCTGGAGTGGCCATCTCAGTCTCCTGACCTCAATATCTTCAAGCCACTCTGGGGAGATCTCAAACGTGCCGTTAATGCGAGACAGCCCAAGAATTTACAGGAACTAGAGGCTTTTTGCCAGGAAGAATGGGCAGCTTTACCATCTGAGAAGATAAAGAGCCTCATCCACAAATACCACAAAAGACTTCAAGCTGTCATTGATGTTAAAGGGGGAATACACGGTATTAAGAACTGGGGTATGTAAACTTTTGATCAGGGTCATTTGGGTAGGTTCTGTTGTTATTATGATTTAAAAAGAGTAAACACAGTTGATTGATAATAAATGGCTTCAGCCAAACACTAACCATGAGTGAAAGAAAAGTTTTTGTGTTATCATTCATATTCTCTGAAAAATGGCCAAGAAATCATAAATTCTGCCAGGGTATGTAAACTTAGGAGCACAACTGTAGCTAGCACAAAAGGAGTTATTTGCTGGGGCCATGCATTCTGATCTATGAGGATTTATTTGGTCATATAGCTGATTTGAAGAGTGCTGCAGATGTCAGTTCTTATTTTGGGCATATAGCTAGCACAAATGAAGCCACAGGAGGTATTCATCTTATTATAGTTATGCTACAGGAATAAACTTGTCATAAAGAGGTGGCTGCGGGGGGGGGGGGGGGGGGGTTCCTCACAACTGGTTGGAGGTCATAAGGTGAGGTAATTCCACTATGTTTTACAAATCAATGTCTCCTCCTGTATTACTGTCTTTTAGCACTCAATATTACAAGAGTAAAATGTTTCTCACACCTAGGCCCTCTATTCTAACTTTTCTTTAGAATTATTTAGCCAGATCAATTTCTTTACTTATTGCACTTTGGCTACTTTGGTTTATAAACCTACAAAGATGAGCTGTATGTTACACTTGAGAGAAACTGGTAAAATTGTCTGGTACCTCCGATCCCAAGATGTGTCCCTTCAGGAAACAGTAGATATTGTGTGTCTTTCAGTTATTATTTTCTCTTTCTTTTTGCATCATGATAAAGCACAAACTTCCCCCAATTACCTGTGAGATGTGCCTGAAGGCATTTCCCATTCTGCCTCTGCATCTATTACTTACAAATACATCTGCCCCTTGAGACACAACCTCTCCAGAAGCCAGGTAAGAACATCATTTAACATATTATCAAATAATTCTCCTGGTATCACTGACCCTATTTTTATGTGAATAACAAAGTGAGATGAAACTTAAGCTATAAAGCTATGGTAGAAAAAGTGTATGCACAAAAAAGATGGGAAATTGAATCACAATTTTTCTTGGAACTGGCTCTATATAAATATATATAGGCAAAAAAGGATACTAAAAATCCCCATTTTCAAATATATTTTGGGATCGTGTATAGGCATTGTTTTCTGTTTGTCAAATTAGGTATTTGCAGCAGCTTATTAACCCCTTAACAACACAGATGTACTCAGTATGTTGTGTCCTTAAAGGGACATGAAACCCAACATTTTGATTCAGATAGAACATGTGATTTTAAATAACTTTCAAATTTGCTTCTATTATCTAAAATGCTTTATTCTCGTGGTATCCTTAGTTGAAAAGCATATGTAGGTAGGCTTAGGAGCAGCAATGCATTACTGGGAGTTAGCTGCTCATTGGTGGCAAAACGGCCTCTTTTCATTGGTTTACCAGATGTCTTCATATAGCTCCCAGTAGTGCACTGCTGCTCCTTCAAAAAATACCAAGACAATGAAGCAAATTGGATAAAGGAAGTATATTGGAAAATGTATTACAATCACATGCTCTATTTGAATCATGAAAAATAAGAAAAAGAAAAATGTTGGGTTTCATGTCCCTTTTTAAAGTTTTTTTTTTTTTTACAATGTAATAGTGAGGGTCTCACAGAAAGAGGTGAGACTCGCTATTACAACACGCTTCACCCCTGGAGGCATCGGGCTATAGAGTGGTCTCATTGCTGTCGCTGAGAGCCATGCTATTTAACCCCTTAAAAAGAAAATGACTGCCAATGTACGTAGACAAATAAATTGTTAATTAAAAAAAAAAGTAAAAGGTAAACTAAGTGTAAAAATGTGAGGACAATGATCTGTTTAATAGTATATAAGTAAATAAAGATTAGGTTTACCCCCCATGTGTTTCTAATCTTTATATCTGATTTCTGTTTTCAAGCCACAAGTAACGTCCTCTATTTTATATTATTTACAAGAATAACTACATGCATTAAATTGACTGTCATAATGCCTTTTCCTCTGGCTTTTTCTAGAAGCATAAGGGTTAAAGGAATTGTATCCTATGCATTTACAGAAGCAGCTGTTACCACATACCCAAACAAAATAATAAATGAAAATGAGAAAGAAAAAAAACAAACAAGATAGCCAAGCCTTGTTTTGCAAGCTGCCTTAATTTCCCATGGTATCCATAATTATTTATGAGAACGTAGATTAAAATGAGCAATTTTGTTTGCTCTTTGGTGTTGTAGAAATATCAATTTCTTTTATGGAAAATGGTATTTTGCAATTAAGCAGATGTGCACATTGTATCATGATACAGAGCATCTATCACATATACAATCCACAGTTACTTATCTTGGGCTTAAAGGGACTGTTGTGCAATTCGAATACAGCTAAAATATCCCTTTATCGCTAAGGTATTGGGTGCCACGCAGATTCATATAATCTTTAGATATTTATATATGTATTTAAAGTGCCAGCTGCACTATCCACCGGCTGATCAGATGCTGTCTGATTTATTAACCACTTGTGCCGCATAATGTCACAGTAATACAGAGCATCCACCCACATAACCCATGCAACTCCACCAGCAAATCAACCTCACTCAGTCTAGGCCTCCTAGTCACAAAGGACATCCTGCAGTATGGCTAGTATATGTCGTCATTATTGCCAGCCCACATGCATATATCTATTTATATATTAAAGGGATATGGAACCCCCCAAAAATATTTCATGATTCAGATAGAGCATGCAACTTTTAACATCTTTCTCATTTTACTTCTATTATCAATTTTTCTTCATTCTCTTGGTATGTTTTGTTGAAAAGCATGGATGTATGCTTAGGAGCAGGCCCATTTCTGGAACACTATATGGCAGCAGCTTTGCAAGAATGTCATCCATTTGCAGGAGCACTAGATGGCAACACTCTTCCTGCCATGTAGTGCTCCAGATGCTACCTAGGTATCTCTTCAACTCAGAATATCATGGGATTTAAGCTAATTTGATAATAGAAGTAAATTGGAAACTTTTCAAAATGTTATGTTCTGTCTGAGTACAAAAGAAAATATTTGAGTTTCATATCCCTTTAATTTCAATTGCTGATGCCTTATAATGGATTGTTATATTTCAGAGGTCAGACTGTAAGATAATTGGGAATTTTAGCGCATAACCAACCAGGAAGGCACCTTTCTTAGATAAAGCAATTCTAGGTAGATCCCTACTTTACTAAAGTTCTGCATGTGAAGGAGAGACACATATATTACAATATGTTGCTCATTGCCTCCAAAGATTTCTTTCAATGCTGGCTACTTGATCAGCAGGCACTAAGTGTTTAACATCTGCAAATGAGGTTAAAGTACCTTGCTGGAGCTGCAGAGAACTGCTGATCCTGAGAAGATGCGGCCAGTGATCGATAGGGTCATGTGACTACCACGACTGAGTGGCTTATTGACTGCGTCCACTCAGGACCTGTAGTTCTCTGTGGCTTCCAAGCAATACATTAACTATAAGTTTAATCATTTTTGGGGGAATAAACACATAGGTCTTTTATGAAGCTGCAGACGTGAGTGAGCCTGAAACGCTATTTAAGTAGCTGGGGGTCTTTATCTTGGCTCCTTTGCTTTGGCTAATTAGGAACAGACATAAATGAGCTCTTGCACATACCAACCAATCACTGTCTGGGTTCTGCATTGCATTTTTTTCTGGAGGGAGTGGAAAAACTTGAAATTTCTGGGATAAATTACAGGAAAAGCAAGTACATTGCAAAAAAATTTTTTATAAAAAAATTACTCATAATTAAACATTTTGGGCCAGATTGCGAGTGGCGTGCAAAAGTTTGTGCACGAGTGATAAAGGGTTTATTTTGGGGGTTTGTGCTCATCGGGTGTATGGCTGGTATTATGAGTTAAAAGTAAACACAATTGGAGGGCATGTCTGAACGGCGATCCAAGCGATCACACTTTCAAAGCTCCAGGAGACAATTTGACAACCTGCCAATTATCAGATATACCCTGCAGGGAAGATTCCTTTAATTATCACACTTTACACCACTACTATGTAGTGTATTATAATACAGGAATTTTTTTACTGTATTCTTGATGCTGAAACTAGGAACAGACAATAAGGGCCTGGAGGAGCGGCGGTTCACATATGGCAACGCCTTCCCCCTCGGTTTCCCGAGGTACATAGCCATAACTGATCATAACAGTGCTTTTGTAAGATTCTTCTCAAGCTGATATCGACAGCGAAAAGAGGAAAGCAGTATCTAAATCAGTAAGATCAGACCCTATCAACATCTACATAACCACAGCCGAAAATGACCACCACGTGGGAATTAGACCTACAAAGCCGCCTCAACAAACACTTCGAAAACAGCGAGAAAATCATGTTGAATCTCATGGCTAAAGCTCCATTGGATTACATGATTAATCGCAGCTTTCTACATGGCGAAATATTAAGGGAATCCTGTGCAACAGATGTCCTGATTACTTAACATGACGCCAAAACAGATGAATCCGCCCATGGAGCATAAACCGCTTCACAAGATAAAACCTCACACTTCTTTAATAACTAACTCATGTGAGGGGAGACCATTCAATACAATCCTGCCATACCTAGAAGACATTGACGCCTCATCTAAGCTTCAGAAGATGGAGGGGGCCTTGCTGCTGTTTATGCCCCTGGAGGAACTTGGGGGGGTTCCATTGGCATTGTGGAAACGGGGGAGACTCACTTCTCACCTACCTACATGTCTCTAGGAGACGATAAGAACATTTGTAACAGGCAAGCTGCAGCTCCATATAATACACCTCATATACAAGCGGCTCACAACCCTTACGGAGAACCATCAGAGGAACCCAATATAAAATTTCCACCTCTTATCTCTACTCAATGTCAACAGGGAAACCTCAACAGAAAACTTAAACCGATACCTTACCTGCAAATAAAGCCCGGTGGCTAACTAAGTATGTGTAAATTAACCATATAGTTATGGGTAAAACGACTCAGATACGGTTCTTAGTTATAATTTTGTACCTTAAACGCTTGTATTTTTTATTATTATGAAGTGCTAGGATAGTATACATTTTCCATGTTAATTTAAAGTATTTCCGAAAGCAGCTGTATACTAGCAAGTTACTAGATCACTTATTAGCATTATACTAATATTTCCCCAGCTTGCTAGTCTGTGTAACTAGATATCTTCTTTAGAAAAGGGGAAAGCTATACTCTTAGGCTAAAACATATGCCTGATGTTGATGCTAATCATATGTGACATCCCATTACTTTATCTGATGTTACTGAATATTACTATATTTTACATTCATAAGTCTACAAGTATAATGAGCGTTACCTCATATATTCATTTATCACTCTGCACTTTTCTTTTGCATAATGTACCAAGTCCACGGTTTCATCCTTACTTGTGGGATATTATCCTTCCTAACAGGAAGTGGCAAAGAGAGCACCCACAGCAGAGCTGTCTATATAGCTCCCCCCTTAACTCCACCCCCAGTCATTCTCTTTGCCGGCTCTAAGCAGGAAGGGTAAAGTGAAAGAGGTGTTAAACTGTTAGTTTTATTTTATCTTCAATCAAGTGTTTGTTATTTTTAAATGGTACCGGTGTTGTACTATTTACTCTCAGGCAGGACATAGATGAAGATTTCTGCCTGGAGGATGATGATCTTAGCATTTGTAACTAAGGTCCACTGCTGTTCCCACAGAAGCTGAGGAGTACAGGAAAACTTCAGTGTGAGGAACGGTTTCTTGCTATACAGCAATGAGGTATGTTCAGTCATATTTTCCCCATTAGGGGAAGGGTAAGCAGTAATCCTAGTTTATAAGGGGCATTACTAGCTTGAATAAAGGGCTAATTTTATGGGCACTCAGTTTGATGATTTATTGGGCAAACGTTTGTGTGTCTGGGAGTAAACGTTTTTATTTTATGATGGGACATCTGTTTGAGGGTTCATTTGGCTTATTTAGGGTTTTTTATAACCCACATGGCTTACAAACAGGGTTTGATGGATTTGGTTTAGTCCTCAGCAACATCGCGTGAGATGGGCGGGGCCTATTTTCGCGCCTCAGTTGCGCATTTAGTTTATGCAGCAAGCAGCATTTCCAGAGGTCCTGGTACTCTTCTGGAGCCTAAACGAAGCTTTATCCTCATATTTTCATCCCCTAGGGGCAGGTAGGTGCCACAGCAGAGCTGTGGCAAGGTGCTGGCGGGTTTTTATCGGTTTTGGGCATTTATCAATCCGGTTTTCTCATTTGGGGGTTTATTGCTTATTTACTTGTGGTGCAATCTTTCTAAAGCTTTGTGGGTACACTGTTAAAATTTCGGAAAATTTGAAGCAATTTTAACCAGTTTTGCAGTTTGTGTATGCCTTTTTTTTCTCTTAAAGGCACAGTACCGTTTTTGAAAATTGTGTTTTTTTCATTAAATAAAGTGTTTTCCAAGCTTGCTTGTCTCATTACTAGCCTGTTAAACATGTCTGACATTGAGGAAACTCATTGCAAAATTTGTTTAGAAGCCATTGTGGAACCCCCTCTTCTCTTAGAATATGTCCCACTTGTACTGATATGTCTATAAATTGCAAACAGCATATTTTGACTTATAAACGTTTGGCATTGGATGATTCTCAGACAGAAGGAAATCTGGTTTTGCCATCTAGTTCTCTCCAAATGTCACAAACAGTAACGCCCGCACAAGCTTTTAATACTTTGTGCGGACGGTTGGTTTTATATTTTTTTCATACTTTGTGCGGGCGGTTAGTTTTTTTTTTTCTTAATGCTGCTTTGTTTGCCTACTCTGCATCTAGGTGAATTATTTTGTCTGCGAGTGCATCCAGCATTCTTTGAGTAGGCGTGCGCAACTGGGGACGGGGACGGACCTGTTACAAACCCGATTATAGTGTGTGTGGGTGTATATGTTTTGGCAGCTCCTGCACAGACCGAGACAGTAGGAGATATTTACTCCAGCTAAAAAATTGTATACGTAAAAGAATAATTATTATACGAACCTAAAAGTGCAACTGGGGCAGGGGTTCCTGGTGTGGCATAAGGAGCGCCGACCTTTCCTGTTCCTTGTTTGCTGGGGGTCCAGAGGTTGAAAACCTCCCTGGGGGGAAAAGGGTGCTGAAGACCCCCCCCCCCCCGAGGTTGTATCTCTGATTGCCCACACAAACCCCTCGTCCTACAGTAAGAACCAGTGGCGTCACTAGGGTTTTTTGTCACCCGGTGCGGTAAGTTATGGTGTCACCCCCCCCCAGAAAGCAGACACGCACAAAAACACAGGCAAACACACATACAAACACTCAGACACACTTAAAACATACTCAGATGCTGCTCCCTGGCTCAGCAGAGCATCAAATGAAAGATAAACAGAGCACTCTAAAAATAAATCACTAAAGAAAAGTTTTAGGTGCAAACTATGAAAATTCTGCTCTCTGACTCTGTTCCAAGTCTGTCAGTGCACAGCCCCGGGCCGCGTGCCTACCGCTTCTTATGGCCAATCACCTCTGCACTCTGCCCACCCCCAGACCCCCGCCTGCCCTCCTACCTGTTCAGTGTGCACTTAGTGTACCGTAACCGTAATGGTCTGGTGGGCATCATACGTGGCTCCTTCACTTTAAAGACAGTGTCAAACAGTCATGCGGTCAGGTGCCAGGCATCCCCTCATGATTTGCCAGTTCCCGTTTAGAGAGACAGCACAGCAGTGAGTGACTCCACTGCTCCACATATCACTGAGCAGTGAGCACAGATAGGCAGGCAGGTTTAGGCTAGCAGCGCAACTTTGCAAGCCCCACGGCATGTCCACAACATTGTAGTGAGAGAGCAGGAGCAGCAATGCACTACTGGGAGCTAGCTGCAAAAAAACCCACTTTGACTTCTGACTTCACATGCCACAACCTTACCTCATAATTGATCGAGGTTTTATATTGTAAGCATATTTTATTACCTAATAAATATTTATCCTTTGTACATACAGTATTATGCTATGTGCCTCTTTTTTCTCCTCCATGTATAATATCCGGATGACCTCCTGAGAGGACAAAGATTCTCACCACCAGTGTGTGTAAAAATCCTTAAAGGGACACTACCCAAAAATGTAATTTCGTGATTCAGATTGAGCACGAAATTTTATGCAAATTTCGAATTTACTCCTATTATCAAATTTTCTTCGATCTCTTTGTATCTTTATTTGAAATGCAAGAATGTAAGTTTAGATGCCGGCCCATTTTTGGTGAACAACCTGGGTTGTCCTTGCTGATTGGTGGATAAATTCATCCACCAATAAAAAAGTGCTGTCCAGAGTACTGAAACCAAAGAAAAGCTTAGATGCCTTCTTTTTCAAATAATGATAGCAAGAGAACGAAGAAAAATTGATAATAGGAGTAAATTAGAAAGTTGCTTAAAATTGCATGCTCTTTCTGAATTACTAATGAACAAATTTGGGTTCAGTCTCCCTTTAAGACCACCAGAGGGGACAAAGATTCCTACCACCATTGGAGAGATATATATACACAGAACACAGTCTACCTCTTCTTTTTCAAGAGAGTCCAGGATTTCCATTATCCCACGTATAAGCATCCTAAGATGGAGATCCCTGGACTAAAGGGAATACTTGGATCTCTACTCTGGGAGGCACGGAGAACTCACTTCATTCTACCATCAGCTGAGCGAACACCTTACCTCATATGATTGGGGTAATAGTTGGTAAGCAGTATTTACTTTCTACACACCATTGTATCAAAGAACTAAAATGTCTGGGTTTAAAGAATTCATTTACAACTGTTGTGGACTATTATCAGTTTTATAACTATTGTATAAGAACATCACAGCTAGCTGAGCGCCCCTGCACTGTTATTGAAATTTCTCTTTCTGCATATATATATATATTGTTTTAATAAATAGAACATATTCTGCTATGTGAAGAACATTGGAATGTGTAATATTTTCATGTAGGGTTAGCGCACAGGAGAATATGCGATCGGGTTTGCACGCGAGTAGGTTGTTAGGATCTTTTTCCATTGACTTCTATGGAGGAATACGTTAATGTTCATGTGATATTCTAACCATTTTTTTGCGCTTGTTGGGTTATGGTGCAAGTAAAATCAGTTTTACTTTCAACTCATAATACGAGTGCAACCCATCGAGGGCAAGAAGCTTACTTCTAGCGCAGTTAACACTCGAGTGGGAGCGTTAATTAGCGCTCCACCTTGTAAACTGACCCTTAATGTATAATTAAACTTTGAGTTTAATACAGCCCTTTAGATATAGTTGATGAATATGCTGCAATATATATACGAAAGATGAATATGTATAATTGGGTGAAAATAAAAGTATATAGTAATGCCAATAATTAACTATGTGGAGTATCTATGTACTAAACCTACTGCATTGTATAATGACAGCACTAAGTTGCACTGACATTTTACATGTGACCATTCATCTATATACTGATAATTCATATGCTAGGCTGCATATTGTTGTGAATGATATAGTATCTTATGGTTATTTACCCTGATGGTGATCATGCTGCACTGTGTAATGTTGAATGATATCTGCTGACTGATAACGATTAACCATAACATAATTAATTCATGTGACTTATCTGTTCAAATAAACACACTGTTCTGTATCACTGTTATAAATAATCTTCTACAATGTATACAATAGTAAGGTGTGTGCTTCATCGCATCAGGAAGAAGAGAATAAAAATTAAGCTAGTTTTTTAGCCTGTGGTTAATAAAAAAACAATAACAATTATCAGACAATAAGCTTATATTATCACTGAGATTACTTGTTTTCTGTCCTAATAACGTCTTCCTTCATCGGTCACCAGTAGTGCTATGTCTCTAACTCCAATAATTAATAGCTGTGCAATTATAGTGGTTGTGCGGCTGTATTTTTAATGAAGTAGAACATTCTTGCACCACTGTGTAATGTAAAAATGCAAAATCTAGTTGAAACTGATCATTTGTAGATTTACATTAATTTGTTTTGCTTATATGGTGGGCATTTTAATATTGTGAATGGAAGCACTAATGTATATAACAGTGCAGAAAATATTTTTTTGAACTTGTCAATAATATCCTAGGATTTTTTTAATAATAATTTATAGTGTTTATATACAATGCTAAATAATATGCTGCACTTTGAGTCCACCATATAACTATAAATTTCTGTATGATTTTACTAATGCCATCTAGGAAATGGTTTGTGTAGAGGATCTGTCACCCTGAGTTCATATAACATCTCTGTAAATTGACTCAGATGGTGAAGGTTAATTAATTCAAGCCAGGCGTATGTTTGTGCAAAATAAAACACCACTTACAATCTACTGCAATTAGCAGCCTTTCCCTTCCGTTCTCCATCATAAACTTCTGCTAAAACCTTCCATGCTTTGACATATTTTTCTGCCCCACTGAATAGCAGCAGAGAAACTTCTTAATACCATTATTTAATATTCATTATGACACTCTGGGGCCCATTTATCAAAGGGCTTGCGGACCTGATCCGACACTGCGGATCAGGTCCGCAAGACCTCGCTAAATGCGGAGAGCAATACGCTCTCCACATTTAACATTGCACCAGCAGCTCACAAGAGCTGCTGGTGCAACGCCGCCCCCTGCTGACTCGCGGCCAATCGGCCGCCAGCAGGGAGCTGTCAATCAACCCGATCGTATTCGATCGGGTTGATTTCCGGCGGTTCCTGTCCGCCTGCTCAGAGCAGGCGGACAGGGTTATGAAGCAGCGGTCTTTAGACCGCTGCTTCATAACTTGTGTTTCTGGCGAGTCTGAAGACTCGCCAGAAACACGGCCCTTCAAGCTCCATACGGAGCTTGATAAATGGGCCTGTGTATGTGGACTTGTTCACTCTGCTAAAATGCTTTGTCTAAATGCCCAAAAAACTGTTACAATTTGAGGGGTTTTATTCAGCTCCATCACTTTACTAATGAATAATCCTTTTGCTGCTAGGAAGGGCTTCAGCCATCTATACGACCTTTGGAATTAACTAAACTATTATATATGACCACCCAATATTCAGTATTGCAACAGTATAGCAAGGTATTGTGTACAATGAAATGGTAAAACAAATAAATCACTGTACTCCTATAGTGTAAATAGAAAAAAAAAATGCAGTACAAAAAAAGAGTGATCTTTGGAAGGAAAAATGAGAAGATCCCTCGTAATTCTGATGTGTATTTCAGTTTAAACTAGGTTTATGGTTATTTAGGGCGGTGTGAGCCATAATCTGACCTATTAATAATGGGAAGGGAAAAGAAATTGATAAAGAAGGGGTTAAATAGCACTCATTCCTAACAACTTGTAATATAGTGCTGCTAATACGCAACTAAATAATCAGTATCAACTGTTAAATATGCTAGCCATTCCAGCTAAGTGAGAAATTGTGAGATTGCTGTTTACATTAACAGCTATGTATAAATGAAGTTAAAATGTAACCTTTAATGGTAACCATTAAAAGAGTGAAGGTGAAATATAATCGCCAACAAATACCCCCTGTGAGTTCCACCAAATTACAAAACCACCAAACAATTAAAACTAGATTGCTGGAAGCTGCTCCCCTGTATTCCTGGACGATAGCAGGAATCGTCGGCTTCAGGTGCAAGGAGCAGCTAAGAACAGCTTTCTAGGTTAAAACTTGGGTTTAAATCTGAAAAATTTTGAAACTCCAAAAAGAAAGGTGTTTTGCACACAAAGGCGATTGGCTTTCACATCTGAGCCTTTCTCAATGTGATAATTTGGATAATGTTTGACAAGACGAGTGCCTTTACCCACTCCTTTTTAAACCCTATTAGCTACGGTATTCCACCAATCATTGATGGTTCTCAGTACACACCTTCTAGTCTTCCAATCCTGGGGTTTGTTTACCAATGACGAATGTGGGATGACGGTGTGTGATCGTTATATTGTGTAACATTTTCTTCTAACCCATCACTGCTCTAATACATGTTACACATTCTGTTGATAATATCACATATTTGGTTACAATATTATTTCCCTTATATGGAAGTTGCGTGTATATACTGTTAACATAATGGGTGGGTAAAAAACAAAAAAAGGAACGGAGAGAAAAATTGTGAGAAAGTTCATGAATGAAAAGTATGTGCACTTATTAGAGGGTTTGTTGCCATTCATTCCTAGCCGGCCTATAAGCTTTACCATATAGTATGGTTACTCATATACATTACCATCAGTACCCACCCGTTATGTTAACAGTATATACACGCAACTTCCATATAAGGGAAATAATATTGTAACCAAAAATGTGATATTATCAACAGAATGTGTAAGATGTATTAGAGCAGTGATGGGTTAGAAGAAAATGTTACACGATATATTACTGAAAGTAAGGAACAAATGGGAATGGCTTAAGTCGTTAAAAACTCTTAAAAAAATAAGGAGGAAACAAATTAAAAGGCAATGGAACATAGGCATGTACAACTTTTATACTTCAAACAATATTATACCAAGGGGCCTACGCCTCAAGTTGTTTCCATCTTTTCAAGACCTAAAGCCTGAGTTAAAAAATAAATGGGAATGTTCCTTTAAATTATAGGATTTCTCATAGAACATGAAATGGAGAAACTTAATGAAATAACTAATGAAATTACAAAGATAAGTGAGGAACTTAAACCATATGAAATGAAAGAGGAATTTCAGAAGTCATACACTAAAATCAAAGGAGAGGTTAAAAGGTTTGCCAAGTTTATTTCTGACAAAAAAGAAGGTAAAATAGACAGGGACCTAACTGACTATGCTGAAAAAACAGTCTATATGTGGAATCAAAACAGAACAGCAGGCACTGATTCAGATACCTCAGATAAAGATTGTGATATGACTGATCCTGGCAACTCAGATGACGAAATCAGACCCAAACCTATTTTAAGAAATAAAATAATTCCTCATGGTAATAAAGAGACTGTCCCTTTAGACATAGAACTCGCAGAGGGAGGGGCAATAAGACCAAGAACAAGAAAACAAGTAAAATTCCATCAAAAGCCCTTGAACAAGAAGAAACAAAACAGTCGCAATTAAATATAATTAATCTCTCAGATAGGACACTAACAGACACACAGATTACCGTCCTCAAAAAAGGTCTTACTTTCGTACCTACCCCCACCCTTGACAAGTTTGAGAGCATTAAAGATGTCCATTTATTCACTCGTAAAGTACTACTCCAGAAATATTTCTCCAGTAAAACAGAAACTGATACTATAGATCAAGCTGATATTACAGCAATTAACTATCACCTAGATTACGAGTTTTGCGTTAGCCTTAAAAAGCAGCGTTGAGAGGTCCCAATGCTGCTTTTTAACGCCCGCTGGTATTACGAGTCTGGCAGGTACAGGTGTACCGCTCACTTTTTTCCGCGACTCCAACAGACCGCAAATCCATTTACGTAAATTGCGTATCCCATATTTTCAATGGGATTTTCCTAACGCCGGTATTACGAGTCTTGGAAAAAGTGAGCGGTACACCCTCTCCTGTCAAGACTCGTACCGCATTTAAAAGTCAGTAGTTAAGAGTTTTATGGGCTAACGCCATAGCATAAAACTCTTAACTAAAGTGCTAAAAAGTACACTAACACCCATAAACTACCTATTAACCCCTAAACTGAGCCCCCCCCCCACATTGCAAACACTTAAATAAAAATTTTAACCCCTAATCTGCCGATTGGACATCGCCGCCACCTTAATAAATATATTAACCCCTAAACCGCGGCACTCCCTCCTCGCAAACATTAGTTAAATTTTATTAACCTCTAATCTGCCGTCCCTAACATCGCCAACACCTACCTACATTTATTAACCCCTAATCTGCCACCCCCAACGTCGCCGCAACTATATTAAATGTATTAACCCCTAAACCTAAGTCTAACCCTAACACCCCCCTAACTTAAATATAATTTAAATAAATATAAATAAAATAACTATAATTAATTAAATTATTCCTATTTAAAACTAAATACTTACCTATAAAATAAACCCTAAGATAGCTACAATATAACTAATAATTACATTGTATCTATCTTAGGGTTTATTTTTATTTTACAGGCAACTTTGTATTTATTTTAACTAGGTAGAATATTTACTAAATAGTTATTAACTATTTAATAGCTACCTAGTTAAAATAAAGACAAATTTACCTGTGAAATAAAAATAAACCTAAGTTACAATTACACCTAACACTACACTATAATTAAATTAATTCCCTTAACTAACTACAATTAAATACAATTATCTAAATTATGAAAAAGCAAACACTAAATTACAGAAAATAAAATAATTACAATTTTTTAAGCTAATTACACCTAATCTAATCCCCCTAATAAAATAAAAAAGCCCCCCAAAATAATAAAAAGCCCTACCCTATACTAAATTACAAATAGCCCTTAAAAGGGCTTTTTGCGGGGTATTGCCCCAAAGTAATCAGCTCTTTTACCTGGAAAAAAAAATACAATAACCCCCCGACATTAAAACCCACCACCCACACACCGAACCCTACTCTAAAACCCACCCAATCCCCCCTTAAAAAAACCTAACACTAACCCCTTGAAGATCACCCTACCTTGAGACGTCTTCACCCAACCGGGCAGAAGTGGTCCTCCAGATGGTCCGAAGTTTTCATCCTGTCCGGGCAGAAGAGGTCCTCCAGACGGCAGAAGTCTTCATCTAGACGGCATCTCCTATCTTCATCCATCCGGAGCAGAGCAGGTCCATCTTCAAGACATCCGACTCGGAGCATCCTCTTCTTTCTGACAACTAACACTAAATGACGGTACCTTTAAGTAACGTCATCCAAGATGGCGTCCCTTCAATTCTGATTGGCTAATAGAATTTTATCAACCAATCGGAATTAAGATCGTAAAAATCCTATTGGCTGATCCAATCAGCCAATAGGATTGAGCTCGCATTCTATTGGCTGTTCCAATCAGCCAATAGAATGCAAGCTCAATCCTATTGGCTGATTGGATCAGCCAATAGGATTTTTTCTACCTTAATTCCAATTGGCTGATAGAATTCTATCAGCCAATAGGAATTGAAGGGACGCCATCTTGGATGACGTCACTTAAAGGTACCGTCATTAAGTGTTAGTCGTCGGAAAGAAGAGGATGCTCCTCGTCGGATGTCTTGAAGATGGACCTGCTCCGGATGGATGAAGATAGAAGATGCCGTCTGGATGAAGACTTCTGCCCACCTGGAGGACCTCTTCTTCCCGGATAGGATGAAGACTTCGGACCGTCTGGAGAACCTCTTCTTCCCAGCTTGGATGAAGACTTCTGCCCGTCTGGAGGACCACTTCGCCCGGCTTCATTGAGGACTTCTGCCCGGTTGGGTGAAGACGTCTCAAGGTAGGGTGATCTTCAAGGGGTTAGTGCTAGGTTTTATTAAGGGGGGATTGGGTGGGTTTTAGAGTAGGGTTGGTTGTGTGGGTGGTGGGTTTTAATGTTGGGGGGGGTATTGTTTTTTTTTTTCCAGGTAAAAGAGCTGTTTACTTTGGGGCAATGCCCCGCAAAAGGCCCTTTTAAGGGCTATTTGTAATTTAGTATAGGGTAGGGATTTTTATTATTTTGGGAGGCTTTTTTTATTTTGCTAAGGGATTAGAGTAGGTGTAATTAGTTTAATTTTTTTTAATTATTTTATTATTTTCTGTAATTTAGTGTTTTTTTTTTGTTCTTTAGTTTATTTAATTTAATTGTAATTAATTGTAGTTAATTTAGTTAATTTATTTAATTATAGTGTAGTGTTAGGTGTAATTGTAACTTAGGTTAGGTTTTATTTTACAGGTACTTTTTTATTTATTTTAGCTAGGTAGTTATTAAATAGTTAATAACTATTTAATAACTATTCTACCTAGTTAAAATAAATACAAACTTGCCTGTAAACTAAAAATAAACCCTAAGCTAGCTACAATGTAACTATTAGTTATATTGTAGCTAGCTTAGGGTTTATTTTATAGGTAAGTATTTAGTTTTAAATAGAATTATTTATTTAATTGTAGTAATTTTATTTAGATTCAGAACATTGTTTCACAAGGGTACAGAATAGGTTTCAAGGTAAGGCCACCTGCGAGAAGATTTTTTCTCTCTTGCATTCCAATAAACCCAGTGAAGGCTCAGGCGTTTCTGAAATGTATTTCAGATCTAGAGTTGGCTGGGGTAATTGTGCCAGTTCCAGTTCTGGAACGGGGTCTGGGGTTTTACTCAAATCTATTCATTGTGCCAAAGAAGGAGAATTCCTTCAGACCAGTTCTGGATCTAAAAATATTGAATCGTTATGTAAGGATACCAACATTCAAAATGGTGACTATAAGGACTATTCTGCCTTTTGTTCAGCAAGGGCATTATATGTCCACAATAGACTTACAGGATGCATACCTTCATATTCCAATTCATCCAGCTCATTATCAGTTTCTGAGATTCTCTTTTCTAGACAAGCATTACCAGTTTGTGGCTCTTCCGTTTGGCCTAGCAACAGCTCCAAGGATCTTTTCAAAGGTTCTCGGTGCCCTTCTCTCTGTAATCAGAGAACAGGGTATTGCGGTATTTCCTTATTTGGACGATATCTTGGTACTTGCTCAGTCTTCACATTCTGCAGAATCTCATATGAATCAACTTGTGTCGTTTCTTCAAAGACATGGTTGGAGGATCAATTTACCAAAGAGTTCCTTGATTCCTCAGACAAAGGTAACCTTTTTGGGTTTTCAAATAGATTCAGTGTCCATGACCTTGTCTCTAACAGAAAAGAGACGTCTGAAATTGGTTTCAGCCTGTCGAAACCTTCAGTCTCAATCATTCCCTTCGGTAGCTTTGTGCATGGCAATTCTAGGTCTTATGACTGCTGCATCGGACGCAATCCCTTTTGCTCGTTTTCACATGCGACCTCTTCAGCTTTGTATGCTGAACCAGTGGTGCAGGGATTATACAAAGATATCACAATTAATATCCTTAAATCCCAATGTACAACACTCTCTGACGTGGTGGATAGATCAACATCGTTTAGTTCAAGGGGCTTCTTTTGTTCGTCCAACCTGGACTGTGATCTCAACAGATGCGAATCTGACAGGTTGGGGTGCTGTATGGGGGTCTCTGATAGCGCAGGGGGTTTGGGAATCTCAGGAGGCAAGATTACCAATCAACATTTTGGAACTCCGTGCGATTTTCAGAGCTCTTCAGTTCTGGCCTCTTCTGAAGAGAGAATCGTTTATTTGTTTTCAGACAGACAATGTCACAACCGTGGCATATGTCAATCATCAAGGTGGGACTCACAGTCCTCAGGCTATGAAAGAAGTATCTCGGATACTTGTATGGGCGGAATCCAGCTCCTGTCTAATCTCTGCGGTTCACATCCCAGGTGTAGACAATTGGGAAGCGGATTATCTCAGTCGTCAGACGTTACATCCGAGCGAATGGTCTCTTCACCCAGAGGTATTTCTTCAGATTGTTCAAATCTGGGGACTTCCAGAAATAGATCTGATGGCCTCTCATCTAAACAAGAAACTTCCCAGGTATCTGTCCAGATCCAGGGATCCTCAGGCGGAGGCAGTGGACGCGTTGTCGCTTCCTTGGAATTATCATCCTGCCTATATCTTTCCGCCTCTAGTTCTTCTTCCAAAAGTGATTTCCAAAATTCTAATGGAACATTCGTTTGTACTGCTGGTGGCTCCAGCATGGCCTCACAGGTTTTGGTATGCGGATCTCATTCGGATGGCCAGTTGCCAACCTTGGACTCTTCCGTTAAGCCCAGACCTTCTATCTCAAGGCCCTTTTTTCCAAATCATTAAATTTGAAGGTATGGAAATTGAACGCTTGATTCTTAGTCATAGAGGTTTCTCTGACTCAGTGATTAATACTATGTTACAGGCTCGTAAATCTGTGTCTAGGAAGATTTATTATCGAGTCTGGAAGACTTAAATTTCTTGGTGTTCTTCTCATAAATTTTCCTGGCATTCTTTTAGAATTCCTAGAATTTTACAGTTTCTTCAGGATGGTTTGGATAAAGGTTTGTCTGCAAACTTTCTTTTCTTTTTCACAGAAAGATTGCTAATCTTCCTGATATTCATTGTTTTGTACAGGCTTTGGTTCGTATCAAACCTGTTATTAAGTCAATCTCTCCTCCTTGGAGTCTTAATTTGGTTCTCAGGGCTTTACAAGCTCCTCCATTTGAACCTATGCATTCTCTGGATATTAAATTACTTTCTTGGAAAGTTATGTTCCTTTTGGCCATCTCTTCTGCTAGAAGAGTTTCTGAATTATCTGCTCTTTCTTGTGAGTCTCCTTTTCTGATTTTTCATCAGGATAAGGCGGTGTTGCGGACTTCATTTAAATTTTTGCCTAAGGTTGTGAATTCTAACAACATTAGTAGAGAAATTGTTGTCCCTTCATTGTGCCCTAATCCTAAGAATTCAAAGGAGAGATCTTTACATTTTTTGGATGTAGTAAGAGCTTTAAAATAATATGTTGAAGCTACTAAGGATTTTAGAAAGACTTCTAGTCTATTTGTTATCTTTTCTGGTTCCAGGAAAGGTCAGAAGGCCTCCGCCATTTCTTTGGCGTCTTGGTTAAAGTCTTTGATTCATCATGCTTATGTGGAGTCGGGTAAATCCCCGCCTCAAAGGATTACAGCTCATTCTACTAGGTCAGTTTCTACTTCCTGGTCGTTTAGGAATGAAGCTTCCATTGATCAGATTTGCAAAGCAGCAACTTGGTCTTCTTTGCATACTTTTACTAAATTCTACCATTTTGATGTCTTTTCTTTTTCTGAAGCAATTTTTGGTAGAAAAGTACTTCAGGCAGCTGTTTCAGTTTGATTCTTCTGCTTATATTTTCAGTTTTTTTCATTATTAAGATTAAAACTTTTGTTTTGGGTTGTGGATTATTTTTCTGCGGAATTGGCTGTCTTTATTTTATCCCTCCCTCTCTAGTGACTCTTGCGTGGAAGTTCCACATCTTGGGTATTGATTATCCCATACGTCACTAGCTCATGGACTCTTGCTAATTACATGAAAGAAAACATAACTTATGTAAGAACTTACCTGATAAATTCATTTCTTTCATATTAGCAAGAGTCCATGAGGCCCACCCTTTTTGTGGTGGTTATGATTTTTTTGTATGAAGCACAATTATTCCAATTCCTTATTTTTTGATGCTTTCGCTCCTTTCTTATCACCCCACTTCTTGGCTATTCGTTAAACTGAATTGTGGGTGTGGTGAGGGGTGTATTTATAGGCATTTTGAGGTTTGGGAAACTTTGCCCCTCCTGGTAGGAATGTATATCCCATATGTCACTAGCTCATGGACTCTTGCTCATATGAAAGAAATGAATTTATCAGGTAAGTTATTACATAAATTATGTTTTTTCGGTTGTGTAGCATCATCTATATGGCATATGTAGAGGAGGGACAACAGCCCCCTGCGAGGATTGCGGCTTATTCTACTCAAGCAGTATCTTCTTCTTGGGCCTTTAAGAACGAGGCTTCTGTGGAACAGATCTGTAAGGCGGCTACTTGGTCTTCATCACATACGATTTACAAATTAATTTGCCTCTGTGGAGCCTTCCTTTAGTTTGGGAGTAAAGTACTGCAAGCGGTGGTGCCTTCAGTTTAGGTCTGCCTGCCTTGTTTTTTTTCCCTCCCTGTTCATTCTGTGTCCTCTTTGGCTTGGGTATTGGTTTCCCAAAAGTAATTAATGAATTTGTGGACTTTCCCTGCCATTAGAAAAAACAAAATGTATGCTTACCTGATAAATTATTTTCTTTCTTGGCATAGAGTCCACTAACCTGCCCTGAAAATTTGTTCAGGCGGCAGTTATTTCCTTTTCGGCACCTCTATACCCCCAGTGTTTCTCTTACTTTTCCTTTTTCTTCGGCTGAATTACTGGGGGACTAGTGGAAATGGGAGGGATACTTAATGCATTGGCTGGGGTGTCTTTGCCTCCTCCTGGTGGCCAGGTGTTGTACAGTATTTCCCAACAGTAATGAATGAATTTGTGGACTCTCCCTGCCAAGAAAGAAAATAATTTATCAGGTAAGCATAAATTGTTTTTCTGAGTACAGTGTTCCTTTAATTACAATAAACGGGGACAAAATAAATAATGAAAATAGATTGCAAAATTGTTTATTGTCCTTTTTTTAAAACTACACAATAAAAGTAATAATGTAAAAAAAAAATCCTTCCCCATATGAATTCTTGCTGAGGTTGTAGCTTATCCTAGTAATATGTATTCAAATCACTTACAAATCTTGTACTGCTTCATGTTTGTCTACATTTTGCTGCTTCACTAATTTGAACATTTTTGTCCCTTTTTACTGCTGAAGAAGCCTCAATACTCTTGAGGTCTCTGACAGTAAGGAATAATTGTAGTGGCCTAATTTAGGGGGAAAGAATAGTTCATGTGTTCACCGCACTCTTTGTGTCTCATTACTTAATACACAAACATTATACACAAGAGTACTTCTGTAGGCATATGTCCTATTTATCTAATTGTATTAAGCACTTAGCAAGAAGCACAGTAGAAATAATAAATAAATCCTCTATATAAATCATGTGCCTTTTCACATATGTTATGATGTATAGCTTATTTCACATATATAATTCACACAATATTCTCTAAAGAGCGCTGATGTTTTCAAAAAATGTATGTCTTTTTAATTTTAAAAAATGCATATTACTTTCACTCACAAGGATTAAAGGGACATTGTATTGTACAAATGAAATGCTCATGTCATTTTTGTCATGACTGACCCTAGCAACTGTGCGTTTAACCCTTGCAAATGGGTTAAACACAGTACATTGCAACTCCCAAGCAAAATATAGTCAGTCAGTCAGGAACATGGGTTGTGGAGGAGATGACATCTGCCAATGCCCATACTTTCTTAGTTTACAAGGAGGTGATTCCTCAGCAAAGGATTGATTGGCTTTTACCTACAGAGTCTGCTTCTACAAAACTGCGTGACAAAAACAGTAGCTACCCATGGGACAGTGATTTTAGGGCCGCAGTTGACATCATGGAGCAGCCTCATGAACTTGATTCCGACTTGAGTACCTGAGAGTGCTATTGTTGCTGACTCCTTTAAAGAGCTGATCATCTCCCTTGTATACTGATCTGACTGCTATGATGATGAGCAATATAGATAGACATCACATAGAATTTGACAAGCATATTGTAACTATGCTCTGCAAAATGATATATTAGTTTGGGGTCTAATTTGTATAGGCCTAAGAACACTGATTTGCCCCCTTTGTCCTACAACATTATTTCTATATGGGGTTAATTATATAGCCCAGAAGTAACTGTGTTAGTTCATTGAAACAAGAGTGGCCTCTTATGATCAGAGGTGGAGAATCTACATGATATGAAGCTTAAAGTGACAGTCTAGCTAATTATTCAGATAGGGCATGCAATTTTAAACAACTTTCCAATGTACTTTTATCTTCAAATTTGCTTTGTTTTCTTGGTATTCTTTGTTCAAAGTTAAACCTAGGTAGACTTGTATCTTAATTTCTAAGCCCTTGAAGACCGCCTGTTATCGCAGTGCATTTTGACTGTTTTTCACAGCTAGACTGCACTAGTTCATGTGTGCCATATGGATAACATTGTGCTTACTTCCGTGGAGATTATTTATGTCAGCACTGATTGGCTAAAACGCAAGTCTGTCAAAAGATCTGAGATAAGGGGGCAGTCTGCAGAGGCTTAGATACAAGGTAATCACAGAGGTAAGAAGTGTATTAATATAATCAAGTTTGTTATTCAAAACTGGGGATTAAAGAATAACCATTTTCAAGTAGACTGTCCCTTTAAGTTTCAAATGTCCCGTTCTTATCTCTAGATAAATATATATATCGAGTCCAGTTAATATTGTGGTTTGTGTCCTATTTATAATCCTAATACTATCTGTGTTTTGCCCTATCTGGCTATCTTCATGCTGTACACCACAGAATTATGAGCTGTTACAATGTTTTATAAATCTCTATGTTGTGTTTGCCTCAAACAATTAGTAGTTGGCTATTATAATTTTAGATGGAGACCTTCCATTGATTTAGAAACTGCTACTCAAGTTATGAGTGTGCTAGGTTATTGTTGTTGTTTTTACCACTAATAAGTAAAATACCAACTAAGCTGCTTTCTTACTGTTTTTTTCTCCAGATGTGAGCATTTACATTTTCTTAATGCTTCATTTCTTTCATATAGGTGGTGAGAGTCCATGAGCTATTACGTATGGAATATACATTCCTACCAGGAGGCAACGTTTCCCAGATTTTAAAGCCTATAAAACCCCTCCCACCTCACTCATACCGTAGTTTTTACTTTGCCTCCTTTGAAGGTGGATGCAGTAAGATGATGTGATTGATTTCTTCAGTGAAAGGTGCTTCAGAGCATATTTAAAGTCCAGTTCCCCTCAGAGTATAGTACTTGTCAGAGGGATGTGATTGGGGTACTGCCTCATGATACTATTTTTTCGCCTCATGGGAAATCCATAGGCTCTCTGTAAATTCGGTGTCAGGGACTTGTCTTCTGCCTCCCTTTACAGATCAACGTTATACTCCTATTTTATTACTTCTGCTGATATGTTTCAGTACTGGTTTGGCTGTCTGCTACTTAGTGGACGAGTGTCTATGGGTAAGTATGTTTGGTTGTTTTTTGAAAGACCCTCACAGCTATGTTTATGGGCACTTTTAAGTTTAACTATATATGGATATATGTATGTATGGCTCTGGCACAGATACTTACTATTCAGTACTTACTTTAAATGGACAGTCTAGTCAAAATTAAACTTTCATGATTCAGATAGGGCATGCGATTTTAAACAACTTTCCAATTTACTTCTATTATCTAATTTGCTCAATTCTTTAGATATCCTTTGTTGAAGAAATAGCAATGCACATTTGTGAGCCAATCACACAGGGCCTTTAGGTGCAGCAACCAATCAGCAGCTACTGAGCATATCTAGATATGCTTTTCAGCAAGTGATATCAAGAGAATGAAGCAAATTAGATAATAGAAGTAAATTAGAAAGTTGTTTAAAATGACATGCTCTTTCTAAATCACGAAAGAAAAAAACTGTCTTTCATGTCCCTTTAAGTTTGTGGCTCTTCTGTTTGGCCTTGCCACAGCTCCCAGAATTTTCTCAAAAGTTTTGGGAGCTCTCTTGGCAGTCATCAGATCTCAGGGAATTGCAGTAGCGCCCTACCTGGACAACATATTGGTTCAGGCGCCATCTTTTCAACAAGCAAACTCTCATACAGATATCTTATTGTCTTTTCTACGTTCCGATGGATGGAAAGTGAATCTGGAGAAGAGTTCCCTTGTTCTAGCTACAAGAGTAGTTTTCTTAGGAACCATAATAGATTCCTTATATATGAAAAATTTTCTGACAGAGATCAGAAAATCCAAGATTATTTCTACTTACCTCTCTCTACAGTCTACTGTTCTGCCATCAGTAGCTCAATGTATGGAGGTAATTGGTCTGATGGTCGCTTCAATGGACATCATTCCCTTTGCCCAATTCCATTTGAGAGCTCTGCAGTTATGCATACTCAGACAATGGAACGGAGACCATTCAGATCTGTCTCAGAGGATAACTCTAGACCAGTCGACAAGAGGCTCTCTCCATGGTGGCTTTCTCAAGACCATCTGTCTCAAGGCACATGCTTCCGGAGACCTTCCTGGATGATCGTGACTATGGATGCCAGCCTGCTAGGCTGAGGAGCAGTCTGGCACTCATTAAAGGCAGAGGAACTATGGACTCGGGATGAGTCTGCTCTCCCCATAAACATCTTGGAGTTGAGAGTGATCTACAATGGTCTGATGGCTTGACCTCAATTCCCCTTAGCCCGGTTTATCAGGTTCCAATCGGACAACATCACCTCAGTAGTTTACATCAACCACCAGGGGGGAACTCAGAGTTCCTCAGCCATGAAGGAGGTGGCACGGATTATTCAGTGGGCGGAAGCTCACAATTGTTGTCTAATAATACCTGTTATCAGTGCCGCGAGTCGATTAAGTTCGAGGTTGTGCGCTATACAAGTATCCAATTATTATCATTATCTGCCATCCACATTCCAGGAGTGGACAACTGGGAGGCGGATTTCCTGAGCAGACAGACATTTCATCCCGGGGAGTGTTTGCTCCATTCGGAGGTGTTCTCCAGATTAACCCTCAAGTGGGGGGTGCCGGAGTTGGATCTAATTGCATCTCGGCAGAAAGCCAAGCTTCCAAGGTACGTTCAAGGTCAAGAGATCAACAAGCCGCTCTGATAGAGGCTCTGGCGGTTCTTTGGGATTTCGGTCTAGCATATCTGTTTCCTGCATTTGCGCTCCTTCCACGAGTCATTGCTTGTATCAAACAGGAGAGAGCGTTGGTAATTCTAATGGTTCCTGCATGGCCTTGCAGGATCTTGTATGCAGACCCTAGTGAAGTTGTCATCTCTGCAACCTTGGAGGTTGTCTCTGAGGAAGGACCTTCGTTTCTCTGAAGCTGACTGCTTGGAGATTGAACCCTTAGTTCTGGCTAAGCATGGGTTTTCTGAGTCGGTCATTGAGACCATGCTGCAGGCACGCAAGCCTGTTACTCGTAAAATTTACCATAAGGTATGGCGTAAATACCTTTTATTGGTGTAAAGCGAAGGGCTTCTCTTGGAGTAAGGTCAGGATTCCTAGAATTGTATCCTTTCTCCAGGAAGGCCTGGAGAAAGGGTTGTCAGTTAGTTCTCTGAAAGATCAGATTTCTGCCTTATCTATCTTTTACATAAGCGTCTGGTAGAGGTGCCAGATGTTCAATCTTTTTTGTCAGGCCTTGGTCAGAATCAGGCCTGTGTTTAAACCTGTTGCTCCTCCTTGGAGCCTTAACCTTGTTCTTAAAGTTATACAGCAGGCTCCGTTTGAGCCAATGCATTCCATAGATAAGTTGTTAGCTTGGAAGGTTTTGTTTCCTATTGCTATCTCTTCTGCTCAGAGAGTTTCTGAACTCTCGGCTTTGCAGTGTGATTCACCTTACCTTATCTTTCATGCGTATAAGGCGGTTCTTCTTACTAAATTGGGTTTTCTCCCTAAAGTGGCTTCAGATACAAATATTTATCAGGAAATTGTTGCTCCTTCTCTCTGTTCCAATCCTTCTTCTCATCAGGAACGTCTGTTGCACAACTTGGATGTGGTGCATGCTCTAAAATATTACCTACAGGCGAGTAAGGATTTTCGCCAGTCTTCTGCCCTGTTTGTTTGTTTGTTTCTCTGGAAAGCGTAAGGGTCAGAAGGCTACTTCTACTTTTCTTTCCCTCTTGTAGAAGTATAATTCATTTTGCTTATGAGACTGCGGGTCAGCAGCCTCCTGAGAGAATTACAGCCCACTAGGGCTGTCTCCTCTCCTTGGGCTTTCAAAATGAAGCTTCTGTGGAACAGATTTGCAAGGCTGTAACTTGGTCCTCTGCATACTTTTTCCAAATTTTCCAAATTTTATACTTTTGCCTCGGCTGAGGCCTCTTTTTGGGGAAAGGTTCTTCAAGCGATGGTGCCTTCTGTTTTGGTCTTCTTTTCTTGTTCTCCCTTCCTATTCATTCCATGTCCTCTAGCTTGGGTATTGGTTCACACTAGTAATTGGAATGACGTCGTGGACTCTCCATATCTTATGAGAAGAAAACAAAATTTATGCTTACCTGATAAATTTATTTATTTCCATGACCCCACCCTTAATTTAGACCGTTATTTTTTACTAAACCACAGGCACATCTACACCTTTGTTATTCCTTTTTCCATTTCCCTTCGGTCGAATGACTGGGGATTATGGGGATTATGGGCAGGGGAGTGACACTTAACAGCTTTGCTGTGGTGCTCTTTGCCTCCTCCTGCTAGCCAGGAGTGATATTCCCACTTGTAATTGGAATGACGTTGTGGACTCTCCATATCCAGTAAGCATACATTTTGTTTAATTCAGATAAAATGGTGTTTTGAAATTGCACATGCTGACAGTTAATGCTTTTCTAGACTACATTAGCTTAGCGATTTCACCATCCATGAAACGCTATATATAGGGGGCATATTTTTTAATTTCCTCAAAAAGCTTACCTTAAGGGGGGTAATAACAGTAATTTACATTTGTTACTGGATTTTTTGCTATAATGGGTCAGCACCAGCCTGTCTCTAAATTTACCATAGGAACTGAGTCTACTGAACACCTTTTTACCAAAGCTAAGTGTGCTTATTGTAAAACAACTGAAGTAGCTTCTTCAGCTCATTTATGTGACTCATGCTTAGATTTTTTATCAAATACTGATCAATCTAATGATGTTTCTATGTGTACTAAAGTACCTACTGTATCCTCCTTACAGATAAATGCAGATGGCATACCTCCAACAATGAAAATAATTTAAAATAAATTACTATTGCCATTAGGAAGGCCCTGACTGCACTACCGCCTTCGAATAAACGAAAAAGGTTAGTTCAAATTTTACCTTCTACTAGTAATATAAGTCCTGACCTACAAAATATTGAAGTTTCTTCAAATGATGAGGATTCCTCTAAGAGTGAGGCTCCCTCATTGGACCTAGAACCTGATAATTCCTTCTATTCACCATCAGAACTATTCTTTTCTCTTGTAAGGTGTATCCAGTCCACGGATTCATCCATTACTTGTGGGATATTCTCCTTCCCAACAGGAAGCTGCAAGAGGACACCCACAGCAGAGCTGTCTATATAGCTCCTCCCCTAACTGCCACTCCCAGTCATCCTCTTGCAGCTCTCGACAAGAACGGAAGTATCAAGAGATATGTGTTGACTTAGTGTAGTTTATCTTCAATCAAAAGTTTGTTATTTTTAAACGGTACTAGCGTTGTACTGTTTTTGCCTTAGGCAGAAATTAGAAGAAGAGTTCTTCCTGAGGTTTTTGATGATCTTAGCGGTTTGTAACTAAGGTCCACTGCTGTTCTCACACATAACTGAAGAGTATGGGAAAACTTCAGCTGGGGGAATGGCCTGCAGAATTACCTGCTCTGAGGTATGTTCAGTATATTTTTTTCTAGAGAGATGATAAGGTCTAGAAAATGCTGACAGTGCCTGATATATTTAAGGTAAGCCTGATTACAGTGATTTAACAAAAGACTGTGATCATGCTTGCAGTAAAGGGTAATATTCATGTTAATTGCTCTTATTACTTAGTATGTAAAACGTTTGCATGATATATAAAAAACATTTTTTACTGAAGGTGATAAATCTTCATTTGGGGCTTAGTTTTCCACATGGCTGATTAGATTTCTCCTAGGAGTAGTTATTTATGGCCCTTTCACTTTGAGTGCATGGTGGGAGGGGCCTATTTTCGCGCTCTAATTGCGCAGTAGTTTTTGCAGTCTGAGACATCCAGCTTCACTGAAGGAGTCATATAGATATAAGGAGAGAGTCTACAATGTAGTATTAATTAAGTCCCCAACTCAATTTGTACCATATATCTTACAGGGAAGAAGAGTGTATCAACCCTGTGTAGAGAGAGTCAATCTCTTATAAATAGGTAGGCAGGGGGGTGCTCAATATCCTGGCATAAATATAGAAAAATATGAAGAGAAAAATGGATATATCAGAGCACACAGTGTAGCTACAAATTAAGGAAATGTGTAATGTATAAGTGAGCTGGCTGGGAGCGAGCCAGGTATAATAAAATATAACTTTTAATAATATATGTTAAAATAAAAATGGTGGAAAGTTCCACATATAGGTGCAAAGTTAAAAACAGTTAAAATGAAGATTGAATGCTGAGATGCCCAGGTAACCACCTATAATGTGAGTTAAATGATAGAGTCTGGCAAGGAGGCACCACAAAATGCTTGCGGATTGCACAAAAGCTAAGCTATAAAGAGGATTGACCTCACACAACAATATATATCTATCTAGTGCAATACTGGAGCAGTGTCTAAGCTTGCCAGAGTCCCAATCTATAGTATGTCAAGTAGTATGGTAATTAGAAAAACTAAAATATTAGTAGTCAGATGATGGACTAATAATGGATAGAGCCCATATCACATACGGAAGGAGTCCCCTGACATATAGGACCTCTGTAAAGGGTTTTTGTTCCTACAAAAGTCGTTTTAAGGGCAGGTAGGAGCCACATTAGAGCTGTGGCAGTTTGCTTGTGACTGTTTATAACGGTTTTATCGTTTTTCTGATCCGTTTTTGAGCCTGAGGAGTTAATCATCCATTTGCAAGTGGGTGCAATGCTATTTTAGTCTATTATACACACTGTTTTGCAGTTTATGTGATTGTTTTTTTCCCTTAAAGGCACAGTACCGTTTTTTATATTTTGTTTTTTCACATTTATTAAAGTGTTTTCCAAGCTTGCTGGTCTCATTACTAGTCTGTTAAACATGTCTGACATAGAGGAAACTCCTTGTTCATTATGTTTAGAAGCCATTGTGGAACCTCCTCTTAGAATGTGTACCAAATGCACTGATCTTACTATAAATTATAAAGACCATATTCTGGCTTTAAAAGATTTATCACCAGAGGAAATTGACAAGGGGGAAGTTATGCCGACTAACTCTCCCCACGTGTCAGAACCTATAACTCTCGCTCAAGGGACGCCAAGTACATCTAGCGTGCCCATTGCGTATACCTTACAAGACATGGCGGCAGTTATGAATCATACCCTTACAGAGGTATTGTCCAAACTGCCAGGGTTACAAGGAAAGTGAGACAGCTCTGGGGCTAGAACAGATACAGAGCTCTCTGACGCTTTAGTAGCTATGTCTGATACACCCTCACAATGTGCAGAAGCCGAAGCAGGAGAGCTTCTATCTGTGGGTGATTTTTCTGATTCAGGGAAGACACTTCAACCTGATTCTGATATGTCTATATTTAAATTTAAACTTGAACACCTCCGCGTGTTGCTCAGGGAGGTTTTAGCAACTCTGGATGTGTTAAGATATGTTAAGTTGTTTTAGAGAACACTACTTCTACAGCTTACTGCTTATGCAGGACCACTCAGTCTCACACCTTACCTCAGATTCCCACAGATTGAACTTAAGGGAACCCTGATATGCTCATTGATCTGAGGGTCACTACAGCAGGGTAGCTGAGTGAAAACGGAACCTTCACGCAACAATAACTGCTAGCAGCAGAAAAGAGAGTAAATGTTAAAGGAATGTAACTTCAACAGTAGTGAAAGAGTTAATCACTGCAGGTGCCTTGATTCACACACACAAGCAGTGTAAAATAGTTTATGCAGCAGGCTTTAGCAAACACACCAAAATTCACACAGTACTTTGTTATCTACATAAATCAAGCTGTGGGCATTATGTAAACCATACTTTGATAATGAATATTCGTTATTTCCAAACTTATTCAATCAGAGTATAAGATGCTGTGTTTATCTCATGAAACAGGTAAAGTTGAAGTTAATGCAAACAGTTCTTTTCAAGCAGAAAGAAGGTTAATTGTTATAAGGATTGAAGTATGCTTAGGCAGTCCGTTAATGAGAGATGGTAGCAATATGAATCGTTGTCACAGTTATTTGTATGCAAGTTGGTAATTAGAAGTAATAGTTTAGTGCATATTTGATATCTGAAGCGAATATGATTCTCCAGCAAGTGAGAGTTACACAGTTTAATATAGCAAGCATAAGTGTAATGAAGTTGCAGCAATACACACAGTTCATACAATGAAATATATACAGACCAGTATTACAGGAGATGGCAATTGAGCAGAGTAATACTGTTACCAGACAGCAACAAGTCCCAGCGGTATCACAGTGAGCTTGACAGAGAACCGCGGCGGGAGAATGTCGGGCGTGACGTCACACGCTGCAGGGAGTAACATCAATGCAGGAGAGAGACTGAGAAATCTCTGACTGAATAAACGGTGAAAATCTTCAGGCACAAAAGAGCATCTGCAGGTTGATTCAAGTAGGCAGAAACTCAGGGTGAGTTTAGAGAGCAATAAGTTGAAATACAAAGTTGTATAAACGGCTAGGTCTCTTCAGAAGCAGCTTGTCACTGAGCAACAAATTACCAAGCAATGAGTTCTGTTGGGAGGAGGCTTAAATAGGGCTAGTGAGTTCACTTTCTTAAAGGTACAGCATGAAAAGAGATAAATCCCTGACAGGATGACTGTGATGCCATTGTAGTCCCAGAGAAATTGTGTAAATTGGATAAATACTATGCAGTGCCTGTTTACACTGATGTTTTTCCAATCCCTAAGAGGTTTTCAGAAATGATTACTAAGGAATGGGATAGACCAGGTGTACCGTTCTCTCCCCCTCCTGTTTTTAAAAAGATGTTTCCTATAGATGCCGCTACACGGGACTTGTGGCAGACGGTCCCTAAGGTGGAGGGAGCAGTCTCTACCCTAGCGAAGCGTACAACTATCCCTGTCGAGGACAGTTGTGCTTTTCTAGATCCAATGGACAAAAAATTAGAGGGTTATCTTAAGAAAATTTTTATTCAACAAGGTTTTATTCTCCAGCCTCTTGCATGCATTGCCCCAGTCACTGCTGCTGCGGCCTTCTGGTTTGAGTCTCTAGAAGAGGCTCTACAGGTAGAAACCCCATTGGATGATATCCTTGACAAGCTTAAAGCTCTTAAGCTAGCCAATTATTTTTTTCTGACGCTGTTGTTCATTTAACCAAGCTAACGGCTAAAAATTAAGGTTTTGCTATTCAGGCGCGTAGGGTGCTATGGCTTAAATCCTGGTCAGCTGACGTTACTTCAAAGTCTAAGCTTCTCAACATTCCCTTCAAGGGGCAGACCCTATTCGGGCCTGGACTGAAGGAGATCATTTCTGATATTACTGGAGGAAAAGGTCACGCCCTTCCTCAGGAAAGGTCCAACAAAAATTAAGGACCAAACAGACTCATTTTCGTTCCTTTCGAAACTTCAAGAGTGGCGCAGCTTCAACTTCCTCTAATACAAAACAAGAGGGAAATTTTGCCCAGTCCAAGCCGGTCTGGAGACCTAACCAGGCTTGGAACAAGGGAAAGCAGGCCAAAAAACCTGCTGCTGCCTCGAAGACAGCATGAAGGATCAGCCCCCGATCCGGAAACGGATCTAGTAGGGGGCAGACTTTCTCTCTTCGCCCAGGCTTGGGCAAGAGATGTCCAGGATCCCTGGGCGTTGGAAATTGTGTCCCAGGGATATCTTCTGGATTTCAAAGCTTCTTCCCCAAAAGGGAAATTTCATCTCTCACAATTATCTGCAAACCAGATAAAGAGAGAGGCATTCTTACATTGTGTTCAAGACCTCCTAGTTATGGGAGTGATCCACCCAGTTCCAAAGGAGGAACAGGGGCAGGGCTTCTATTCAAATCTGTTTGTAGTTCCCAAGAAAGAGGGAATCTTCAGACCAATCTTAGATCTCAAGATCTTAAACAAATTTCTCAGGGTCCCATCCTTCAAGATGGAGACTATTCGAACCATCCTACCTATGATCCAGGAGGATCAATATATGACTACCGTGGATTTAAAGGATGCTTACCTTCACATTCCGATACATAGAGATCATCATCGGTTTCTCAGGTTCGCCTTCCTAGACAGGCATTACCAGTTTGTGGCTCTTCCCTTTGGGTTAGCCATGGCACCAAGAAACTTTACGAAGGTTCTAGGGTCACTCCTAGCGGTCCTAAGGCCGCGGGGTATAGCAGTAGCTCCTTACCTAGACGGCATTCTGATACAAGCGTCGAATTTTCAAATCGCCAGGTCCCATACGACATTCCTGAGGTCTCATGGGTGGATCAAAACTTCTAAATTCCTGCCGTGTTCTTTATTCCACTTCTCGCCCTTCAGTGGATCAGTGTATGGAAGTAATCGGCTTAATGGTAGCGGAAATGGACATAGTGCCGTTTGCCCGTCTATATCTCAGACCGCTGCAACTTTGCATGCTCAGTCAGTGGAATGGGGATTACACAGATTTGTCCCCTCTACTAAATCTGGATCAAGAGACCAGGGATTCTCTTCTCTGGTGGCTATCTCGGGTCCATCTGTCCAAGGGTATGACCTTCCGCAGGCCAGATTGGAGGATCAGGGCTCGTGGACTCAGGAGGAGGCACTCCTTCCGATAAACATTCTGGAACTAAGAGCGATATTCAATGCTCTTCAGGCTTGGCCTCAGCTTGCTGCGGTCAGGTTCATCAGATTTCAGTCGGAGAATATCATGACTGTAGCCTACATCAACCATCAAGGGGGAACAAGGAGTTCCCTAGCAATGTTGGAGGTTTCAAAAATAATTCTATGGGCAGAGGTTCACTCTTGCCATCTATCAGCTATTCATATCCCAGGAGTAGAGAACTGGGAGGCGGATTTTCTAAGTCGGCAGACTTTTCATCCGGGGGAGTGGGAACTTTTCATCCGGAGGTATTTGCACAGTTGATTCAACTTTGGGGCAAACCAGAACTGGATCTCATGGCATCTCGTCAGAACGCCAAGCTTCCTTGTTACGGATCCAGGTCCAGGGATCCCAAGGCAGCGTTGATAGATGCTCTAGCAGCGCCTTGGTCCTTCAACCGGGCTTATGTGTTTCCACCATTTCCTCTGCTCCCTCGTCTGATTGCCAAGATCAAGCAGGAGAGAGCTTCGGTTATTTTGATAGCGCCTGCGTGGCCATGCAGGACTTGGTATGCAGATCTGGTGGACATGTCATCCCTTCCACCATGGACTCTGCCGCTGAGGCAGGACCTCCTACTTCAGGGTCCTTTCAACCATCCAAATCTAATTTCTCTGCGTCTGACTGCTTGGAGATTGAACGCTTGATTTTATCAAAGCGTGGTTTCTCTGAGTCGGTCATTGATACCTTAATTCAGGCTCGAAAGCCGGTCACCAGGAAAATCTATCATAAGATATGGTGTAGATATCTTCATTAGTGTGAATCCAAAGGTTACTCATGGAGTAAGGTCAGGATTCCTAGGATATTATCTTTTCTCCAAGAAGGATTGGAGAAGGGATTGTCAGCTAGTTTCTTAAAGGGACAGATTTCTGCTCTGTCTATTCTTTTGCACAAGCGTCTGGCTGATACTCCAGATGTTCAGGTGTTTTGTCAGGCTTTAGTTAGAATCAAGCCTGTGTTTAAACCTGTTGCTCCAGCATGGAGTTTAAATTTAGTTCTTAAGGTTCTGCAAGGGGTTCCGTATGAACCTTTGCATTCCATAGATATTAAACTTTTTTTTTTTTTTTTTTTTTATGAGTGGAATATATGTACTTTTTATCTGATAACCAGTATCCCTGTGACTCTAGCAGAAGATATAGTGTAACTAAGATAATAAAGTCAGTTACGTAACTTTTAGCTTTAACACTCATAAGAGAAAATTAGCTAGCATACAGATAGTTTCAGCCTTAGCTATATAACAAGACATAATAGTAAAGAACCTCATTTTATATAAACTTGTGTAATCTCATATGTAAAACCTGGGCCTTTGTATACCCTTGAGTATAAGTGGGATAACATGGGATAAGGAAGGGTCTTAATATATGTCATCACTCTTAGGCCACATATAAGGATCATATGATAAATGTGAGCCAAAAAAAAAAATAAGAGAAAAAGAAAGGGGGTCAGCGGGCAAGAGCCGCTCATATAAGAAAGATTAGTGACAGCCAGAATCTATGTGATATTTATGCATTGATGGAAGAGTTTAGGAAGTATAGATACAGGAGAAGGTCTAGTTATGGAAACACATTATCTGAAAAGGGGTGTGGTATGAAATTGAAGGGTAGTGTATGATGATTTAACAAGGGGAAGTATAGTGAGTTTATACAATCTGGTCCCTATAAGTCTGCTGTGAATTCACCCATCTCCAACTAGGTAGACTGCCGTTAAGTGGGCACAGTTAAGGGTTCTAGTATCAGCAATTCTAATGTCCTGTGCCTTGCTATAAGTGAATTCTTGTGACTGGAGCATAAGAAAAAAAAGTGGGCTATTAGGAAGAGTTAGGGCTGGTAAATATGTGAGGGTTTGTTGGCCCTATTTACACTAATATTGCAGCTACTGTACTTATAATTCTTACCTCTAAGGATAGTCTAACAGAACTGAGAGGCAGCTCTCTATGTGGGGAGCTTCGCTAAATGAGTATAAGAGCAATTTTTAACATGCAGGTGCAGACAAATTAAAAAGGTTTACTTAGTAAATAAAGAGAGGGTGGGGGGGTATTGTTAAAGTGATAGGTACAGTATATTTTGAAACCCATTAATTAAATTCAGCTTATACAGCAGTGTTACAGGCTATTGATTGTATGACAACGTTTACCACCAATAGATGTCAGGTTATCAGCAGCTCAAAAGCCATTTAGAGCATAAACTATAGATACAAACAAACAGTTACTGGAGCTTAACTCCTTAAATGATAAGGGGAGAGTCTACTAGATTGCAGAGAGATCCACCCTAACCAACTCCTGCCTTACAGTTCATCTGTATGCCACAGTACATGTCTAAGTCCCTAGATGTAATGGGACCAGTGTTCAGCAACCATAGTTCTTGCAGGTCTCTCACATTATCAAGAGGCAGCAGCCAAATCAACCAGGCTCTACTTTCCTATGCCCCGTGCTTCTTATGAGGAGCTTTAAAAGATCCCTGTACGCACCCGGGAGAGCCGGCCGCATCTCCCCAGGGCGCGCCCAGAAGTGAGTGAGCATCAGTTAAACTCGAGGATCCTTGTTGGGTGAGGGAGGTCGTTGTTGGCGTTTCCTGTCTACTAACACAGTGATACTTTTCTGCGGCACAGTGTCCTTAGCAAAGCTTGGCAGGCCCTCCATAATAAAGGGAGGTGCGGTGTCATCTTCTGTCTCGTTAGTTGTGGTATAAACAGTGACCTCTCTAATCCTCTCAATTTGCGAAAATACAGGGGATTGCACTGCGTGCAGGTCAGCCGTTGGCTCGGAAAGTTCAGTGCTGTGTACTGCGGGTAGGCTGGCGCCATCTTGTGAGCATGTAGATTCAAAGGAGGTTAGCGGGTCACTGAGCTTTCTTTCGGCTTTGCGGCTCATTTCCTCTAGTAAGGCGGCTACGCATATGTAAAACTCCTCCATCCTGTATTTCCATATCCCGACTGTCACCCGGCCCGATAGCAAGCCGGGGGGGGGGGGGGGGAAAGATGGTGACAGAACAAACTAGGCCGTTAATGGCAGCCTCGGTCGGTGTAAGTCTTTTAAGTTCAAGTGAACGGCTTTATTTGCAGAATCTTATACACCATCTGTTCTTTAGCTGATTCCTGAGAATTTTCGTGCAGAATGTATTAAGTTAGCTTAGATGATCATTGGGTTATGAAAATTATCAAGAGATCTTCTGCAAGATGCGTCCGACCGTGGCTGCGGCTTAGACCCGCCCAGATATTAAACTTTTATCTTGTAAAGTCCTGTTTTTAGTAGCTATCTCCTCGGCTCGAAGAGTTTCAGAGTTATTTGCTTTACAATGTGATTCCCCTTATCTCATTTTCCATGCAGATAAGGTAGTGTTACGTACCAAACCTGGTTTTCTTCCTAAGGTGGTATCTAATAAAAATATCAATCAGGAGATTGTTGTTCCTTCACTATGTCCTAATCTTTCTTCAAAGAAGGCCAGAGGAGAGGCCAAAAGGCTTCGGCAACTTCTCTTTCTTTTTGGCTAAGAAGTATAATCCGCTTAGCTTATGAGACTGCTGGCCAGCAGCCTCCTGAAAGAATTACAGCTCATTCCACTAGAGCGGTAGCTTCCACATGGGCTTTTAAGAATGAGGCTTCTGTTGAACAGATTTGTAAGGCGGCGACTTGGTCTTCGCTTCATACTTTTTCTAAATTCTACAAATTTGATACTTTTGCTTCTTCGGAAGCTATTTTTGGGAGAAAGGTCTTACAGGCAGTGGTGCCTTCCGTTTAAGCGCCTGCCTTGTCCCTCCCTTCATCCGTGTCCTATAGCTTTGGTATTGGTATCCCACAAGTAATCGATGAATCCGTGGACTGGATACACCTTACAAGAGAAAACAAAATTTATGCTTACCTGATAAATTTATTTCTCTTGTGGTGTATCCAGTCCACGGCCCACCCTGCCATTTTAAGGCAGGTGTTTTTTATTTTTAAACTACAGTCACCACTGCACCCTATAGTTTCTCCTTTCTCTTGCTTGTCTTCGGTCGAATGACTGGGAGTTGCATTTAGGGGAGGAGCTATATAGACAGCTCTGCTGTGGGTGTCCTCTTGCAGCTTCCTGTTGGGAAGGAGAATATCCCACAAGTAATGGATGAATCCGTGGACTGGATACACCACAAGAGAAATAAATTTATCAGGTAAGCATAAATTTTGTTTCTTTTGTTCAACAAGGTCACTTCATGTCCACAATAAATTTACAGGATGCTTTTCTTCACATCCCAATTCACCTAGAACATTACCAGTTTCTGAGGTTTTCTTTTCTGGAAAAGCATTATCAGTTTGTTGCTATTCCGTTTGGTCTAGCTACAGCTCCAAGAATATTTACCAAGGTTCGCAATGCCCTTTTATCTGTAATCACAGCTCAGGGTACTGCAGTATTTCCTTACCTGGACGATATCTTGGTACTAGCTCAATCTTCTAATTTTGCAGAATCTCACAAAAAAACTATTGTTTCTTCAACGAGTTCCTTGATTCCTCAGACAAAGGTTAACTTTTTAGGTTTCCAGGTAGATTCAGTGTCCATGACTCCCTGACAGAAAAGAGATTAATAAAATTGATATCAGCTTGTCTGAACCTTCAGTCTCTCTCTTTCCCTTCATTGGCTCTGTGTATGGAAGTACTAGGCCTCATGATTGCAGCTTCGGATGCAATTCCATTTGCTCAATTTCATATGAGACCTCTTCAGCTTTGTATGATGCACCGATGGTGCAATAATTATACTCTGATATCCCAGGAGATTTTCTTACATCCCAGTAAGCACATCTCTCTTACTTGGTGGATGAATCACCAGTCTATTATTCAGGGGGCTTCTTTTGCTCGTCCTACCTGGTCTGTGATCGCCACAGATGCAAGTCTTTTAGGTTGGGGAGCTGTCTGCGGGTCTGTGATGGCACAAGGAGTTTGGAATCCTTGGGAGACAAGGTTACCAATCAATGTTTTGGAACTCTGTGCACTCTTCAGGGCCCTTCAGGCTTGGCCTCCATTGAAAAAGGAGCCTTACATCCGTTTTCAGACAGACAATGTTACGGCAGTAGCTTATGTCAATCATCAAGTTGGAACTCACAGTTCCCTAGCCATGATAGAAGTATCTCAAATCCTATCTTGGGAAAAAAACAATTCTTGCCTCATCACTGTGATTCACATCCCAGGCGAGACAACTGGAAGGCAGGCTACCTAAGTCATCAGCCCCTACATCCGAGACAGTGGTCTCTCCACCAAGATGTTTTTTATCTGATTGTAAAACACTGGTGCCTTCCAGAAATATATCTGATGACCTCTAGTTTGAACAAAAAACTTCCCAGGCACCTTATGAGTTCCAGGGATCCTCTGGCAGAGGTATTGGATTCTCTATCACTCTGTCCCTATTCTCCAGAATGATTTCTAAGATAAAAACTGAACAATCATTTGTTATCCTAATAGCCCCAGCGTGGCCTCACAGGATTTGGTATGCGGAGCTGGTCCAAATGTCAAGTTGCCTTCCATGACCTTTAACTCTAAGGCCGGACCTTCTCTCAAGGCCCCTTCTTCCATCCAGATCTAAAGTCTCTACACGTGATGGCATGGAAATTGAACTCATAGTCCTCTGTCATAGAGGATTTTCTAAATCTGTGTTTGATACTCTAATTCAGGCTCGCAAGCCTGTTTCTCGGAAAATTTATCACAAAGTTTGGAAAACTTATATTTTGTGGTGTATTAATCATGACTATGTCTGGCATTCTTTTAGAAATCCTAGAATTCTTCAGTTTTTGCAGGATGTTTCGGATAATGGTTTATCTGCCAGTTCGTTGAAAGGACAAATCTCTTCTCTTTATGTATTTCATAGGAAGATTGTTAACGTTTTCATAATATTTATTGTTTTGTTCAGACTTTAATCTGGATTAAACTTGTTATTAGGCATATTTGTCTTAACCTGGTATTAAAAGTTTTACAGGCTCCTTCTTTTAAACCTATGCATAAATTGGACATTAAACTACTTTCAAGTAAAGTGTTGTTTCTTTTGGCTAGCCGCCACAGAGAACTACAGCTCATGCTATTAGATTAGTTGCCACATCTTGGCCTTTCAAGAACGAAGGTTCAGTTGATCAAATTTGCAAAGCGGCCACTTGGTCTTGTCTCCATACCATTGCAAAATTTACAGTTTTGATGTTTTTGCCTTGTCAGAAGCAGCCTTTGGTAGAAAGGTCCTTTAGGCAGTTATCTCAGTTTTATACTTGGGTCTATATATTGAGTTTTTCATAAGACATATTTATTTTGGGTTATGGATTAATTTCTCAGCGAAAAAAGCAATTTTGTTATTTTAATCCCTCACTTTATTGTTACTTGTGGACTTCCACATCTTGGGTATTATATAATAAACCCATTTGGGGTTTATTTTTTGTTTAAGCACATTGATTTTCCTGCTCCTCATTTTGGCTTTTACTCCTTCTAAACACCTCACCACTTGGCTATACGTCAAACTAAGGTATGAGTGAGGTGGGAGGGGTTTTAAAGGCTTTTGAGATTTGGGAAACTTTGCCTTCTCCTGGTAGGAATATATATCCCATACGTAACAGCCCGTGGACTCTTGCCACCATGAAATAAATCAATTTATCAGGTACGCATACATTTTGTTTTTTCTTTCATTAGATGGTGACAGAGTCCACATTCCATTACGCCTGGGATTCAACTCCTGGCCACTAGGAGGAGACATACATTCCCAAAGCTCTAAGAGCACTTAATCCCTCCCACCTCTCTGGTATTCTAGTCTTTTCTTTGCCTCCACAGTAAGAAGGTGACATATTGAGGTGTTTCAGATTCTTCGTTGAGAGGGGTCCTCAGACCAATTTAAGGCCCAATTTTCCCCTCAGAGAGCTGCTGCTGAGAGAAAGAGGGTAGATTGGCATATTGGACAGTGACACAATTACACCCAGTTAGGAGTTAGTCACAAGCCTGCCACCAGTGTTGCAGGGACCGATCTGGTAGCCTCCTCCTGTTGGGTCGTCTATATACTCCACACATAGATCCTCCACTCTGACGTTCACAGCACTGGGTGGGTGCTCTACCGTAATCATTTTTTTTGTAGTCAGTATGCATAGTGGAATATTTGCAGCCATTTCTTGCACTCACATAGACCACAGGCAATAAGTAGGTAAACCAATTTTAAGGTACAGCAAAGCCAGGGGACATCAGTTTTGCTTTTATTATTTTTTCTGCATTTTTTTTCTTTGCAAGCTTCGGTCTTCTGCATGCTGAGGTAGTGCAAGTCTGTCTATGTGGTGTGGGTCTAGATAACAAACGTCAGACTGTGTTACGTGCTTGTCGGCCAGGGTAGTATTCGTACAGCAATTTAGTGTGCTCCCTGACATTCTAAGGGGCGTATTATTCGGCTCTGATAAATAGAGCCGTCCCACTACCTGTTAGTTAGCCCTGAGGAAGCCCCGAAAGACACTGGGGATGAAACACGTGTAGGCTGCATCACGTGTGATGTCACGTATATTGTGTACGAGATTGGAAATTCCGCATTTGTTTGGCTCACTGACGATTTTGCTTACAGATGATCCTGGAGGTATGTATCAATGGCTAACCCTGGCACCTAGGTAGGAGAGCGTTCCATTACAATACCATTGTGTGCGGTTACTGTGGGGAAGATTATTAGCCATCTATTGTTCAACTGCGATTTCATACTTATTTGCCTTACCGTAATTAAGTGCACACCCACAGCCTCACTTGAACTGCCTTTTACTAAATATATGCTGGTGCGTTGGATTGCATGTATGCTGCTTGTGCAATACTAACACTAAAAGCTTTGCATTGCAAATGTATGTGTCATGAACATTGCTGCTTTATATGGCTTGGCCTGCTGAAAAAGTTCAAAAGGAGAATCGCTCATGCTATGCAAGCATTTCATATTTGAAGTACTGGAATAACTTTGTGTACTCACTAACCTATGGGAACATTTGCCATTGTAACCTGGCTTGCTTATGTGCAATTGCTCTTTCAACATTTTGCTATCTACGCATGAATAAACCTATGCACTAGGTTTACAATTTGTTTACTGGATCATCTCTATTTCATATAGGGCTATACTGTATATACAGCTAGTTATTGTTCATATTGATGTTTGCTGCTGTATTAACCCTACCTTTGTTCTACAGTTCGTTTGGAACAGTTGAAATTGCAGTGGGCTTATTTTTAATTGTAGGGTAGTGAGGGACTGCATAGATACTTACAGTTCCATGACAGCATATACCCTCTAATGTAGTTGGGTCTGCCCTCTGGACAGGTGTTGCAGGTTCCTTGCATCCCCTCTAATTACGATCTCCCAGTGACGTCACACCTTTTTTTTTTTCTTCTTTGTTAAGGGTATTTTTTTTATTTCATCATTACTCATATTTTTTGGTCATGGTATCACTTTGATTATTGTATTGTTTTTGGTGTAAGGTTTTTCTCTGTGGGAAAATGTCTCTTATATTATTTTTGTAATTACTATCCCATTTTGTTTGGCATTACAAACAAAATTCTTTTTATTGATAGTATATTACACTGTCATTTCTCCCTTTTTTTTAATATACTAGTGTATGGGTCTGCACCATTTCCTTTAAAAAGTATGTTATAAATACAGTACAGGTGGCCCTCGGTTTACAACAGTTCAATTTGCACCGTTTCAGAATAGCAACCTTTTTTTCAGTCATGGGACTGCTATTGAAAAGCATTGAGAAGCAGTGCATTGATTAAAATAGCCAGTAGGTGGAGCTGTCCGCTTGTGTTGCAGCAAAGATATGCAAGCCAAGCAAGCTGAAATTATTCAGTTTAACCAGACCTGAGCTATCGAGCAGCTTGCAAAGGAACAAGATCTTCCTGTCTATAAATCAGTCCAGATTGGAATGCATAGAAAGAACTGTTTGCAGAAAAATGCAAGTAAAGTCTGTGTTGTGTGATTATTTTATTAGGTTTATAATGCTGTTTAGCAAATATTTTTGTTCATTTAACTTAGTTTAATTATATATTCTGTGTTGTGTGATTATTTTATTAGGTTTATAATGCTGTTTAGCATTTAAAGCCTTCATTTCAAAGCTTTAAAAATAATGTATTAGGTGTTACTTATGCCAATTTTGAGAGGGGCCTGGAACCTTCCTCACTTCCCATTGACTTACATTATAAACTGGGTTTCAATTTACAACGGTTTTGATTTACAACCATTCCTTCTGGAACCTAACCCCGGCGTAAACTGAGGACTACCTGTGTATGTGTATGTGTGTATATATATATATACAGTGAGGCCTCGGTTTACGAATTTAATTCGTTCTCCGGGTCGTTTCGTATTGCGAAAAATTCGTAAACCGAAACACGGTTTCCCATAGGAATGCATTGAAAATCAATTAATGCGTTCCGGAGGTCCGAAAAAATTCAAGTAAAGTGTCCAAAAAAGGCTCCAAAAGGCTCCAAAAGGCTTAACAACTTGCTGCAAATGGCTCCAATGTCTCCAAAAGGCTCCACAACTTGCTGCAAATGGCTCCAAAAGGCTTAACAACTTGCTGCAAATGGCTCCAAAAGGCTCAACAACTTGCTGCAAAATGGCTCCAAAACCTCTCCAACACCTCTACACTGGTACCCAAACTTCATTAATTCAATCATACTTGAGTATGCAGGGGGCACAGGGGCCACTGGTTTCGTATTGCGAAAAATATTCGTAAACCGAGGGGGGCAAACCGGCATTTTGTTTCGTATTGCGAAAAAAATTCGTAAACCGAATCAAATTTTCTTCAAATTTCGATTTCGTAAACCGAAATTTCGTATACCGAGTCGTGCGTAAACCGGGGCCTCACTATATATATATATATATATATATACTGTATATATATATATATATATATATATATATATATATATATAAATATACATATATACAGAAAAATGAAGGTAGCACACGGTTTCAAAGGCTGAACCTTTTATTTAGAGCAATGTTTCAGCCTTTGAAACCGTGTGCTACCTTCATTTTTCTGGATATATATCATTACTTTGGGGCCTGAAGGGTGGTCCCACTAGGTGTTGCACCAGACATTATTTACACAGAGAAAATTCCTATCTATTGGATTGTGTGTGCGAATCCCACTTGCTCTTCTTCATACATACATATATATATATATATATATATATATATAGACAGACTGAGGCAGGTGCACTCTCACAAACAGTTCTCCAAGGGCCAGGGTGCTAGAGTAGGTTAGAGTATAGAGAACTGATGAAGGGGAGCATTCCCCGAAACGTTACCGATTAAATTAATTGTTATTTAACTCCAGATAGTGCTGTTTTCTGCTCGCTCTCTCTCTCTCTCTCTCTCTCTCTCTCTCTCTCTCTCTCTCTCTCTCTCTCTCTCTCTCTCTCTCTCTCTCTCTCTCTCTATATATATATATATATATATATATATATATATATATATATATATATATCTATATCTATATCTATATATATATATATATATATATATATATACTGTATATATCCTTTAAAACAGCAGTTCTAATTTTTCTCTCTCCTCCCATCTTTGCATATTCCTGACAGAGCTTGTTGGCTTCTTTAAGGCACGCCTTGTTAGTACAAGTACAGCGTGTGTTGTAATTGCGTGCATTGCCCTATGTTGTGCGTACATTAAAACTGCGCATGCTGAGATATGTTAATGGCTTCTTTTTCATTTTTTTTTTTATATGGGCCATTTTATTTTAAAGAACTTTTGCACGTGCCGGCACTTTCTGGATTTACGCATGCTACTGTCAGCTCATTCCTTTTTGTTTGCGTGCACTATGTTAATAAACTGTGATTCAGTTATTCTCTCCACTTTTTTAAATCTGACAGGCGTCGAGGCAATGGTTGTTCTACACTACTGTGTTCTTTGCCACCTTCATTACCTGCCATCTTCACTTAGAAGTGGTAAGATTTGTATTTTTCAGAGCCAAGTTATATCTTGATTAATTATATATTTTACTATCACAAAGGGGTGTTGTATTCCATTACTCTCCTATATACTGATATATACTCAGTATTACTCCTGGGCATGGGCGTTTCACATATTCACCCTTCCCTCCTTTTTCGGCTGTGTTTTTCCTGGCAGTGATTGTAGATTTGATTTCCATGCGGCTATACTTGTCAGCTCATTGTTGGTTCAAGCTTCTGTCAGTCAAAGTTTTCAGTCTTTAGCACTGACTTCAGTGACTCAGTATCTGGAGGTAGTTGCCAAATATGGCAGGATCAGATGCCATACCTTTTGCAAAGTTTCATTGGCGTCCTTTCCAGCTATGCATTAAGAGCTAGATTACAAGTGGAGCAGTTAACTTTACTAAGATAAAAAAATAAACATTTGGGGGGGGGGGCAGAGCCGACTGCCGAAAAGAGACCAGGCGCACATTGAAGGAGCTCCCGGACTTAATATAGAGTTTTTTTTAAAAAAAATTAAGCAATATTTAAGAACTACATTCTAGAACTACATTCTAGATCTGAGGACTTGCCTTATAAACCTACTATCTGGACTACACCTTGCGGCCTTACCACGAGGCTAACAAAACAACCCGTGTACATTGAGGCCGCAGCACTCCATTCCCAGAGATCGTTTGCTCTGGGGCTACGATTGTCACATAACCAACCTCCCCCGGATGGTGAGGTGAGGCAATTTGAGCAGGAATCATGGAGGATATATGTAATATTATGCAGAATCTACTAAAGGTCTTTGAGAAACAATTACTTCCACAAAATATTTTCTACCACTGAACCTCTGCAACAGCAGCCTGTGAGTACAATACACTCATTTGAAGCTATAACCCCCGATAGCACCAGTGGAAAGTGTATCCCAAAGCCTGGAATTTGATGACCCAGAGAGGCGTGTATCATATATGTCAGCACCTACGTGCCAAGCCCCTTTGATGTTAAACCACGCTCCAGAGCTAGGGGACACGGGTGCAGAAGAATGTAGAGAGATTGAGAGGGAGATGGCTCACGTAAGTGACTATATTGAGGCTAGATTGTGAGGTAGCGGGGTGTCCCGTGGAGTTCAGAATGTGGTAGACACGGCTCAAGGGAGACAGAAGGGTGAGAGAGGCCTTATGGAACACACAGATGTTCGGCAGGCACACCGGCTTATACCCAAATTTATTAGGGTACTTCTGTCACATTCTAGACACTCACCTCGTTTTTCAAAGTGAAACCTTACATTTATTGATGAGACTTCATCTGCACCTGCTTTGCAAAAGGTCTTTAAAATAGGAGTAGGTTAATCTCTAACATTCTAGATAAGATGCCTGTCTTCTCCTATTATATGGCAGACAGATTGTTCATATATATACTGGTTCAATGCGTTAATAAGTTATACCTTATATTAATATTTGTTTTTACTTACTTAGGATCTTCCACTAAGCCGTATGTTTAGCCTAACAGATGAAAATGTATGTTAACCCTTAGATTTCCTCTATATGAGCATTTATATTACTATCTCACAGTAGGGTAATTTCTTTCTATTGACATGGATCATCTCTAATTACTATTGCGAATATCACTCCTGGCCAGCAGGAGGAGCAAAAGAACACCACAGCAAAGCTGTTAAATATCACCTCCCTTCTCTCCAACCCAAGTCATTCTCTTTGCTTACGTTAAAAGCAAGGAGGTGGTAAAGTTTAGTTGTCTGGAAGAAGATTCTTCAATCAAGATTTTATTATTTTACAGCAGTCCAAGTTTGTTCTGCTCTTTCCTGGGGTTTAGCCGTAGTTCATGTCAGTCTCTTCAGTAGAGCAGTGGTGGCTTTTAAGCAATTGGGAACTTGTGGGGTATAATCCTCACTGCGCCTCCCAAGTAGTTATTGCTGCCCTAACTTGAAAGCCTGAGTAAGATTACTCAGTCTTTGCCTTTTTTTCCCACAGGACCATGTGAGATAGAATGCCTCTCAAACCTAGTGAGCTGCCCTGCTGCCAGGCAGATTACATAGAGGTAAGTGCTGATTTTGTTTTTCTAAGCAAGTATAAAGACAAATATGGCACTTTAACAGTTAACTCTGTTTGGGACACCAGATGCATTAATCCTATTGTGGGTGAATAGAATAATGTGAGGCAGTGTGTGCAGGCACTGGGGACGAGAGGAGGACATAGGCTCAGTTTGTTTATTGTTCCGGTCAAGGTGTTAATGTTTTTACTTGCTCTCGGCGGCTTTACTTTCAGAGTATAGATTAATGCCGGCCGGGAGGAGCTTGATACGCCTACAATGGGCTTTCTGAAGTGGCAAAGAGTTTTTTGAATGCTTTTCTCTCTCACTTCCTGAGTGCCGGAGGGGTGACGTACTTTATTGCGGCTCTGCAGTTTTCAGTGAAACGGTCGCCGGATACCGGTGGGATGCTTCCCTACAGGTTATTAATCTGGGAGCAAAGTTTTCTGGCTTTGCCGTACTGGCCTGCAGAGTCTTATGGTTGAAGTCCTGGTATGCGGATGTATCATCTAAGTCTAAGCTTTTGGCGATTCCCTACAAGGGTAAGACCTTGTTTGGGCCGGGCCTGGCGGAAATTATTTTAAACATTACGTTAGGGAAGGGTCATTTCCTCCCTCAGGCTAAGAGGAATAAGCAGAAAGGATGTCAGAGTAATTTGTGTCCTTTGAAAATTCAAAGGTAAGTCTTCCTCTCCCTCTGCCAAGCAGGACCAGTCCAAACCTTCCTGGAGGACCAACCAGTCTTGGAACAAGGGGAAGCAATCTATGAAGCCCGTTACTGACTCAAAGTCAGCATGAAGGGTCTGCCCTCGATCCGGGACCGGATCTTGTGGGGGCCAGACTTTCCTTCTTCGCTCAGGCCTGGGTTCGGGATGTCCTGGATCCCTGGGCGGTGGATATAATGTCCCAGGGATACAAACTAGAGTTCAAGACCTTTCCTCCCAGGGGCAGGTTTCTGCTCTCAAAATTACCTGTAGACCAGATAAAAAGAAAGGCGTTCTTACACTGTGTCTGGGACCTCTCTGTCCTGGGAGTGATAGTTCCTGTTCCAATGCAGGAGCAGGGTCTGGGATTTTACTCCAATCTGTTTGTAGTTCCAAAGAAAGAGGGAACTTTCAGACCAATTCTAGACCTCAAGAGTCTAAACAAGTTCCTCAGAGTCCCATCCTTCAAGATGGAAACTATTCGTTCCATTCTTCCCTTGGTTCAAGAGGGTCAACAGTAGATTTAAAGGATTTGTACCTGCAAGTTCCCATCCACAGGGATCATCACTAGTTTCTGAGGTTCACATTTCTAGACAAACATTACCAGTTTGTGGCTCTTCCATTCGGCCTTGCCACACCTCCCAGAATTTTTTCAAAGGTCCTGGTATACCTGTTGGCCGCGCTCCGGTTACGGGGCATTGCAGTGGCGCCTTATCTGGACAACATTCTGGTTCAGGCGCCATCCTTCCATCAAGTGAACTCCCACACAGAAATGTTGTTATCTTTTCTGCGGTCTCACGGATGGAGTGTTCCTGGGAACCATAATAAATTCCTTATTAATGAAAATATTTCTGACAGAGTTCAGAAAATCAAAGAACCTCGATTCTTATCTGACCCTTCAGTCCTCTCCTCGGCCGTCAGTGGCTCAATATATGGAGGTGATCGGTCTGATGGTAGCTGCAGACCCACCTGGGTGATTGTGACAACGGACGCCAGCATGCTTGGATGGGGAGCAGTCTGGGGCTCATTAAAGGCTCAGGGGACATGGACTTGAGAGGAGTCTGTTCTTCCCATAAACATCCTAGAGCTGAGGGCAATCTTCAATGCTCTTCAGGTATGGCCTCAGTTAGCTTCAGCCCAGTTTATCAGGTTCCAGTCGGACAACATAACTTCAGTGGCTTACATCAATCATCAGGGAGGAACTCGGAGTTCCTTGGCCATGACAGAGGTAGCCAAAATTATTCAGCGGGCGGAGACCTACAACTGCTGTCTATCTGCGATCCACATTCCAGGAGTGGACAATTGGGAAGCGTATTTTCTGAGCAGACAGACCTTTCACCCGGGTGAGTGGGAACTCCATCCGGAGGTGTTTTCCAGCTTGATTCTCAAATGAGGACAGCTGGAGCTGGATCTCATGGTATCTCGACAGAATGCCAAGCTCCCAAGGTACGGGTTGAGGTCAAGGGATCCGCAGGCTGTACTGATAGATGCTCTGGCGGTTCCTTGGAATTTCAGTCTAGCATACCTATTTCCTCCATTCGCTCTCCTTCCATGGGTCATTGCTCAAATCAAACAGGAGAGGATGTTGGTGATCTTCATTGCACCGGCGTGGCCTCGCAGGATATGGTATGCGGACCTAGTTGAGATGTCTTCTCTTCCACCTTGGAGACTTCCAAATCTCGTTTCTCTGAAGCTGACTGCTTGGAGATTGAACGCTTAATTCTATCTAATTCTATCGGAGTCGGTTATTGAGACCTTGATTCAGGTTCATAAACCGGTAACTAGAAATATTTATCATAAGATATAGCGTAAATATCTGTATTGGTGTGAATCCAGAGGCTACTCTTGGAGTATAGTTCGGATTCCTAGAATTCTGGCTTTTCTCCAAGAGGGTCTGGAAAAGGGTTTATCTGCAAGTACTTTGAAGGGTCAAATATCTACCTTGTCTATTTTGTTGTCAGGCCTTGGTCAAAATTAGGATTGTGTTCAAACCTGTTACTCCTCCCTGGAGTCTTAACCTTGTTCTTAAAGTTCTTCAGCAGTCCCTGTTTGAGCTTATGCATTCCTTAGATATTAAGATGTTATCTTGGAAAGTTTTGTTTTATTGTTGCCATTTCTTCTGCTCGTAGAGTCTCAGAGCTCTCGGCGTTGCAGTTTGAATCCCCTTACCTTATTTTTCATTTGGATAAGGTAGTTCTGCGTACTATTTTAGGGTTCCTCCCTAAAGTGGTTTCGGATAGGAACATTAATAAAAAAATTGTTGTTCCTTCTTTGTGTCCTAACCTTTCTTCTCATTAAGAGTGTCTGCTGGACAACCTAGATGTGGTGCGTGTGTTGAAGTACTATTTACAGGTGACTAAGGATTTTCGCCAGTCTTCTGCTTAGTTTGTTGTTTTATCTGGGAAACGCAAGGGTCAGAAAGCTATGGCTACTTCTCTTTCTTTGTGGCTGAAGACTATAATTCGTTTGACCTATGAAACTGCTGGACAGTACCCTCCTGAGAGAGTCACGGCTCATTCTATGAGGGCTGTTTCCTCTACCTGGGCATTCAAAAATGAAGCTTCTGTGGAACAGATTTGCAAGGCTGCAACTTGGTCCTCTCTACATACAAAATTCTATACATTTGATGCAGTGGTGCCTTCCATTTAGGTACCCTGTCTTTTCCCTCCCTTACCATCTGTGTCCTCTAGCTTGGGTATTGTCAGTATATGGCCAGGTTGTAATACAATTTATTTAATAATTATTCTTTAAAATAAACCCCCAATAAAATGCATATACGAAACAATTAAAATTAATATAAATTCCTAAATTCTTTATATTAGTTAAATTTATAAACACATTTAATTATATTTATAGAAAACCAGATATTAATCAAACTATACAGGCTTAAATTGTTACAATATTCTTTACAAAGCAAACCAAATGTAACTTTATAATTAACCTTATTCACAATTGAATTGCATTAAATCACCACAATAAAATACCAAAGTATGGGCCACTAACTTTCAGACCAGCACAATGAAACTACTTAGCCTACAATTTATCCTATATAGCTCTAATTTAAAACATCAGAAATTGTATATATTATTTGTGCAAACAACCAACTCCTATGCCAATTTATCTGAGCTGAAATAAATTAATAATTATCTACAATTAAGGCAAATTCTAAAATACATATATATATTTGAAAAAATAAATTACTTGGCATTAATGATTAGTTTTTAACTACACAGGGCTATGAAACACAAGTTTAAAATACAAATTGGGCCCTTTTAAATATACTAACTGCAATTAGACTGTAGCAATAATGAATTTATTTGCTTTAAAATATCAAATTATATACTTAACAATTTCTTATACTTCACCAAATAAGCAAATCAATTTTTCCAGGGTTCCTCTGATAAATCCAATTTCACCTCATAAATTAAAAGAGGTAATTTTTGCAAGATGGATAAAAATTAGGCCCAGATTGCTTTATAATAGACTGGATCTCAAGGAAGCAGTTTGTCAGTCAAATTTCAGCAGCAGAGTCCTTTTTTCTTGCCTGGGGATATATCACGCAATATAATCCCACCCCTTTTTATTCTAATCATCAGTGAAATAGGATGATAGGCCCTTCGGAAGCTTGTCCCTGATTGGTTATTTGGGATATGCCTCCCTGATTGGGAAATTTAATTTTCAACAGCCAAATGCCTTTTAGCTGTAATACTGGATTTAAGCCATCGGGGGCAGCAAAGACAAACAGTTTAATTCAAATATTGCTAACAGTAAACTTTATCATGTAATATGTATATTTGTTATCTGACGATATTAATAAACAATAAGCATATATATTCCATTTAATACAATTGAAAATGTACAATTTGAGATCACACACCAGTATTATCAATTCTATGTTAAAATAGAAAATATTTATATAGACTTCCTATACACCATATGATATGACTTAAGTTACCCCTTGCAGACAATCCTGTATCAGCATCTATTAGCCCCATCTGGAAGATAGAAAAAAAACCATGTTATATATTTTAAAAATGCGATTATTACAATTGTTATTTAATCTATTACAAATCTGAATTGTATTTCCCATATCCATATATAGATATTTATACAGTCAATTAAATCTTTGAGAATTATACAGTTCATATAGATGAATTTCTAACTTCTCTTTTTTTAAAATCAAGATTTAAATTCTTGTATGCTTTCAGCACTCATAGGGTTAAACATGTCTCTCTGTTAGCCAGCATAGATGTTTATCTATCACATCAGTTACCAATTTGCATTTAGAGCGTGAATGGTCACTTTCCCACAAAACTTGCCACTTGTCTCAGACTTTTAGGCTCTCTTGTAAGAATTAGGAAATCTTATTACACATTTCCAGGTAGTGACCATAAGGTATTTTGAAGTGATCTTTCTAAGATAGCGTGAAAACAATTCCTTTGATGAATGAGAGAGGGGGGCTGGTCTGTTAAAGTGACATTTGGAGTTTTACAAATAAAATGAATTATTTGGTGTACACAACCATATATATATATTAAATAATATATATATATATATATATATATATATATATATATATATATATATATATATATATATAAACAGCATACAGAAAATACTTGCACTCGCTGGACAGATTTTACTGGGATAATGTATCCTCTTCCTCAGACCAGGGTTACACGGTCACAGTAAAATCTGTTTTTGAAAAATCCAGCGATTGCAAGTTTTTTCTGTATGCTGTTTATTATTATCTACTAGCACCCTGGTAGATGACGTTTAAGTGAGAGTGCACTTCTCTGCTACATTATATATATATATATATATATATATATATATATACTGACCACATTGCCGCTTTAAAAAGGGACATATATGAAAAATACATATGTCAGGGCTGTTTAAAGAAATGCTTTGAGTAATGTTCTGTTGTAAGAACCCTGACGTATGTATTTTTCATATGTGTCCCTTTTTAAAGTAGCAATATGGTCAGTGTGTGTATATATATATATATATATATATATATATATATATATATATATATTTTTTAATAACATTCACAGATATCCTGACAGTATTGATTCCCAACAGTAATTGATGATCCGTGGACTCACCGCGTTATTTCTTAACACGGTGAGTCCACAGCCCACCCTGTTTATTTAGACAGGTTTTTGTGTTGTAAACCTCAGGCACCTCTGCACTTTGTGTTGCTTTCTCTCTTTTTTTTTCGGTCGAATGACTGGGATTGGAGGGAAGGGAGGTGATATTTAACAGCTTTGCTGTGGTGCTCTTTGCCTCCTCCTGCTGGCCAGGAGTGATATTCCCAATAGTAATTAGAGATGATCCGTGGACTCACCGTGTCAAGACAGAAAGAAATTTATCAGGTAAGCATAAATTTTGTTTTCCTCGCTTTATTTCTTCTAATAAGAAGTACTGTACTTGGCTTAGATTTATTACATAGGTATTAGTTAGCACCTTATTCCCTAGTTTTACATTGCCTTGCAGCCTCTAGCGGCAAAGTCTATCTTCTTGAAAGTTTATTACCAGGCATAGCCTTGTCGCATATTAAAATATTATTAATGTCCTTAACTAGTTCACTGCATATATATATTACAGCCCTTTGTTTAACACAGTTATATACAATGTTCATGTGACTGTCAGTGTTCTATTTCTATGCAGCAGCTGTATATATACAGTACATTATACTGATTGGTTGTATTCATATCTTGCAAGGATGAAGGTGTGCTGTCTGCGGCCGGGCCGGCATACCTCTGTCTCTCTCAATACTACAACCACAAACATCCTTGAAATTCCTTGATACGTTCCTATCTATATTGGCACGGAAAGCTACATAAATTTACAGGATTATATAAAGTTATGCTTAAATTGATTACTCTATAGAAGATTCGTTTAAATGGTTAATAGGGCTGCAATATATGTTTTTCTCTTGTTAAGTGTATCCAGTCCATGGATCATCCATTACTTATGGGATATTCTCCTTCCCAACAGGAAGTTGCAAGAGGATCACCCACAGCAGAGCTGCTACATAGCTCCTCCCCTCACGGCCATACCCAGTCATTCTCTTGCAACTCTCAACTAAGATGGAGGTCGTAAGAGGACTGTGGTGTTTTATACTGAGTTTATTTCTTCAATCAAAAGTTTGTTATTTTTAAATGGTACCGGAGTGTACTGTTTATCTCAGGCAGTATTTGGAAGAAGAATCTGCCTGCGTTTTCTATGATCTTAGCGGAAGTAACTAAGATCCTTTGCTGTTCTCACATATTCTGAGGAGTGAGGTAACTTCAGAGGGGGAATAGCGTGCAGGTTTTCCTGCAATAAGGTATGTGCAGTTAAAATATTTTTCTAGGGATGGAATTTGCTAGAAAATGCTGCTGATACCAAAATAATGTAAGTAAAGCCTTAAATGCAGTGATAGCGACTGGTATCAGGCTTATTAATAGAGATACATACTCTTATAAAAGTGTATTTTAAAACATTTGCTGGCATGTTTATTCGTTTTTTATATATGTTTGGTGATAAAACTTATTGGGGCCTAGTTTTTTCCACATGGCTGGCTTGAATTTTGCCTAGAAACAGTTCCTGGAGGCTTTCCACTGTTGTAATATGAGTGGGAGGGGCCTATTTTAGCGCTTTTTTGCGCAGCAAAAATTACAGACACAGACATCCAGCTTCTTCCTGCATGTTCCAGGACTTCTCTGAAGGGCTCAAAAGGCTTCAAAAGTCGTATTGAGGGAGGTAAAAAGCCACAGTAGAGCTGTGGCAGTTGTTGTGACTGTTTAAAAAACGTTTTTGTCATTTGTTATTCCGTTTTTGGTATTAAGGGGTTAATTATCCATTTGCAAGTGGGTGCAATGCTCTGCTAACTTGTTACATACACTGTAAAAATTTCGTTAGTGTAACTGCCTTTTTTCACTGTTATTTCAAATTTGGACAAAATTTGTGTTTCTTAAAGGCGCAGTAACGTTTTTTATATTGCTTGTAAACTTGTTTTAAGTGTTTTCCAAGCTTGATAGTCTCATTGCTAGTCTGTTTAAACATGTCTGATACAGAGGAACCTACTTGTTCATTATGTTTGAAAGCCATGGTGGAGCCCCATAGGAGAATGTGTACTAAATGTATTGATTTCACCTTAAACAGTAAAGATCAGTCTTTATCTATAAAAGAATTATCACCAGAGGGTTCTGTCGAGGGGGAAGTTATGCCGACTAACTCTCCCCACGTGTCAGACCCTTCGCCTCCCGCTGAGGGGAATAATATGGCGCCAATTACATCAGGGACACCCATAGCGATTACTTTGCAGGACATGGCTGCAATCATGAATAATACCCTGTCAGAGGTATTATCTAGATTGCCTGAATTAAGAGGCAAGCGCAATAGCTCTGGGGTTAGGAGAGATACAGAGCGCGCAAATGCTGTAAAAGCCATGTCTGATACTGCGTCACAGTATGCAGAACATGAGGACGGAGAGCTTCATTCTGTGGGTGACATCTCTGACTCGGGAAAACCTGATTCAGAGATTTCTAATTTTAAATTTAAGCTTGAGAACCTCCGTGTATTGCTTGGGGAGGTATTAGCTGCTCTGAATGACTGTAACACAGTTGCAATTCCAGAGAAATTATGTAGGCTGGATAGATACTATGCAGTGCCGGTGTGTACTGACGTTTTTCCTATACCTAAAAGGCTTACAGAAATTATTAGCAAGGAGTGGGATAGACCCGGTGTGCCCTTTTCCCCACCTCCTATATTTAGAAAAATGTTTCCTTTAGATGCCACTACACGGGACTTATGGCAGACGGTCCCTAAGGTGGAGGGAGCAGTTTCTACTTTAGCAAAGCGTACCACTATCACGGTTGAGGACAGTTGTGCGTTTTCAGATCCAATGGATAAAAAATTAGAGGGTTACCTTAAGAAAATGTTTATTCAACAAGGTTTTATTTTGCAGCCCCTTGCATGCATTGCGCCTGTCACTGCTGCGGCGGCATTCTGGTTTGAGGCCCTGGAAGAGGCCATCCATACAGCTCCATTGGAGGAAATTATTGACAAGCTTAGAACGCTTAAGCTAGCTAACTCATTTGTTTCTGATGCCATTGTTCATTTGACTAAACTAACGGCTAAGAATTCCGGATTCGCCATCCAGGCGCGTAGGGCGCTATGGCTTAAATCCTGGTCAGCTGACGTGACTTCAAAGTCTAAGTTACTCAACATTCCTTTCAAGGGGCAGACCTTATTCGGGCCTGGCTTGAAGGAAATTATTGCTGACATTACTGGAGGCAAGGGTCATACCCTTCCTCAGGACAGGGCCAAATCAAAGGCCAAACAGTCTAATTTTCGTGCCTTTCGAAATTTCAAGGCAGGAGCAGCATCAACTTCCTCCGCTTCAAAACAAGAGGGAACTGTTGCTCATTCCAGACAGGCCTGGAAACCTAACCAGTCCTGGAACAAGGGCAAGCAGGCCAGAAAACCTGCTGCTGCCCTCAGACAGCATGAAGGAACGGCCCCCTATCCGGAAACGGATCTAGTGGGGGGCAGACTTTCTCTCTTCACCCAGGCGTGGGCAAGAGATGTTCAGGATCCCTGGGCGTTGGAGATCATATCTCAGGGATATCTTCTGGACTTCAAAGCTTCTCCTCCACAAGGGAGATTTCATATTTCAAGGTTATCAGCAAACCAGATAAAGAAAGAGGCATTCCTAAGCTGTGTGCAAGACCTCCTAGTAATGGGAGTGATCCATCCAGTTCCGCGGACGGAACAGGGACAGGGATTTTATTCAAATCTGTTTGTGGTTCCCAAGAAAGAGGGAACCTTCAGACCAATCTCGGATCTAAAGATCTTAAACAAATTCCTCAGAGTTCCATCATTCAAAATGGAAACTATTCGGACCATCCTACCCATGATCCAAGAGGGTCAGTACATGACCACAGTGGACTTAAAGGATGCCTACCTTCACATACCGATTCACAAAGATCATCATCGGTTCCTAAGGTTTGCCTTTCTAGACAGGCATTACCAATTTGTAGCTCTTCCCTTCGGGTTGGCAACAGCCCCGAGAATCTTTACAAAGGTTTTGGGCTCACTTCTGGCGGTTCTAAGACCGCGAGGCATAGCGGTGGCTCCGTATCTAGACGACATCCTGATACAGGCATCAAGCTTTCAAATTGCCAAGTCTCATACAGAGATAGTTCTGGCATTTCTGAGGTCGCATGGGTGGAAAGTGAACGTGGAAAAGAGTTCTCTATCCCCACTCCCAAGAGTCACCTTCCTAGGGACTCTTATAGATTCTGTAGAGATGAAAATTTACCTGACGGAGTCCAGGTTATCAAAACTTCTAAATGCTTGCCGTGTCCTTCATTCCATTCCACGTCCGTCAGTGGCTCAGTGCATGGAAGTAATCGGCTTAATGGTAGCGGCAATGGACATAGTGCCATTTGCGCGCCTGCATCTCAGACCGCTGCAATTATGCATGCTAAGTCAGTGGAATGGGGATTACTCAGATTTGTCCCCTCTACTAAATCTGGATCAAGAGATCAGAGATTCTCTTCTCTGGTGGCTATCTCGGGTCCATCTGTCCAAGGGTATGACCTTTCGCAGGCCAGATTGGACGATTGTAACAACAGATGCCAGCCTTCTAGGTTGGGGCGCAGTCTGGAACTCCCTGAAGGCTCAGGGATCGTGGACTCAGGAGGAGAAACTCCTCCCAATAAATATTCTGGAGTTAAGAGCAATATTCAATGCTCTTCTAGCTTGGCCTCAGTTAGCAACCCTGAGGTTCATCAGATTTCAGTCGGACAACATCACGACTGTGGCTTACATCAACCATCAAGGGGGAACCAGGAGTTCCCTAGCGATGTTAGAAGTCTCAAAGATAATTCGCTGGGCAGTGTCTCACTCTTGCCATCTGTCAGCGATCCACATCCCAGGCGTAGAGAACTGGGAGGCGGATTTTCTAAGTCGTCAGAGGTCGTCAGAGGTCTTCCATCCGATTGAAGTCTTCATCCAAGCGGCATCCATCCGGAGCGAAGCGGCAGCATCCTGAAGACCTCCACCGCGGAACATCCATCCTGGCCGACGACTGAACGACGAATGACGGTTCCTTTAAATGACGTCATCCAAGATGGCGTCCCTCGAATTCCAATTGGCTGATAGGATTCTATCAGCCAATCGGAATTAAGGTAGGAATATTCTGATTGGCTGATGGAATCAGCCAATCAGAATCAAGTTCAATCCGATTGGCTGATCCAATCAGCCAATCAGATTGAGCTTACATTCTATTGGCTGATCGGAACAGCCAATAGAATGTAAGCTCAATTCGATTGGCTGATCCGATCAGCCAATCGGATTGAACTTGATTCTGATTGGCTGATTCCATCAGCCAATCAGAATATTCCTACCTTAATTCCGATTGGCTGATAGAATCCTATCAGCCAATCGGAATTCGGGGGACGCCATCTTGGATGACGTCATTTAAAGGAACCGTCATTCATCATTCAGTCGTCGGCCAGGATAGATGTTCCGCGGTGGAGGTCTTCAGGATGCTGCCGCTTCGCTCCGGATGGATGCCGCTTGGATGAAGACTTCAATTGGATGGAAGACCTCTTCTGCCCCGCTTGGATGAAGACTTCAGCCGGATCATGGACCTCTTCAGCCCCCCGCTTGGGCTTGGATCAGGACATCGGAGGAGCTCTTCTGGACCGATCGGTGAACCTGGTATGGTGAAGACAAGGTAGGATGATCTTCAGGGGCTTAGTGTTAGGTTTATTTAAGGGGGGTTTGGGTTAGATTAGGGGTATGTGGGTGGTGGGTTGTAATGTTGGGGGGCTTGGGTATTGTATGTTTTTTTTTTACAGGCAAAAGAGCTGTATTTCTTGGGGCATGCCCCGCAAAGGGCCCTGTTCAGGGCTGGTAAGGTGAAAGAGCTTTGAACTTTAGTAATTTAGAATAGGGTAGGGCATTTTTTTATTTTGGGGGGCTTTGTTATTTTATTAGGGGGCTTAGAGTAGGTGTAATCAGTTTAAAATTGTTGTAATATTTTTCTTATGTTTGTAAATATTTTTTTATTTTTTGTAACTTAGTTCTTTTTTATTTTTTGTACTTTAGCTAGTTTATTTAATTGTATTTATTTGTAGCAATTGTATTTAATTAATTTATTGATAGTGTAGTGTTAGGTTAATTGTAGGTAATTGCAGGTAGTTTATTTAATTAATTTATTGATAGTCTAGTGTTAGGTTTATTTGTAACTTAGGTTAGGATTTCTTTTACAGGTAAATTTGTAATTATTTTAACTATTTTAGATATTAAATAGTTCTTAACTATTTAATAGCTATTGTACCTGGTTAAAATAAATACAAAGTTACCTGTAAAATAAATATAAATCCTAAAATAGCTATAATATAATTATAATTTATATTGTAGCTATATTAGGATTTATTTTACAGGTAAGTATTTAGCTTTAAATAGGAATAATTTATTTAATAAGAGTTAATTAATTTCGTTAGATTTAAATTATATTTAACTTAGGGGGGTGTTAGTGTTAGGGTTAGACTTAGCTTTAGGGGTTAATACATTTATTAGAATAGCGGTGAGCTCCAGTCGGCAGATTAGGGGTTAATGTTTGAAGTTAGGTGTCGGCGATGTTAGGGAGGGCAGATTAGGGGTTAATACTATTTATGATAGGGTTAGTGAGGCGGATTAGGGGTTAATAACTTTATTATAGTAGCGCTCAGGTCCGCTCGGCAGATTAGGGGTTAATAAGTGTAGGCAGGTGGAGGCGACGTTGTGGGGGGCAGATTAGGGGTTAATAAATATAATATAGGGGTCGGTGATGTTAGGGCAGCAGATTAGGGGTACATAGGGATAATGTAAGTAGCGGCGGTTTACGGATCGGCAGATTAGGGGTTAATAATAATATGCAGGGGTCAGCGATAGCGGGGGCGGCAGATTAGGGGTTAATAAGTGTAAGGTTAGGGGTGTTTAGACTCGGGGTACATGTTAGAGTGTTAAGTGCAGACGTAGGAAGGGTTACCGCATAGCAAACAATGGGGCTGCGTTAGGAGCTGAACGCGGCTTTTTTGCAGGTGTTTGTTTTTTTTTCAGCTCAAACAGCCCCATTGTTTCCTATGGGGGAATCGTGCACGAGCACGTTTTTGAGGCTGGCCGCGTCCGTAAGCAACTCTGGTATCGAGAGTTGAAGCTGCGTTAAAAATGCTCTACGCGGGACTTCCGGTAGGCGGCTAAACAAGATGGCCACAGATTCACAACGCTCCGTGAATGAATCTTGCTCATAAAGGCACTGTGGCGGATCCCAAGCCATCCAGACCTCCCTTGGCAATACTTGTGCCCGGGAAACCCGTAGGATCAGGACACTACAACCCCTGGCCACCGAGAAGGCATTAAAAAAGTTAAATTCAGCCCTAGGGCCTTTTAGACGTGCTCACCATGGAGCGCCTGACCGCAGCCCTTATTGAAGTCTTTGCGCCGTCGTTGCACTCTCTCACAATAGCTGTGGAAGGTCTTCTCTGTGAAATACAAGAATTCCACGTACCTGTATCTCGGCAAGCCTTACTAGATAAGTCGAGGGTGGCTGGGACCCCTCTGGCAGCGGATGCTTTGGTTGCTGGTATACGACCCTGCCCTCATGTTACCACTTCTTCACTGAGCCTGGACAACACAGCTGCACAGTATCTTACACAGGCGGCGAAGAACAGTGCCACAACTCCCGGGACTAAGGATCTTCAATTTGCGATATACCCATGGGAAGCGGACTGTGACGTTGTGACCCCAGTTCTACGGCGAAATGGACAACCCGCAGTTGCGCCTGATACATTGCACTACACTACTTCTCTACAGGCTCCGCAACTGACCGCAAGAGTTAACAACTATCCCTATGTTCATAGAAAACAGCATGGCGGTTGTTGTCCCCCGCAGGCAGGCTGTGCTCCACTGAACTGTGTTTGTCTAATTCTAACCCGTGCTGGAATCGGGTAATCTATTCACCCAGTACTGTTTGTTTGTTGCGGAGCCACAGTCTCTCTGTCAATCTGGCTAATTGTAGATGAGGGAAATAGAATCGGAACTGATACGACAGGAGGTTCATACCCTCTGCAAATATTGATTATTGTTATATGTTTAAGTTTTTCTATGTTTTTCTTGTTATAACTCTCCATATACCTTAACTGATGTTCCCTTAGGAATGTTGTGGACTTTGAAACGAGTGATGCATTCATCTCAGAGTGTATACCTATGGAAACTAGAGCATCGCAATGGCTTACCTTTGTTTTCAATTCGTATAAGATTACCTTGTTAAAAGCTAAAGACCACATTTTTATGGTACCGGTTTGTTGATTACTGGGATATCTATATAAGCAATGTCACATTTCCAATGTTCAGTCTGGTTAGCACTAGTGATCTCACAACAGGGAATTTGCCTACAAATACTCAGTGAATGTCATACTTTACAGTGAGTATTGTATGTTGACAATAACACCCCACCTATTAGATCAGTACCTATTATTGAGGCACATGTTATGCTGACTGAATTTCTCATAGTCCTCCATATAAAAACTGAAACACTGCATATTGCCTAAGCTGCAATCCACTGATTGGAGCTGCAGCTTATACTTCCCCTTCTGCAGCACTATAGGGAGACAGGCACAGTAACTTGCATATGCTTGCTTTTGATCAAAATTTAAATACAGTTCCACAACATCTTGTCTGATATGGTAAGGTAATTGCCTCATCCAATTTGACATGTTTGGAAGGACATGCTATATACTCTTAATCTGCTATTTACAATTCAAGGTTGAGTCACCCATTTTGCTTCCTGCAACAATACATTAAGACAGACATGGTGGTCAGCATAAGCCCCCTTTTCAAGCTGTCCGAAGTTTCATGATGATAGAACCTTATGGTTTACACTAAACCCTAATATTGTATATAATGTGGGCCAAATCATTATACTCTTTATTTAAGAGCTTTGCATGGGGGGCTCCTGCTATCTTCATGTGCTCAGCGACTCATGGGAGGAACCATAGTATAAAACAGGTGTCTGGAAAATCATGTGGATGTGGTTTGCTTGGTTAAGCCCATTTTGCTTATTTTGCTTTAAGGATTTCTTATTACAACTCTCCTTGCACCCTATTCGGTGTCCCCCTGACTTTACATTGCTCCTGTGGGTGATGCTCGTGGAGGCAGTGGTATGGCAGCGGTGCTTTGAAATACTGTACTGAGGCGGACATAATAGTTGATATCTACCCTCCTTTCACTTAATATTAGTGCACAGTTCCAACTTCTATAGTAATCTGCTGTCTCAGGATAATAGAACCTTTACTGACTAAAGCATATGCTGACTCTTAAAAATATACATACTATATGGGCCAACTACAATACAATTCAATAGTTAAATCAGTTTTGCCTCTTTTATACTACCTTACTCAGTGATGCTCGAGTAGACTAATTGCCCAATTGAATGCCTAGGCTTGTTTGTCTTATTATACTGAACAACATATAATGATTCTTCTCCTACTTATCTAAGGGGGACTGTATACCTCTGAAATCTATGGATCTATGGAGGATTTAGTGTTTATTAGTTTTCTTTATTATTTTGGTGTTGTTTTTGTTTAGGTTTAGTTTAGTTTAATAAAGTTAAAATTAAGAGAGTTCGGGTAACAGGCAATGAGAAACCCGGGTAAATGTGTATGAATAAAGGTTAGACCTGTATTGAGTGTACTATCATATGTTTCTAAATCATGATCCAATCTAACACGTGTCAAGGAAAGTTACCTTTGCCCATATATATCTATGTATCAGATCATTAGTGTGCATTACGTTATATACTAGAAAGTTACATCTCCTATCTCATTGTATGTGACATTGTACAATTTTGAATTATCTTTGTGTAACTGTTTACATGCTGTATGCCTGAATTCTCTTCAATAAAAAAAGAATTAAAAAAAAAAAAAAAAAAAAAAAAAAAATGCTCTACGCTCCTTTTTTGGAGCCTAACGCAGCCTTTATGTGGACTCTCAATACCAGAGTTATTTTTATGGTGCGGCCAGAAAAAAGCCGGCGTTAGTTTTTCGGGTCGTTACCGACAAAACTCCAAATCTAGGCCATAGTTATTTTCGTTTCCATAGTACGGGTCAGCCAACCTCACTCTCCCCCGCACCCCCAGATATCGCTTACTCAGTAAGCAAAGGAAAATGCATCCATTGAAAACTTTATTGTTCTTTATCCCCCTTAAAATCCCCTTCAGTCACATTTAATACACTAGGGGCCCATGAGAGACCCTTGCCTATTTTTGGGGGATAACATTTAATTTGTTCCCCCATTACATTAAAAGGGGACATATCAATATATTTATTGTTTAAATAATTAAAAAAATAGGTGTTGCATGTTTATCTCCCCACACAGACTAATATATTTTAAGACATTCCAATATTTTTAGGATAGTATAGTATTCTGCAACAACTCTTATAGAATGTCATATTTTGTAACACCGGGGCTGTTTCATAACATCTGTACATTTTGATGCATGATAAGCTTGAAAAAATGTCCTGTATTAACCGTCTAACACCTCAATAAAATTATATTTGGGGGGAAAAACAAAAGTAAAAACGAAACCCGATGCGCAGTGGGGCAGTGAAATTAAAAAAAAAAATAACACCTACACTTGCGCATTAACCCCCAACGCAGTAAGCCCCCTACTCTAATAACTCCAAAACTGCTACATCCCCTTACTCCACTACACTATTTACACCTAATCCATCACATTCCCTATTGCAACCTACCATGCTACACTATTAAACCCTAATCCACCACATTCCCTATAGCAAATTGTCCCGCTACACTATTAACCCCTAAACTTCAATAACCTCTAAATTACCTAACCCCTAAACCACCATTACACCCCCTGCACTAAACCCTACATTACTGAACTCCTAAACCACCATTACCCACACAGCAATAACCCCTATGCTACTTAACCCCCTACTCTATAAACCCACAAGACCCCTAACCTAAGACCCCCTAAGTTACAAAAAATCAAATACATTGTAAATAAAAAATTACCAAAAATAAAAAAAACACTACCAGTAAAAGCCCTATGCTAAAACTAAAGTACCCTGCAAAAAAGACCCTGTAAACAAACCCTATACTAAAACAAAAATAAACCTACTTTAAAAATCAACCTGAAAAGGGCATTTGTTGAACAGTACCCTGGTTTAAGTGATTATAGCTCTTTTAGCAAAAAGGTTATTATAGCTCTTTTAGCAAAAAAGTTATAGCGCTTTTGGCAAAAATGTATATTAAAAAAACAGCCCCCCACCAAAAAAAGCCTAATGCTAAACCCCAAAGTTTTTACTCACCATCTTAAATCTGGCTCCTCTGGGGGGAATCAGCGGGTTTCTTAGATTAGGTTTTTTTAAAAGATAGTTTTTTGTTTTTTTTGGGAGGGGCTATTTTAGTTTATATATATATTTTTTTTAGGGTACTTTAGTTTTAAAATGGGGCTTTACTGGTAGTGTTTTTTATTTCTTCTATAAGATACGACAAGTCCACGGATTCATCCTTTACTTGTGGGATATTATCCTCCTGCTAACAGTAAGTGGCAAAGAGCACCACAGCAGAGCTGTCTATATAGCTCCACCTTTGACTCCACCCCCCAGTCATTCTCTTTGCCTACTCTAAGTAATAGGAAGGGTAAAGTGAAAGAGGTGATAAAATGTTAGTTTTTATTTTCTTCAAGCAAGACTTTTTTTTATTATAAATGGTACCGGTGAGTGCTATTTTCTCCCAGGCATCAGATGGATGAAGACTTCTGCCTGGAGACTGATGATCTTAGCAGTTGTTACTAAGATCCAGAGTAGTTCCCACAGAATAACTGAGGAGTACTTAAGAAACTAAAGTGTGAGGAACGTTTTTCATGCTACAAGCATTGAGGTATGTTCAGTCATTTTTTTCTGGAGAGACTGTGTTATTTCAGAATTGGCTGAAAATATCCCCATGAGGGAAAGGGTAAGCAGTAATCCTAATGTATAGAGAGGGGTATTACTGGACCTGTATATTGGGCTATATAAAAATGGTTGACACTGATGATATGATGTTTGTGGGCAAACGTTTCTATGTTGGGAGTTACAGATAACATTTTTTTATGGGAAACGTTTTTACTTTATTTAAGAATGGAGGGTACACATGGCTTCACTTAATGGGTATATGAACCCACATGGCTAGGTTTTAGACCGCTCTGGTGCGGTTATTTTAGGCTGTGAGACATCGAGTGAGATGGGCGGGGCCTATTTTCACCTCAGTTGCGCAGTTGTTTTTCCCAGACAAGCACCAAGCTTCAACTCCGGTGGGCCTTTCAGAGACAGTTTGGGCCTAATCGAAGGGTTAATCCGATTTTACAGACCCCTGAGGGCAGGTAGGCGCCACAGCAGGGCTGTGGCGAGGTGCAGGGGGTGTTTTTGTTTAAATTTAACGTTTTATAGCACAACGTTTTTTTTGGTAAGGGTTAAGTACTCCTTTCCTTGTGGGGCAAACTTAGCTGACAAGTTGGGATGCATTTATCATAAAATTTTGATAATTTTATCGTTTTAAAGCAGTTTTGGAAAAATTGTATGCTTTTTTCTCTTAAAGGCGCAGTACAGTTTTTTCAGATTGTTATTTTTTTCATAAAATAAAGTGTTTCAAGTCTTTTTGTGGTCATTACTAGCCTGTTTTAACATGTCTGACATTGAGGAAATTCAATGTTCCATGTGTTTAGAAGCCATTGTGGAACCCCCACTTCAAATGTGTCCCTCATGTACTGAAAGGGCCTTACATTGCAAAGAACATATTTTAGCTGATAAAAGTATGTCTGAGGATGATTCTCAGTCAGAAGAGAGTTAGGTTATGCCATCTACTTCTCCCCAAGTGTCACAACCTTTAACGCCCGCCCAAGTGACCCCAAGTACTTCTAGTGCATCTAATTCTTTCACCCTGCAAGATATGGCTGCATTTATGTCTACTACCCTTACAGAGGTATTATCTAAACTGCCTGGTTTGCAGTGTAAGTGCAGTAGGTCCGGTATTAGAGTAAATGCTGAGCCCTCTGATGCTTTATTGGCCATCTCCGATGTACCCTCACAGTGTTCTGATTTGGGGGTGGGGGAATTGCTGTCTGAGGGAGAGCTTTTTGATTCAGGAAAGATGTTCCCTCAAACAGACTCAGATATGACGGCCTTTAAGTTTAAGCTTAAACACCTCCGCTTGTTACTCAGGGAGGTTTTGGCGACTCTGGATGATTGTAACCCTATTGTCATACCTCCAGAGAAATTGTGTAAAATGGATATATATCTAGAGGCCCCTGCTTACACTAATGTTTTTCCAGTCCCTAAGAGGATTTCGGACATTGTTACTAAGGAATGGTATAGACCAGGCATTCCGTTCTCTCCCCCTCCTACTTTTAAGAAAATGTTTCCCATATCTGACACCATTCGGGATTCGTGGCAGACGGTTCCTAAGGTGGAGGGAGCTATTTCTACCCTGGCTAAGTGTACAACTATACCTATTGAGGACAGTTGTGCTTTCAAAGATCCTATGGATACAAAATTAGAGGGCCTTCTAAAGAAATTGTTTATTCATCAGGGTTTTCTTCTACAACCTATAGCGTGCATTGTTCCTGTAACTACTGCAGCCTCTTTTTGGTTTGAGGCTCTAGAGGAGTCTCTTAAGGTTGAGACCCCATTAGATAATATTTTGGATAGAGGACAAGACGAATAAAATGAGGGCCAAACAAAATAATTTTCGTTCCTTTCGAAACTTTAAAGGTGGACCCTCTACTTCCTCCTCTGCCACAAAGCAGGAGGGGAATTTTGCTCAATCCAAGTCAGTCTGGAGACCTAACCAGACCTGGAATAAAGGTAAACAGTCCAAGAAGCCCGCTGCTGCTACCAAAACAGCATGAAGGGGCAGCCCCCGATCCGGGACCGGATCTAGTAGGGGGCAGACTTTCTCTCTTCGCTCAGGCTTGGGCAAGAGATGTTCAGGATACCCAGGGGTATTGTCTAGAATTCGGAGATTCCCTCCCAAGGGGGAGATTTCATCTTTCACGTTTGTCTGTAAACCAGACAAAAAGAGAGGCGTTCTTACGCTGTGTAGAAGACTTATATACCATGGGAGTAATCTGCCCAATTCCAAAAGTAGAACAGGGGCAGGGGTTTTACTCCAATCTGTTCGTGGTTCCCAAAAAAGAGGGAACCTTCAGACCGATTTTAGATCTCAAGATTCTAAACAAATTTCTCAGAGTCCCATCCTTCAAGATGGAGACCATTTGGACAATTTTACCAATGATCCAGGAGGGTCAATATATGACCACCGTGGATTTGAAGGATGCGTAGCTTCACATTCCTATCCACAAAGATCATCACCAGTTCCTCAGAATCGCCTTCCTGGACAAACATTACCAGTTTGTGGCCCTTCCTTTCGGGTTGGCCACAGCTCCCAGAATTTTCACAAAGGTGCTAGGGTCCCTTCTGGCGGTGCTAAGGCCGTGGGGCATAGCAGTGGCGCCCTATCTGGACGATATCGTGATTCAGGCGTCAACTTACCATTTAGCCAAATCTCACATGACCATCGTGTTGGCTTTTCTAAGATCTCACGGGTGGAAGGTAAACATAAAAAAGAGTTCTCTTGTTCCTCTAACAAGAGTTCCATTCCTAGGAACTCTGATGGACTCGTTAGACATGAAAATTTTTCTGACGGAGGTCCGAAAATAAAAAATCTTAACCACTTGCCGAGCACTTCATTCCATTCCTCGGCCGACAGTGGCTCAGTGTATGGAGGTAATTGGACTAATGGTAGCGGCAATGGACATAGTTCTGTTTGCTCGCTTGCATCTCAGACCACTGCAACTGTGCATGCTCAGACAGTGGAATGGGGATTATACGGATTTATCTCTGCGGATAAATCTAGATCTAGAGACCAGAGACTCTCTTCTTTGGTGGTTGTCACAAGATCATCTGTCCCAGGGAATATGCTTCCGAAGGCCAGCATGGGTCATAGTGACGACGGACGCCAGCCTTTTGGGCTGGGGCATAGTCTGGAATTCCCTGAAGGCTCAGGGTGTGTGGACTCAGCAGGAGGCCCTACTTCCAATAAATATTCTAGAACTGAGAGCAATATTCAACACGTTTCAGGCCACGCAGGACTTGGTATGCAGATCTGGTGGAAATGTCATCTCTGCCACCGTGTGAACTGTCTCTGAGACAGGACCTTCTCATTCAGGGTCCGTTCCAACATCCAAATCTAGTTTCTCTGCGGCTGACTCCCTGGAGATTGAACGCTTGATTTTATCTAAGCGGGGATTCTCCGAGTCGGTCATTGATACCTTGCTTCAGGCTCGAAAGCCTGTCACTAGGAAAAGTTATCATAAGATATGGCGTAAATATCTTTATTGGTGTGAATCCAAAGGCTAATCATGGAGTAAGATCAGGATTCCTAGGATTTTGTCCTTTCTCCAAGAAGGATTGGAGAAGGGGTTATCAGCTAGTTCTTTAAAGGGACAGACTTCTGCTTTGTCAATCTTACTTCACAAGCATCTGGCAGATGTCCCAGACGTTCAGTCGTTTTGTCAGGCTTTGGTTAGAATTAAGCCTGTGTTTAAATCTGTTGCTCCGCCATGGAGTTTGAATTTAGTTCTTAATGTTCTTCAAGGGGTTCCGTTTTAACCCATGCATTCCATAGATATTAAACTTCTATCTTGGAAAGTTCTGTTTTTAGTTGCTATCTCTTCTGTTCGAAGAGTTTCTGAGCTATCTGCGTTACAATGCGATTCGCCTTATCTTATATTCCATTCTGATAAGGTGGTTTTGCGTACTGAACCTGGATTCCTTCCTAAGGTTGTTTCTAATAAGAATATTAATCAGGAAATTGTTGTTCCTTCTCTGTGTCCTAACCCTTCTTCTAAGTAGGAGCGTCTGTTACATAACTTGGACGTGGTTCCTGCCTTGAAGTTTTACTTGCAAGCGACCAAGGATTTCCCTCAAACATCTTCTTTGTTTGTTGTCTATTCTGGAAAGCGTAGAGGTCAAAAAGATACGGCTACCTCTCTTTCTTTTTGGCTGAAAAGCATTATCTGTTTGGCATATGAGACTGCTGGATATCAGCCTCCTGAAAGAATTACAGCTCATTCTACTAGAGCGGTGGCTTCCACATGGGCTTTTAAAAACGATGCTTCTGTTGAACAGATTTGAAAGGCTGCGACTTGGTCTTCCCTTCATACCTTTTCCAAATTTTACAAATTTGATACTTTTGCTTCTTCTGAGGCTATTTTTGGGAGAAAAGTTCTTCAAGCAGTGGTGCCTTCTGTTTAGGTATCTGTCTTGTCCCTCCCGTTCATCCGTGTCCTGTAGCTTTGGTATTGTATCCCACAAGTAAAGGATGAATCCGTGGACTCGTCGTATCTTATAGAAGAAAAGGAAATTTATGCTTACCTGATAAATTAATTTCTTCTATGATACGACGAGTCCATGGCCCTCCCTGTCAATTTAAGATGGATTATATTTTTTGATTTAAAACTTCAGTCACCTCTGCACCTTGTAGTTTCTCCTTTTTCTTCCTATACCTTCGGTCGAATGACTGGGGGGTGGAGTCAAGGGAGGAGCTATATAGACAGCTCTGTTGTGGTGCTCTTTGCCACTTCCTGTTAGCATGAGGATAATATTCCACAAGTAAAGGATGATTCCGTGGACTCGTCGTATCATAGAAGAAATTCATTTATCAGGTAAGCATAAATTTCCTTTTTTGGTAAAACGTTTTTTGCTGGTAGTCTTTTTTTATTTTTGTAACTTAGGGTTTAATAGTGTTTAGAGGTTACTAGAGTAGCGATTAGTTTGCGATGGGGATGTGGTGGTTTAGAGGTTACTAGAGTAGTGGTTAATTTTCGATGGAGATGTTGTGGTTTAGGTTACTAGAGTAGCGGTTAGTTTGCGATGGAGATGTGGTAGTCATCTTCCATTTTAGTTTTTCTGGAGATGCTTTTCTCATTCGTTATGGGAAATAATATCCACTGACTCAAGTCTTTCAGGTTGGGTTCAGTCTGGGGGATATTTCACAGAGTTTGGTCACCTCAGGCACGTTTACCAGTCAATATCTTATAATTTTGTGGGATCCTCCAAGAGCTCAGGCCTGGTCTCTTATCAGGCCAATTCAATGCATTCCTTTTCAGTCTGACACCATCTCTGCAGTAGTATAAATCATTTGTCAAGGTGTACTTGCAGTTCCCTAGCAATGAGGAGGTGTCTCACATTTTTGCTTGGGCAGAAATACATCAATTCCATTCTGGCACTTCCCTGAGTGTATCGATATGATTCAACCTGTACCCAGTACTCACAAGTGTTGCAGCACCCACATGTGCTGATAGAGTCGGGCTGAGTGCTTTTCAGTGGCTCAGCTCACTGGACCCGGTGGCAGGAACCTTTGGCTGCTGAATCCGCTCCTGGGACTCCTTTCAAGCAGTATAGCACACATAACTCAGACTGAGGCCTACTTATCAAGCCGTCAGCTTTCTTGCATTCGACGGCACCAATACGCTCGCCTGACATCGCCTAACTTCGCGGCCGCAGACCTGAATACGCTCTCCATATTTAACAAAAAAGCTGTCAAAAAGCCGCGCACCAAGTACGGGCCGATGAGCAGCGGACTGTTGTTAACTAACAGTCATCGATCTCGCTGCTATTTGGCTTTTTCACAGCTTTATTTATACCCTGTCACTAAACACCGGCACTATACTAAACTGTTTATCCCCTATCCCGCCGCTCCCGGACCCTGTCGCAACTAAATAAAGTTATTAACCCCTATCCCGCCGATCCCGGACCCCACCGCCACTCTTATAAAGTTATTAAGCCCTATCCCACCGCTCCCGGACCCCGCCGCAACTAACTAAATGTATTAACCCCTAAACCTCTGGCCTCCCACATCACTAGCACTTACAAAACCTATTAACTCCTAAACCGCCTGCCCCCCACATCGCCATAAACTAAATTAACCTATTAACCCCTAAACCGAACAACCCCTTAACTTTACATTAAATATTAACTCATCCCTATCTTATAATACATTTAAACTTACCTTTAGATTTAAATTAAACTATATTAAACTAATAATTAATCTACCCTAACTGTTATACTAAAATTACATTAAACTATGCTAAACTAATAATTAATCTACCCTAACTGTTATACTAAAATTACATTAAACTATATTAAACTAATAATTAACCTACCCTAACTGTTATACTAAAACTACATTAAACTACAAATTAAATTAACTATATTATATATTTAAACACATAACCCTGTTTAAATAATTTAAATCTACAATAAAAAATTACTAAGTTACAAAAAACTAACAACTAAGTTACAAAAAATAACAAACACTAAGTTACAAACCCCCCCACTAAGTTACACAAAATAAAAAATAAATTATCAAATATTTAAACTAATTACACCTAATCTAAGAGCCCTATGAAAATATAAAAGCCCCCCCCAACAATAAACTACCAATGACCCTTAAAAGGGCCTTTTGCGGGGCATTACCCCAAAGAAATCAGCTCTTTTACGTGTAAATAAAAAATACAAACACCCCCCCCAACAGTAAAACCCACCACCCACACAACCAACCCCCCCATATTAAAAACCTAACTAAAAAAACATAAGCTCCCCATTGCCATGAAAAGGGCATTTGTATGGGCATTTAACTTTTTTTCAAAAGCCCAAACCCTAATCTAAAAATAAAACCCACCCAATAAACCCTTAAAAAATACTAACACTAACCCCAAAGATCACTTACAGTTTCTGAAGAGCCAACATCCATCCTCAACGAAGCGGCAGAAGTCTTCATCCAAGTGGCCAAAGTCTTCATCCAAGCCCGTAGAAGTCTTCAACCAGACGGAATCTTCTATCTTCATCCATCCGGCGTGGAGCGGCTCCATCTTAAAGGCATCCGACACGGAGCATCCTCTTCTCACGATGTCTTCTTCATAATGAAGGTTCCTTTAAATGACATCATCCAAGATGGTGTCCCTTAGATTCCGATTGGCTGATAGAATTCTATAAGCCAATCATAATTAAGGTTGAAAAAATCCTATTGGCTCTTGCAATCAGCCAATAGGATTGAGCTTGCATTCTATTGGCTATTCCAATCAGCAAATGCTTGTGCAATGCCGCCCCCTGCTCACTGGCAGCCAATCGGCCGCTAGCAGGGGCTGTCAATCATCCTGATCGGATCAGGGTGATTTCAATCCGCCACCTAAATGGTGGCAGACAGGTTAAGGAGCAGCAGTCTTATGACCACTGCTTCTTAACTTCAGTTTCAGGCAAGCCTTAAGTGATGGGCTTCAGAAGCAGCATCCGCAGCTTAATAAATGAAGCCCTATAACTCTTGTGAATATAATCAAATAGACACACTAGGGTTGAAAAATACAGAAAGAGGTTTATTACACATATAGGGCCAATCTAGATGATAGTTTCTTTGTGGGGTAATAAAGTGTCCAAGATTGCGGGTGTCATGTAATGTTGTTTTGTCAAGGGTTTTCTTCAAACTTACTGATGACTGCAAACTTCAACTTTTTTTTTGTTTGATGTCCCCTTTGGGGGAAAAAAACTGCATGCGGTGTTCAGTGGTCTCTAAATGATTAAACAGAAATTCTGACTTGGCAATCTTCTCAACAGACTCCAGGATATTTAGTTTTAGAACTTTCCTGTCTAGCTCTGACATGATAAATTTGCAGCACAAGATTAGATCTTTGTTCTCAGACCTTGAGAACCAGATGCCTTCTTATTCTTATTTTCAGAGTGATGAAAAATAAAGAAGGTAATATTTCAGCTTTATCTCTGACCATATAAGTACTGCTCAGAAAAAGTATTAGAATATTTAACTTAACTCACTATTTTTCAGATCTATCTGCCACTGTCTCATTAATATTATCAATATGTTTATCATATTATTATTATTTTTACTATTGCTATTATTATTATTATTGTTTAGTAGTAGTAATGTGGTGTTAAGATATATATAGCAGTAGGTATTGAGGTATTGAGATTTTCTCTCTCTCTTCCTGTTTTTTCTTTTCATTCTTTTTCATAGCCTTAACGTGAAACTAAAGTTTGAATCTAAGCTATGAAAATAACTACGGTAACTGCTTTGTCATAATACTGAAAATAGTTTTAAGTAATTACATTTGAATGTGCTCTTGTTATAAAGCCAAAGTAACATAATCACCAGCAAGCCCTATATTATAATGTTATATTTTAGCCCTTTCACCATAAGAGGGCAGCAGAAATGTATAAATTCCGGAAAGTCTCAATGATAGTATATTGATTAAGTATTACAATCTATGAAAATAGCTGTGTGTGTGTGTGCTTTTCCCCCCTCCAAACAAGGGTATGTGTATATATATATATATATATATATATATATATTTATTTATACTGTATATACAGTATATAAGTGTGTGTGTGTGTGTGTGTATGTGTATATATATGTATATGTGTGCATATATGTACGTGTGTATTATATATATTATATGTGTGTATATGTATGTGTGTGTGTGTGTATATGTGTATATATATATATATATATATATATATATGTATATATATATATATATCACACAGAGAAAACCCAGCACTCACTTACAAGCTCTCAGCTAAGATTTAAAAGCAAAAATGGAAAGGTTAGTCACCGCATCTGGCCAAATGGGACAAGCTCAGGTACCACGTCAAGGTCCTTTCCAATACCTGAGACCCCAAAACAGCCACACAATGCAAGCTTTCAAATCCAAACAAACTGAAAACAAGGGAAGAGTGCACAGGAATATGTAACCACCCTAGACATATACAAAACACGGAAGGGAACTGCACTCTCATACCGGACCGGGTACACATCCCATGACCCTGCAACATGCTCAGCCCTGGGTGCCACTGGCACTCACAGGAAGCTGTGCTGTCCCCAGAGCCACAAGCAGTTAACCCCAGACAGGTCTGGGTGCAAGAACCATAGGGAAAATTACAAAACAAATTAATACAACACACAGAGAAAACCCAGCACTCACTTACAAGCTCTCAGCTAAGATTTAAAAGCAAAAATGGAAAGGTTAGTCACCGCATCTATCCAAATGGGACAAGCTCAGGTACCACGTCAAGGTCCTTTCCAATACCTGAGACCCTAAAACAGCCACACAATGCAAGCTTTCAAATCCAAACAAACTGAAAACAAGAGAAGGGTGCACAGGAATATGTAACCACCCTAGACATATACAAAACACGGAAGGGAACTGCACTCTCATACCGGACCGGGTACACATCCCATGACCCTGCAACATGCTCAGCCCTGGGTGCCACTGGCACTCACAGGAAGCTGTGCTGTCCCCAGAGCCACAAGCAGTTAACCCCAGACAGGTCTGGGTGCAAGAACCATATATATATATATGTGTGTGTGTGTGTGTATATATATATATATATGTACATATTTATTTCTCCTATAAGACAATAAAAAAACACACACATAAATTATAATCCCTAGGTAATAGTTCCTACCTGGTGAGAATAGAAACTTCTGATGTTAACAAACCCAAGGCTATTACCCTTCCTCTTTAGGTAATACCGTTTACACCCACTGGGATGCAGTTTGATTTTTCTCTTGTAAGGTGTATCCAGTCCACGGATCATCCATTACTTGTGGGATATTCTCCTTCCCAACAGGAAGTTGCAAGAGGATCACCCACAGCAGAGCTGCTATATAGCTCCTCCCCTACCTGCCATATCCAGTAATTCTCTTGCAACTCTCGACAAGCATTGAGGTAGTAAGAGAGAAGTGGTGAAAAGTAGTTGTTTTTTTCTTCAATCAAAAGTTTGTTATTTTTAAATGGTACCAGAGTTGTACTATTTTGTCACAGGCAGAAAATAGAAGAAAAATCTGCCTGTGATCTCTATGATCTTAGCAGGTTGTAACTAAGATCCATTGCTGTTCTCACACATAACTGAAGAGAGAGGTAACTTCAGCTGGGGAATGGCGTGCAGGGTATCCTGCTATAAGGTATGTGCAGTTAAAATTTTTTTCTAGAGATGTAAATGCTAGAAAATGCTGCTGATACCAGATTTATGTCAAGTAAGCCTGAATACAGTGATTTAATAGCGACTGGTATCATGCTTACTTTCAGAGGTAATACTCTTATAGATTTGCAATATAAAACGTTTGCTGGTATGTTTAAGCGTTTTTATATATGCTTTGGTGATAAAACTTTATTGGGGCCTAGTTTTTTCCACATGGCTGGCTTAAATTTTGCCCAGAAACAGTTTCCTGAGGCTCTCCACTGTTTTAACATGAGTGGGAGGGGCCTAATTTAGCGCTTTATTGCGCAGTAACTTTTACAGACTGTGACATCCAGCTTCCTCCAGGAGTCCCCTGAATGCTATAGGACCTCTCTAAAGGGCTCTTAGGCTTTCCAAAGTCGTTTGTTTGGGAAGGTAGGGCCACAGCAGAGCTGTGGCAGTTTGTTGTGACTGTTAAAAAACGTCTATATCGTCTTTTTGATCCGTTTTTTGAACTAAGGGGTTAATCATCCATTTTCAAGTGGGAGCAATGCTCTGTTAGCTTATTATACACACTGTAAAAATTGTGTTTGATTTACTGCCTTTTTTCACTGTTTTTCAAATTCTGACAAAATTTGTTTCTCTTAAAGGCACAGTACCGTTTTTATTTTTTGCTTGTTAACTTGAGTTAACTTGAGTGTTTTCCAAGCTTGCTGGTCTCATTGCTAGTCTGTTTAAACATGTCTGACATAGAGGAAACTCCTTGTTCATTATGTTTAGAAGCCATGGTGGAACCCCCTCTTAGAATGTGTACCAAATGTACTGATTTCCCTTTAAGTAATAAAGATCATATTCTGTCTTTAAAAATTTATCACCAGAGGAATCTGATGAGGGGGAAGTTATGCCGACTAACTCGCCCCACGTGTCAGACCCTTTGACTCCCGCTCAAGGGACTCCCGCTCAAATGGCGCCAAGTACATCTAGGGCACCCATAGCGTTTACTTTACAGGACATGGCTGCAGTCATGGATAATACACTGTCAGCGGTATTATCCAGACTACCTGGGTTTAGGGGAAAGCGAGACAGTTAGAAGAAATACAGAGCATACTATCGCTTTAAGAGCTATGCCTGATACTCCCTCACAATATGCAGAAGCTGAGGAAGGAGAGCTTCTTTCTGTGGGTGATGTTTCTGACTCAGGGAAGAGGATTCAACCTGATTCTGATATGTCTACATTTAAATTTAAGCTTGAACACCTCCGCGTTTTGCTCAGGGAGGTTTTAGCTGCTCTGAATGACTGTGATACAATTGCAGTGCCAGAGAAATTGTGTAGATTGGATAAATACTATGCAGTGCCGGTGTGCACTGATGTTTTTCCAATACCTAAAAGGTTTACAGAAATTATTACTAAGGAATGGGATAGACCAGGTGTGCCGTTCTCTCCTCCTATTTTTAAGAAAATGTTTCCAATAGATGCCACCACACGGGACTTATGGCAGACAGTTCCTAAGGTTGAGGGAGCAGTTTCTACCCTAGCTAAGCGTACTACTATCCCTGTCGAGGACAGTTGTGCTTTCTCAGATCCAATGGATAAAAAGTTAGAGGGTTACCTTAAGAAAATGTTTATTCAACAAGGTTTTATTCTACAGCCCCTTGCATGCATTGCCCCAGTCACTGCTGCTGCGGCATTCTGGTTTGGGTCTCTGGAAGAGGCTTTACAGGTAGAGACTCCATTGGATGACATACTTGACAAGCTTAGAGCACTTAAGCTAGCCAATTCTTTTGTTTCTGATGCCATTGTTCATTTGACTAAACTAACGGCTAAGAATTCTGGTTTTGCTATTCAGGCGTGCAGGGCGCTATGGCTTAAATCATGGTCAGCTGACATCACTTCAAAGTCTAAGCTGCTTAACATTCCCTTCAAGGGGCAAACCCTATTCGGGCCTGGTTTGAAGGAGACCATTTCTGATATCACTGGAGGAAAAGGTCATGCCCTTCCTCAGGATAGGTCCAAATCAAGGGCCAAACAGACTAATTTTCGTGCCTTTCGAAACTTCAAGGCGAATGCGGCATCAACTTCCTCTAATGCACAACAAGAGGGAACTTTTGCCCAGTCCAAGTCGGTCTGGAGACCTAACCAGACCTGGAACAAAGGTAAGCAGGCCAAAAAGCCTGCTGCTGCCTCTAAGACAGCATGAAGGATCGGCCCCCTATCCGGTAACGGATCTAGTAGGGGGCAGACTTTCGCTCTTCGCCCAGGCTTGGGCATGAGATATCCAGAATCCCTGGGCGTTGGAAATTATATCCCAGGGATATCTTCTGGACTTCAAAGCTTCCCCTCCAAAAGGGAGATTTCACCTTTCACAATTATCTGCAAAACAGATAAAGAGAGAGGCATTCTTACACTGTGTTCAAGACCTCCTAGTTATGGGAGTGATCCATCCAAAGGAGGAACAGGGACAGGGATTTTACTCAAATCTGTTTGTGGTTCCCAAAAAAGAGGGAACCTTCAGACCAATTTTAGATCTCAAGATCTTAAACAAATTCCTCAGAGTTCCATCATTCAAGATGGAGACTATTCATACCATCCTACCTATGATCCAGGAGGGTCAATATATGACTACCGTGGATTTAAAGGATGCTTATCTTCACATTCCGATACACAAAGATCATCATCGGTTTCTCAGGTTTGCCTTCCTAGACAGGCATTACCAGTTTGTAGCTCTACCCTTTGGATTAGCTACAGCCCCAAGAATCTTTACGAAGGTTCTGGGGTCACTTCTGGTGGTCTTAAGACCGCGGGGCATAGCAGTGGCCCCTTATTTAGACGACATCCTGATACAGGCGTCAAATTTCCAAATTGGCAAGTCTCATACGGACATAGTTCTGGCATTTCTGAGGTCGCATGGGTGGAAGGTGAACGAAGAAAAGAGTTCTCTATCCCCTCTCACAAGAGTCTCCTTTCTGGGAACTCTAATAGATTCTGTAGAAATGAGGATGTACCTGACAGAGCCCAGGTTATCAAAACTTCTAAATTCCTGCCGTGTTCTTTATTCCACTTCTCGCCCTTCGGTGACTCAGTGTATGGAAGTAATCGGCTTAATGGTAGCGGCAATGGACATAGTGCCGTTTGCACGTCTACATCTCAGATCGCTGCAACTCTGCATGCTCAGTCAGTAGAATGGGGATTACACAGATTTGTCCCCTCTACTAAATCTGGATCAAGAGACCAGGGATTCTCTTCTCTGGTGGCTATCTCGGGTCCATCTGTCCAAAGATATGACCTTTCGCAGGCCAGATTGGACAATTGTAACGACAGATGCCAGCCTTCTAGGCTGGGGGGCAGTCTGGAACTCCCTGAAGGCTCAGGGATCGTGGACTCAGGAGGAGACACTCCTTCCAATAAACATTCTGGAACTGAGAGTGATATTCAATGCTCTTCAGGCTTGGCCTCAGCTAGCGACAATGAGGTTCATCAGATTTCAGTCGGACAACATCACGACTGTGGCTTACATCAACCATCAAGGGGGAACAAGGAGTTCCCTAGTGATGTTAGAAGTCTCAAAGATAATTCGCTGGGCAGAGATTCACTCTTGCCACCTATCAGCTATCCATATCCCAGGTGTAGAGAACTGGGAGGCGGACTTTTCATCCGGGGGAGTGGGAACTCCATCCGGAGGTGTTTGCACAATTGATTCATCGTTGGGGCAAACCAGAATTGGATCTCATGGCGTCTCGCCAGAACGCCAAACTTCCTTGTTACGGATCCAGGTCCAGGGATCCCAAGGCGACGCTGATATATGCTCTAGCAGCACTTTGGTGTTTCAACCTGGCTTATGTGTTTCCATTGTTTCCTCTGCTCCCTCGTCTGATTGCCAAAATCAAGCAGGAGAGAGCATCGGTGATCTTGATAGCGCCTGCGTGGCCATGCAGGATATGGTATGCAGATCTGGTGGACATGTCATCCTTTCCACCATGGACTCTGCCGCTGAGACAGGACCTTCTACTTCAGGGTCCTTTCAACCATCCAAATCTAATTTCTCTGAGACTGACTGCCTGGAGATTGAACGCTTCATTTTATCAAAGCGTGGCTTCTCCGAGTCAGTCATTGATACCTTAATTCAGGCACGAAAGCCTGTCACCAGGAAAATCTATCATAAGATATGGCGTTAATATCTTTATTGGTGTGAATCCAAGGGTTACTCATGGAGTAAAGTCAGGGTTCCCAGGATATTATCTTTTCTCCAAGAAGGATTGGAAAAAGGATTGTCAGCTAGTTCCTTAAAGGGATAGATTTCTGCTCTGTCTATTCTTTTGTACAAGCGTCTGGCGGATGTTCCAGACATTCAGGCATTTTGTCAGGTTTTAGTTAGAATCAAGCCTGTGTTTAAACCTGTTGCTCCGCCATGGAGCTTAAATTTGGTTCTTAAAGTTCTTCAAGGGGTTTCGTTTGAACCTCTTCATTCCATAGATATCAAACTTTTATCTTGGAATGTTCTTTTTTTGGTAGCTATTTCCTCGGCTCGTAGAGTTTCCGAGTTATCTGCCTTACAATGTGATTCTCCTTATCTGATCTTCCATGCGGATAAGGTAGTTCTGCGTACCAAACCTGGGTTTTTACCTAAGGTGGTATCTAATTAGAATATCAATCAGGAGATTGTTGTTCCATCATTGTGTCCTAATCCTTCTTCAAAGAAGGAACGTCTATTACACAATCTTGACGTGGTTCGTGCTTTAAAGTATTATTTACATGCTACTAAAGATTTTCGTCAAACATCTGCTTTGTTTGTTGTCTACTCTGGACAGAGGAGAGGTCAAAAGGCTTTGGCAACCTCTCTTTCGTTTTGGCTAAGAAGCATAATCCGCTTAGCTTATGAGACTGCTGACCAGCAGCCTCCTGAAAGGATTACAGCTCATTCTACTAGAGCTGTGGCTTCCACATGGGCCTTTAAAAATGAGGCTTCTGTTGAACAGATTTGCAAGGCGGCGACTTGGTCTTCACTTCATACCTTTTCAAAATTCTATAAATTTGATACTTTTGCTTCTTCGGAGGCTATTTTTGGGAGAAAGGTTTTACAGGCAGTGGTACCTTCCGTTTAAGTTCCTGCCTTGTCCCTCCCTTCATCCGTGTACTTTAGCTTTGGTATTGGTATCCCACAAGTAATGGATGATCCGTGGACTGGATACACCTTGCAAGAGAAAACATAATTTATGCTTACCTGATAAATTTATTTCTCTTGTGGTGTATCCAGTCCACAGCCCGCCCTGTCATTTTAAGGCAGGTAATTTTTAACTTTAAACTACAGTCACCATTGCACCCTATGGTTTTTCCTTTCTCTGCTTGTCTTCAGTCAAATGACTGAATATGGCAGTTAGGGGAGGAGCTATATAGCAGCTCTGCTGTGGGTGATCCTCTTGCAACTTCCTGTTGGGAAGGAGAATATCCCACAAGTAATGGATGATCCGTGGACTGGATACACCACAAGAGAAATAAATTTATCAGGTAAGCATAAATTATGTTTTTTTACATGACTGTTGTTTGTGGCAAGATATGGAGTTGTCATCTAACCTGAGGCTTGTATGGGGTCCCTATACTTTCTTGGTCACTTGCTCAAGTAATTTTACCCTTCTACATTAATATTGTGTACTTTGACTATTACTAACACAGTCGCAACTATACATTGGGCATGGATTCTGAATTCATACATTGTCTTTAACAAGTCTTTGATAGAGCCTTTCCCTGAAAAGTTATATTTCCTTCTTAATATGAGGAGAGTCCACAGCTTCATATCTAACTTGTGGGAATACAGAACCTGGCCATCAGGAGGAGGCAAAGACACCCCAGCCAAAGGTTTTAAATACCTCCCCCACTTCCCTCATCCCCCAGTCATTCTTTTCCTTTCATCACAGGAGGTTGGCAGAGAAGTGTCATAAGATACCAAGTAGTTCTTTATGGAGGGTAGTACTCTTTGAAATGGTACTGGAGTTTTTAGTAGTCTTGTCAGCCTCTCAGTGAGAGCATTGATGAAAGTTAGAGTCTGGAGATGCAGGGAGAGTCTTTCTGTGAACCCATCCAGACTCATATTAACAGCTCCTTAAGCAATCAGCGTTGACGAGTTTCGCTGCCTGCTTTCTTCACTCAAGTCCATGTCAGAAGCGCTGCTACAATCTGTCAACCTTGAAGTACCGTGTCACTGTTCCACGGTATAGATTCCGGTATGATAGTTTCATTATTTTACACACATGTTAACAATAGAAACAGGGTCACAGTGAGACTCCTTTATCTTTATGCAATCAAGGGTTAATATCTTCTGAGGGTGATTATTGAACAGTGGGGTTTTTTAATCATATTTGTTATGTGTAAGAATCTGCTTATATCTGCTTATGTGTAAGAACGTTTGAGCTCTTTTTTCCCTTTTCTATAATTTGATATAGAGGAGTTATGAAGGATTCTGATATTTTAGAGGAGGAGCCCTCCAATACAGAATTTGATACCTGTGTATATTGTTAGGAGGCCCAGGTATTCCAGCCTTCTCATATGTTCCGTATGCCTCAATAGGGTGTTTTCATCAACCAATGTTGAGATGTTAGAGACCGCTGAACCATCCGCCTCTGAAGATTCTTCGTCCAGTAAGGTGTGTTCCCTAGATTCTGTTCCCGAGTTCGGATCCTCCTTTGCCTGTAAGGAGTTTGTTTCCACCAGAGGTTACTACACAGTTCCGAATAGCCACCTCTACAGCCTTAGCGATGTTACCTATTCCTGCTATGTGTAAACGAAGGGGTAATCCAGGCTCTCATGCTTAAGGCCATTTGTGTAAAATAACAATTGTGTCCAATCAGTCCTCTGGGGATGCCGTTCCCTCTGAGGCTTCAGAGGGAGAACCTCCAGGGTCGGAGTCTGCTGACTTGGGTCCTTCGACTGCGGAGGGCTTAACATTTAGATTTAGATTGGCACGCCTGCGTTTACTCCTGAGAGAGGTTTTGGCGATGTTAGAGGTTCCCAGTACTAACCGTCAGTTTAATCTCAGTCTCCTAAATCTGATAACGATCTTAACTAGACGAGGGGAGGATGGAATCCTATTCCTTGTCGTCTTGTTTTCCTTTTTGTTTATTTTGAACCCCAGTTCCGAGCTCTATGGGGGATTGTGTCGTATTACAGACAGAACCTGTTTTTTGTTTGCACACTCCTTTTTCAGGGTGTATGCCTGTTTTCTTTTAGTTTGCTTTTTCGTTCCAGATTGTTTTTTGTTTTTTTAGAGCTCTGGGTTGTTATAGAAACTCTTCTTAGAAAGACGTTTCGTCACATGGGATTTTTAGTACTATCAACTTTGATGGTCAAGATTGTTGGAAACTTCCGGTGGAAGCTTATAGATTTCTGTTCGGGTTATAGTTCCCCCATGATTTCAAGAAAAATGTTAAGCCTTGGAGCTTTATTTCTTTAAGTTGATTATTCAGTTTTTCTAGCTTTGCTGCAACTTAAGAGTTTCGTTTTCGCCTTGGATTGTTCCGGCAGATACGTTGTATCCTAGATGACAGACAGGACCTGTTGTGGATACTAGTTGGGTTTGCTTTTGCTCTATCTTTCTATACAAGAGAAGAAGTTGTTTTTCTAGATTTCTGGTCCAGGTACAACAGGCCCATCTATCCTAGTTGACAGGATGGACCTGTTTAGGTATTATCTGGCGTGGGTGCTTGATACTGCATCATATGGATCTAGTGGTCCTAGAGACCGAAACTAGACTTCTTTCTGGGCAATTGTCTTCTCAGAGAAAGGGAACTTTGTCAAGTGACTATTGGAGTCATTGTCTTGGTATCTATCACACTGTGGTAATATTTTCCTCCACTGTTGGTGCATGCCCTAATAGGGGGATGGTCTTCCCGTCCTTATTGGGTTCTATGATTTTTTTAGCAGAGCTTATTAGTTCTTCTTTTCGTTGGAGAATGTAAGGTTCTCCCTTCCTTTGGTTAGGAAAAAAGGATGTCTTTCCTAGTTCATCCTTTTTGAGCAAATCCGGTTCTTATGTTTTGTATCTTACAGCAAGTCTCATTCTGATCCTAGGTTTCCTTCTTTGGATCTGGGGGTTAAGGTGACAGTATCCTGCTTACAGATTTTTTAGTAGTTCCCAGGTCTCAGCTTTATGGGTTTCTTACCTTTCCCTGCTAATAGACCGTTTGGGTTTTTCTCGTGTCTTTTCAATCCTCACAGTTGGATCTAGGCCAGAGTTGCTGGTGTAGACACCAGGGTGGATCTTGGATGCTGTTTTGTTTTATGGATACAAATTTTTCCTGAGATCTTGCAAAATTTACCCTTCAGGTTATGCCCTCCAGTCACCCTTCTGGTCTTTGTTGACGCCAGGGTGGAGAGTGATATACACACCCGAGGGCAAGACTTCACCCTGGAGTTGGTGTATCTGTCTTAACAGACTTATATAGAATACCGGTTGGGGAAATCAATCCCAGTGTTCCGTTCAGATCTCCCTGTTCTGAGATTTTTTTCTCTTAAGCTCTTCTGGGGCGGATTTTTACTTGTTGCTTTCTTGTCCGTGGGGAGTGTCCTAGAGAGGTCCATTGGTTGGGAATTTTCTTCCAATTATTCCTTTGGATTTACAGTGAGCATTCTGCTTAGAGGATTTGGTCTTCTGGGTTCATACCAGATGGGACCTCTCGTTGAGGAGATCTACTTTTGGATGAGACTTCCTCCTGCTACATGGGGGGGCTCGTGTTTGATGGTGGACGAATGCCAACTTCAGCTCATTGCCAGCAACCCTCCCTATGAGCGTACTCCTCTGGATCGGATGTCCCCTACCATCATCCCTACTCGAATGTTTGTATCTGATGGGGAAGACAGTCAAGATTTCAAGGCATCAGTGTTAGCTCCACCGCTTCTGTAGCAGAAGGTGGGTTTGAACCTAGGTGGGTCTCCGGCCTTTTCATCTAAAATATGCTAGAAATCTAGCATTCTTTAGAGGTTTCTTTTTAACCTTCTCTTTCGGCCATGTCACTCTTTGTTGTGGATGGTTCGATTCTAGCAGGAGCAGGCATCTGTAAGACGGTTTGCTCCGTTTATACCTACGAGGTGTAGCGCAGTTTAGGGGCTTTGCCTCCATGGACCTTGTTACAGGGATTTGCTGGAGCAGGGTCCTTGTGTTCATCACAATCTGGATTCTCTGAGGCTGACTGCGTGGAATTGAACGCTTTAATCTTAGCCATGAGAGGTTTTTCTGAAAGGATTGTTGATACTCTCATTTTAGCTCATCAACCAGTGTATCGTTGCATCCATCATAACCTTCTTTTTCTGGTATGAAGAGCGAGGATTCCCCTGGCATAAGGCCAGGTTTTCCGGGATGCTCTGGAGTAGGGCCTTTTCAGTTGGCTCCCTTAGGGGACAAATTTCTGCCCTATCTGTTTTACTGCTTGAGAGGCTCATGGAGCTTCCAGATGTCTAGTCTTTGGTTCAGGCTTTGGCTAGATCAGGCCTATGTTTAGATCTAGTGCTCCTCTTGAAATTTACATCTTGTTCTAAGTTTGCATAAGGCTCCGTTTGGGCTTATGCATGGTGTTGACATTAAAATTTTCTGTCTTGGAAGGTTCTTTTTCTACTGACTATTGCTTCGGCGCACAGAGTTTCTGAGAGTCTTGCATTGTGAGTTTCCTTACCTAGTTTTTCATGCGGCTAAAACTGTTCTTCATACTGGGTTAGGTTTTCTTCCTATGGTTGTTTCAGATCACAACATCAATTAGGAGATTGTGGTTCTTCCTTGTGTCCTAATCCGTCTTTTCAAAGGAGTGGTTATTTCATACCTTGGATGTGGTTCGTGCCTTGAAGTTCTCTCTTCAGGCTACAAGTGTGTTTTGTCAACCTTTTCCTAGTTTGTGTCTATTCTAGGAAATGTAAGGGGCAGGAAGTATAGTCCGTTTCTTTGTTTCTCTGGTTGAGGAGCATTACTCGCTTAGCTTACGAGTCAGTGGGACACACGCCTCCTCAGAGGATGAAGGCTCATTCAACTGGAGCTGTGGGTTTCTCTTGGGTCTTTGGAGAATGAGGCCTCTATGGATTAGATTGTAGGGCGACTGACTGGTCTTCCTTACATAATTTTTCAAGATTTTACATATTTGACATTTTTGCTTTGGCCTAAGCAGCTTTTGGGAGAAAAGGTTTTGCAGGCTGTGGTGCCCTCAGAACAGGGTCCACCTCTTTTCTTACCCTCCCGTTTTTCATTCAGTGTCCTCTAGAGCTTGGGTATATGTTTCCCACAAGTAAGGAATGAAACCATGGACTCTCACTATATTAAGAAGGCAAACATAAATTATGCTTACCAGATTATTTCCTTTTCTTCTGTATGAGGAGAGTCCACGGCCCCGGCCCCGGCCAGAATTCTTTGTTGGACGGACTTAAATTTGGTTTTGTTCTTCTGGCACCATTTATACCCTGATATTTCTCCTACTGTTCCTTGTTCCCTCGGCAGAATGACTGGGAGATGAGGGAAGTGGGGGAGGTATTTAAGCCTTTGGCTGGGGTGTCTTTGCCTCCTCCTGGTGGCCAGGTTCTGTATTCCCACAAGTAAGGAATGAAGCCGTGGACTCTCCTCATACATAAGGAAAGGAAATTATCTGGTAAGCATAATTTATGTTTTTATACTGCTGGAGTATTTTCGTACTGCCTTGCTGTTCAATTTTTCCTTTTCTCTGATTACCTTCCCAGAAGTTTAGCATTTGATGTATTTGCAACCCAGCAAACTGAAGTGCAAATTGGCATTGGGGAATTTTCCTGGTACAGAGCATTGTCTAAATGCACAACTATTTACTTGGAAGATAGTACTAGGACCCTATTCACAGGGTTAAATATCAGGAACATCTTTTATTACTTTTCCTTTCCCAATCAAATGCTGCAATTGGCGTTGCTTGTGAAAGAAACATTTTAGTTTAAAACCCTGAAAGAATTCAACAAAGTGTTTTCCCCTAGGTTGTAGATAGAGCTCAGCTGGTAAATGGATTTATAGCAATGTCTCCATTAAAATTTTACTTTTCTCTGCTTTCATAGTTCAAGATGGCAATGCCTTGTAGATTACAATCTGTTCAACAGACAGTGGTTATAAGCATAAGATCATGAACATGAACTTAAAGCTTGTGTACATCATTAAAAGCTTACAGGTGGTGAGCATTCTTTCCCTCTAAAGGATGGGGGGGGGGGGGGGGGACATCACAAACCAACCGACATTGAAGTTCTTTTGTATCAGTAAAGAGCAATGATACATTCAATTTTTTCAAACTTTGAGTACACAAAACAATAAGACAATATTTCAGGTTGCCTGAGATTCAAACTGCTTTATCAGAAGCATATTCCTTGAGGGTTTATAGTTTGATATTATTTTATTTCTGGTTGAATCAGGTGTTATCCTAAATGTACTGCATTCGTTTTGGGAAGGCTTCAAGTTACTATTCTGTTTCTCAGAAGCTGCAAAAGATTTAACAGAAACAGCATTCTGGCATGTAAAAAGACCCTTATGTTTTGCAAAATATGTATTTTAAGCAACTTTCTCATTTACTCCTATTATTTTTTCTTCATTCTCTTGCTATCTTTTTAAAAAAAGCAGGAAAGTGATGCATAGGAAATGTCACATTTTTGGTTGAGAACCTGGGTTATGCTTGCTTATTGGTGGGGTATTGTCAGCCTCCAATAAGCAAGCGCTATCTATAGTGCTGAACCTAAAATGGACTGGCTGTTAAGATTTAGATTCATGATTTTCAAATAAAGATAGCAAGATAATGAAGAAAAAATGATAATAGGAGTAAATTAGAACGTTGCTTAAAATTGCATGCTCTATCTGATTCATGAAGAAAAAATTTGGGTTTAGTGTCCCTTTAACAATTAGGTTTTAATCAAATGTGTTCCCAATAAAGAGGGTTGTTTCTGTTTAGAGTTTAAATTGTAACAAGTTCATTTACAACATTTGTGTAGTAAAATATATGGCTACATGATAAATACATTTTTACATTCTAATAAATATTTATATGATTTTAAGTTACTTTTCTTTTGCATGATGTACCGAGTCCACGGATTCATCCTTACTTGTGGGATATTCTCCTTCCTAACAGGAAGTGGCAAAGAGAGCACCACAGCAGAGCTGCCTATATAGCTCCCCCCTTAACTCCACCCTCTGGTCATTCTCTTTGCCGGCTCTAAGCAGGAAGGGTAAAGGGAAAGACGTGTTAAGCTGTTAGTTTATTTTTAATTACAATCAAGAGTTTGTTCTTTTTAAATGGTACCGGTGTTGTACTATTTACTCTCAGGCAGGACAAAGATGAAGATTTCTGCCTGGAGGATTATGATCTTAGCATTTGTAACTAAGGTCCACTGCTGTTCCCACAGTAGCTGAGGAGTACAGGAAAACTTTCTGCAGAGACTGTGTTAACTCAGAAAGGCTGACAGTATCCCCATTATGGGAAGGGTAAGCAGTAATCCTAGAATGAATGAGGCTTTACTAGCTTGCATGAAGGGCTAAGTTTTTTGGGGCACTTAATTTGTTTATTAAGAAAGTGACAAACGTTTGTGTTTTCTGGGAGTAACGTGTTTTTTTTTTTTATGGGAACGTTTGCTTGAGGGGTCATTTGGCTTAATTACGGTTGTTATAACCCACATGGTTTTCAAATATAGTTTGCTAGATTTGTGTAGGCCCCAGCAACATCGTGTGAGGTGGGCGGGGCTTATTTTCACGCCTCAGTTGCGCACTTAGTAATTCAGACAAGCAGCAAGCAACTTCTCCTGAGCTCCTGATAGTCTTCTGAGGGCCTATTCGAAATTTTAACCCCAGATTATGGTTCCTAAGAGCAGGTAGGGCCACAGCAGAGCTGTGTCAAGGTGCTAATAGGGGTTTTAACCGGTTTTTAGACAAATTTCAATCCGGTTTTTTCATTTGTGGGGTTATTGTTTCTTTACTTGTGGTGTAATCCTTCTAAGGCTTAGTGGGTACACTAAAAATTTCGGAAAATTTGAAGCAATTTTACCCTGTTTTGCAGTTTGCGTATGCCTTTTTTTCTCTTAAAGGCACAGTACCGTTTTTGCAAATTGTCTTTTTCTTTCATTTAATTAGCAAGAGTCCATGAGCTAGTGACGTATGGGATATACATTCCTACCAGGAGGGGCAAAGTTTCCCAAACCTCAAAATGCCTACAAATACACCCCTCACCACACCCACAAATCAGTTTTACAAACTTTGCCTCCCGTGGAGGTGATGAAATAAGTTTGTGCTAGATTCTACGTTGATATGAGCTTCGCAGCAGGCTGGAGCCCGGTTTTCCTCTCAGTGTGCATTGAATGTCAGAGGGATGTGAGGAGAGTATTGCCTATTTGAATTCAATGGTCTCCTTCTACGGGATCTTTTTCATAGGTTCTCTGTGATCGGTCGTAGAGATTCATCTCTTACCTCACTTTTCAGATCGACGATATACTCTTATATACCATTACCTCTACTGATTCTCGTTTCAGTACTGGTTTGGCTTTCTACTACATGTAGATGAGTGTCCTGGGGTAAGTAAGTCTTATTTTTTGTGACACTCTAAGCTATGGTTGGGCACTTTTATGTAAAAGTTCTAAATATCTGTGTTTAAACATTTATTTGCCTTGATTCAGGATGATCAATATTCCTTATTTCAGACAGTCAGTTTCATTATTTGGGATAATGCATATGAATTATCAATTTTTTCTTACCTTTCAATTGATTTTTTTCTCTGTGGGCTGTTAGGCTCGCGGGGGCTGAAAATGCTTCATTTTATTGTGTCATTCTTGGCGCGGATTTTTTTGGCGCAAAAAAATTTTTCTTTGTCATTTCCGGCGTCATACTTGTCGCCGGAAGTTGTTCGTGATTGCGTCATTTTTTTGACATTTTGCGCCAAAAATGTCGGCGTCACCGGATGTGGCGTCATTCTTGGCGCCAAAAGCATTTAGTCGCCAATAATGTGGGAGTCTTTTTTGGCGCTAAAAAATGTGGGCGTCATTTTTGTCTCCACCTTTTTTTCACATTATTTAAGTCTCATTTTTCTTTTGCTTCTGGTTACTAGAGGCTTGTTCATTGGCATTTTTTCCCATTCCTGAAACTGTCATTTAAGGAATTTGATAAGATTTTGCTTTATATGTTGTTTTTTCTCTTACATATTGCAAGATGTCTCAGATTGACCCTGGATCAGAAGCTACTTCTGGAAAAACGCTGCCTGATGCTGGTTCTACCAAAGTTAAGTGCATCTGTTGTAAACTTGTGGTAACTGTTCCTCCGGCTGTAGTTTGTGATGAATGTCATGATAAACTTGCTAATGCAGATAATATTTCCATTAGTAATATTCCATTACCTGTTGCTGTTCCATCAACATCTAATACTCAGGATGTTCCTGTTAATATAAGAGATTTTGTTTCTAAATCTATTAGGAAGGCTATGTCTGTTATTCCTCCTTCCAGTAAGCGTAAAAGGTCTTTTAAAACTTCTCATTTCTCAGATGAATTTTTAAATGAACATCATCATTCTGATTTGTCTGTTTCTGATGACGATTTTTCTGGTTCAGAGGATTCTGTCTCAGATATTGACACTGATAAATCTTCATATTTATTTAAAATGGAATTTATTCGTTCTTTACTTAAAGAAGTTTTAATCGCATTAGAAATGGAGGATTCTAGTCCTCTTGATATTAAATCTACTAAGCGTTTAAATTCGGTTTTTAAACCTCCTATAGTTATTCCGGAAGTTTTTCCTGTCCCTGATGCTATTTCTGAAGTAATTTCTAGGGAATGGAATAATCTGGGTAATTCTTTTACTCCTTCTAAAAGGTTTAAGAAATTGTATCCTGTGCCATCTGACAGATTAGAGTTTTGGGACAAAATCCCTAAAGTTGATGGGGCTATCTCTACTCTTGCTAAACGTACTACTATTCCTACGGCGGATAGTACTTCCTTTAAGGATCCTTTAGATAGGAAGATTGAATCCTTTCTAAGGAAAGCTTATTTATGTTCAGGTAATCTTCTTAGGCCTGCTATTTCTTTGGCTGATGTTGCTGCAGCTTCCACTTTTTTGGTTGGAGGCTTTGGCACAACAAGTGTCAGATCATAATACTCATAGCATTGTTAAACTTCTTCAACATGCTAATAACTTTATTTGTGATGCCATCTTTGATATCATTAGAGTTGATGTCAGGTATATGTCTTTAGCTATTTTAGCTAGAAGAGCTTTATGGCTTAAAACTTGGAATGCTGATATGTCTTCTAAGTCAACTCTGCTTTCCCATTCTTTCCAAGGTAATAAATTGTTTGGTTCCCAGTTGGATTCTATAATTTCAACTGTTACTGGGGAGAAAGGAACTTTTTTACCTCAGGATAAAAAATCTAAAGGTAAATATAGGGCTGCTAATCGTTTTTGTTCTTTTCGTCAGAATAAGGAACAGAAGCCTGATCCTTCCCCTAAAGGAACGGTTTCTGTTTGGAAACCGTCTCCAGTCTGGAATAAATCCAAGCCTTTTAGAAAGCCAAAGCCAGCTCCCAAGTCCACATGAAGGTGCGGCCCTCATTCCAGCACAGCTGGTAGGGGGCAGATTACGATTTATCAAAGAAATTTGGATCAATTCGATTCACAGTCTTTGGATTCAGAACATTGTTTCACAAGGGTACAGAATAGGTTTCAAGGTAAGTCCACCTGCAAGAAGATTTTTTCTTTCTCGCATTCCAATAAATCCAGTGAAGGCTCAGGCATTTCTGAAATGTGTTTCAGATCTAGAGTTGGCTGGAGTAATTGTGCCAGTTCCAGTTCTGGAACAGGGTCTGGGGTTTTACTCAAATCTATTCATTGTACCAAAGAAGGAGAATTCCTTCAGACCAGTTCTAGATTTAAAAATATTGAATCGTTATGTAAGGATACCAACATTCAAAATGGTAACTATAAGGACTATTCTGCCTTTTGTTCAGCAAGGGCATTATATGTCCACAATAGATTTGCAGGATGCATATCTGCATATTCCGATTCATCCAGATCACTTTCAGTTTCTGAGATTCTCTTTTCTAGACCAAGCATTACCAATTTGTGGCTCTGCCGTTCGGCCTAGCAACGGCTCCAAGGATTTTTTCAAAGGTTCTCGGTGCCCTTCTATCTGTAATCAGAGAACAGGGTATTGTGGTATTTCCTTATTTGGACGATATCTTGGTACTTGCTCAGTCTTCACATTTAGCAGAATCTCATACGAATTGACTTGTGTCGTTTCTTCAAGAACATGGTTGGAGGATCAATTTACCAAAGAGTTCATTGATTCCTCAGACAAGGGTAACCTTTTTAGGTTTCCAAATAGATTCAGTGTCCATGACTTTGTCTCTGACGGACAAGAGACGTCTGAAATTGATTTCAGCTTGTCGAAACCTTCAGTCTCAATCATTCCCTTCGGTAGCCTTATGCATGGAAATTCTAGGTCTTATGACTGCTGCATCGGACGCGATCCCCTTTGCTCGTTTTCACATGCGACCTCTTCAGCTCTGTATGCTGAACCAGTGGTGCAGGGATTATACAAAGATATCACAGTTAATATCTTTAAATCCGATTGTACGACACTCTCTGACGTGGTGGACAGATCACCATCGTTTAGTTCAAGGGGCTTCTTTTGTTCTTCCAACCTGGACTGTGATCTCAACAGATGCGAGTCTGACAGGTTGGGGAGCTGTATGGGGGTCTCTGACAGTGCAGGGGGTTTGGGAATCTCAGGAGGCGAGATTACCAATCAACATTTTGGAACTCTGTGCGATTTTCAGAGCTCTTCAGTCGTGGCCTCTTCTGAAGAGAGAGTCGTTAATTTGTTTTCAGACGGACAATGTCACAACCGTGGCATATGTCAATCATCAAGGGTGGACTCACAGTCCTCTGGCTATGAAGGAAGTATCTTGGATACTTGTATGGGCGGAATCCAGCTCTTGTCTAATTTCTGCGGTTCACATCCCAGGTATAGACAATTGGGAAGCGGATTATCTCAGTCGCCAGACGTTACATCCGGACGAATGGTCTCTTCACCCAGAGGTATTTCTTCAGATTGTTCAAATCTGGGGTCTTCCAGAAATAGATCTTATGGCTTCTCATCTAAACAAGAAACTTCCCAGGTATCTGTCCAGATCCAGGGATCCTCAGGCGGAGGCAGTGGATGCATTGTCGCTTCCTTGGAAGTATCATCCTGCCTATATCTTTCCGCCTCTAGTTCTTCTTCCAAGAGTGATTTCCAAGATTCTAAAGGAGCGTTCGTTTGTACTGCTGGTGGCTCCAGCATGGCCTCACAGGTTTTGGTATGCGGATCTTGTTCGGATGGCTTCTTGCCAACCTTGGACTCTTCCGTTAAGACCAGACCTTCTATCTCAAGGCCCATTTTTCCATCAGGATCTCAAATCATTAAATTTGAAGGTATGGAGATTGAACGCTTGATTCTCAGTCATAGAGGTTTCTCTGACTCCGTAATTAATACTATGTTACAGGCTCGAAAATCTGTGTCTAGGAAGATATATTATCGAGTCTGGAAGACTTACATTTCTTGGTGTTCTTCTCATCAATTTTCCTGGCATTCTTTTAGAATTCCTAGAATTTTACAGTTTCTTCAGGATGGTCTGGATAAAGGTTTGTCTGCAAGTTCCTTGAAAGGACAAATTTCTGCTCTTTCTGTGCTGTTTCACAGAAAGATTGCTAATCTTCCTGATATTCATTGTTTTGTACAGGCTTTGGTTCGTATCAAACCTGTCATTAAGTCAATTTCTCCTCCTTGGAGTTTGAATTTGGTTCTGGGAGCTCTACAAGCTCCTCCTTTTGAACCTATGCATTCTCTGGATATTAAATTACTTTCTTTGAAAGTTTTGTTTCTTTTGGCCATCTCTTCTGCTAGAAGAGTTTCTGAGTTATCTGCTCTTTCTTGTGAATCTCCTTTTCTGATTTTTCATCAGGATAAGGCGGTGTTGCGGACTTCATTTAAATTTTTACCTAAGGTTGTGAATTCTAACAACATTAGTAGAGAAATTGTGGTTCCTTCATTGTGTCCTAATCCTAAGAATTCTAAGGAAAGATCGTTACATTCTTTGGATGTAGTAAGAGCTTTGAAATATTATGTTGAAGCTACTAAAGATTTCCGAAAGACTTCTAGGGCGCGATCCGATATAGATCGCAGTTTGCGGCGCAAGCGAGGGAACCGGCGTCGCCCGCAGTTTCAGCTCGCAACTCGAGCTATCCCATATAAGTCGCCGTCAGATGCTAACGTGCCGTAAGTCTGACAAACCAGCGATGTCCAGAAATCTGTGCAAGTACAAATTTCTGGCGTCGCCAGTGACTTGCGCCACGTTAGAAACTGCCGGCGCCTCTAAAACCTGACTAAAGTCTAAAACACCTGCACTGTCTAACACGCCTCCCTAACATAGCCCGACACGTCTAACCCTCTATCCGCTATCCCCCCTCACTATCCTAACAATAAAATATGTATTAACCCCTAAACCGCCGCTCCCGTACCCCGCCGCCAGCTATATTATATCTATAACCCCCTAAAGTGAGCCCCTAACACCGCCGCCATCTATATTAAAATTATTAACCCCTAATGTAAGCCCCTTACACCGCCGCCATCTCTATTAAAATGATTAACCCCTAATTTAATCTACCTACCCCGCCACCAGCTATATTATCTATATTAACCCTAAGTATATTATAGTTAATATAGGTATTACATTATATATATTAACTATATTAACCCTAATTATATTAGGGTTAATATAGTTACTATAGTATTTATATTAACTATATTAACTCTATCTAACCCTAACACCCCTAACTAAATTTATATTAAATTAATCTAATTCATTTATAAACTAAAATATTCCTATTTAAATCTAAATACTTACCTATAAAATAAACCCTAAGATAGCTACAATATAATTAATAATTACATTGTAGCTATGTTAGGGTTAATATTTATTTTACAGGTAAATTGTTAATTATTTTAACTAGGTATAATAGATATTAAATAGTTATTAACTATTTAATATCTACCTAGTTAAAATAATTACCCAATTACCTGTAAAATAAATCCTAACCTAAGTTACAAATACACCTACACTATCAATAAATTTAATAAACTACAAACATCTATCTAAAAATACAATTAAATTAACTAAACTAAATTACAAAAAAATACAAACACTAAATTACAAAAAATAAAAAAAAGATTACAAGATTTTTAAGCTAATTACACCTATTCTAAGCCCCCAAATAAAATAATAAACCCCCAAAATAAAAAAAATTCCCTGCCCTATTCTAAATTAAACAAATTTCAAAGCTCTTTACCTTACCAGCCCTTAAAAGGGCCTTTTGTGGGGCCTGCCCCAAAGAATTCAGCTCTTTTGCATACAACAAATACAATCCCCCCCCCCCATTACAACCCACCACCCACATACCCCTATTCTAAAACCACCCAAACCCCCCTTAAAAAAGCCTAACACTACCCCCCTGAAGATCTCCCTACCTTGTCTTCACCACACCGGGCCGAACTCCTGATCCGATCCGGGCGATGTCTTCCTCCAAGCGGCAAAGAAGAATTCTTCCTCCGGCGATGTCTTCCTCCAAGCGGCAAAGAAGAATTCTTCCTCCGGCGACGTCTTCCTCCAAGCGGCAGCAAAGTCTTCATTCTTCCGGCGGCATCTTCAATCTTCTTTCTTCGCTCCGCCGCCGCGGAGCATCCATCCCGGCCGACTGCTGTACTACGAATGAGGTACCTTTAAATGACGTCATCCAAGATGGCGTCCGCCGAATTCCGATTGGCTGATAGGATTCTATCAGCCAATCGGAATTAAGTTAGAAAAATCTGATTGGCTGATTGAATCAGCCAATCAGATTCAAGTTCAATCCGATTGGCTGATCCAATCAGCCAATCAGATTGAGCTCGCATTCTATTGGCTGATCGGAACAGCCAATAGAATGCGAGCTCAATCTGATTGGCTGATTGGATCAGCCAATCGGATTGAACTTGAATCTGATTGGCTGATTCAATCAGCCAATCAGATTTTTCTAACTTAATTCCGATTGGCTGATAGAATCCTATCAGCCAATCGGAATTCGGCGGACGCCATCTTGGATGACGTCATTTAAAGGTACCTCATTCGTAGTACAGCAGTCGGCCGGGATGGATGCTCCGCGGCGGCGGAGCGAAGAAAGAAGATTGAAGATGCCGCCGGAAGAATGAAGACTTTGCTGCCGCTTGGAGGAAAACGTCGCCGGAGGAAGAATTCTTCTTTGCCGCTTGGAGGAAGACATCGCCGGAGGAAGAATTCTTCTTTGCCGCTTGGAGGAAGACATCGCCCGGATCGGATCAGGAGTTCGGCCCGGTGTGGTGAAGACAAGGTAGGGAGATTTATTTTAACTAGGTAATTATTTTAACTAGGTAGATATTAAATAGTTAATAACTATTTAATATCTATTTATTTTAACTAGGTAATTATTTTAACTAGGTAGATATTAAATAGTTAATAACTATTTAATATCTATTATACCTAGTTAAAATAATTAACAATTTACCTGTAAAATAAATATTAACCCTAACATAGCTACAATGTAATTATTAATTATATTGTAGCTATCTTAGGGTTTATTTTATAGGTAAGTATTTAGATTTAAATAGGAATATTTTAGTTTATAAATGAATTAGATTAATTTAATATAAATTTAGTTAGGGGTGTTAGGGTTAGATAGAGTTAATATAGTTAATATAAATACTATAGTAACTATATTAACCCTAATATAATTAGGGTTAATATAGTTAATATATATAATGTAATACCTATATTAACTATAATATACTTAGGGTTAATATAGATAATATACAAAAAAGTCCCCCTCTGCAGCTCCAGGCTGTGGCGGTATGTAGCGTAGAGGAATATAGGTAAAGGTAATAATGGTAACTCACCCGGTATCCTCCTGGCAGACTCAAGGTTGTGCGGAAAATATGGCCCCACTATGCGGTTGCGGAGAGTCTATCCAATCACCTTAGAAGCGTAGTGGCTATATCCAAGGGTTTATCTCCGCCGGCCTCCTTATACTAACCTCTACCAGTGTTGTACCGGGTGAGCGTCTGTGTGTTTCCAGCTGCCAATTTGCAGCACACGTTGCTGTGATACTGAACTCCTCCTCTCTCTGCGTGATCCCGTAGCGCCACTCTGACTGTTGCTGTTCCGTTGCACGCCAAGGCTCAGCTGGGAAATGGTATGTAAACAGTCTTAATATGAAAGAACCAGCGAGACCTCCAAGCGTTGATAATAAAACTTGACTTTATTGGAGAAAAACATAAAATTGCATAAAAAGCATTTTGCCCTTGCATCAGGGGTGTAGAAATACGTCCTACGCGTTTCGGCAGCCCTCTGCCTTATTCATGGACTGAAGAGTTAGCATAATCGTGCCTCTTAAATACACCTGAGCCCCCAGGTACCAGAAACCCCGTAGATGCCTATTTAAAGGGACATAGCAAATCCTCACATAGCATGTTTTATACAATATATGGATTTATACACTTGTGACTCAGCTGAAATATAAAGTCACATATTCTCTATTAATTTTGGATGTAAGCTGGAACGTTTCAATTATTCATGAAAATTATAAGAAAAATTAGTAGCAAATTTAGAAATATTATATAATCAAAAATTCACCATTTAGTATAAGATGTAAATATAAATAAGAGTTGATCCCTTAATATTAAAGAGTTCTTAATATATTAGATTACTAAGCAGTGGGAAAACTTATATAAAATGCCTAAATAGGCAGTTAATGTAGATATTGTTATAGTAGTTTTACTGACCAATATAACATCAATATCTTTGCTAAATGTGCTACCTTGAAATATAAAGAGATATTTCCATAATCCTATCAGTGATTAGTTTAACCTATTTAAAAGAGAAAAGGAGATATCAATCCTCCAATCTCTAAGCCGTAATCAACATACAGTTAGTATGTGATATAACAATGCTCACGGATCCTAAATGTTGGGCTACTCATATTTATTATTTTAATCCCAATCAATATTAATGACAGTCCCCAACCTTCACTTTATTGGTTTAAGGTACTATAATCTCCTCTTAGTATAGTTCTTATTAAGAACTCTTTAATATTAAGGGATCAACTCTTATTTATATTTACATCTTATACTAAATGGTGAATTTTTGATTATATAATATTTCTAAATTTGCTACTAATTTTTCTTATAATTTTCATGAATAATTGAAACGTTCCAGCTTACATCCAAAATTAATAGAGAATATGTGACTTTATATTTCAGCTGAGTCACAAGTGTATAAATCCATATATTGTATAAAACATGCTATGTGAGGATTTGCTATGTCCCTTTAAATAGGCATCTACGGGGTTTCTGGTACCTGGGGGCTCAGGTGTATTTAAGAGGCACGATTATGCTAACTCTTCAGTCCATGAATAAGGCAGAGGGCTGCCGAAACGCGTAGGACGTATTTCTACACCCCTGATGCAAGGGCAAAATGCTTTTTATGCAATTTTATGTTTTTCTCCAATAAAGTCAAGTTTTATTATCAACGCTTGGAGGTCTCGCTGGTTCTTTCATATTAAGACTGTTTAATATAGATAATATAGCTGGCGGCGGGGTAGGTAGATTAAATTAGGGGTTAATCATTTTAATAGAGATGGCGGCGGTGTAAGGGGCTTACATTAGGGGTTAATAATATTAATATAGCTGGCGGCGGTATAGGGGGATTAGATTAGGGGTTAATAATTTTTATATAGGTGGCGGCGGTGTAAGGGGTCAGATTAGGGGATAGATAAGGTAGATGGCGGCGGTTTTAGGGGCTCACAGTAGGGGGTTAGTTTATGTAGATGGCGGCGGGGTCCTGGAGCGGCGGTTTAGGGGTTAATAACTTTATTAGGGATTTCGGGGGGGGGGGGGGGTCGCGGTTGACAGGTAGATAGACATTGCGCATGCGTTAGGTGTTAGGTTTATTTTAGCAGATCGCGGTTGACAGGGAGATAGACATTGCGCATGCGTTAGGTGTTAGGTTTATTTTAGCAGCCAGTTTAGGAAGTTACGGGTCTCCAATAGTCAGCGTAAGGCTTCTTACGGCTGCTTTTTGTGGCGAGGTGAAAATGGAGTAAGTTTTCTCCATTTTCGCCACGTAAGTCCTTACGCTGCATATTGGATACCAAACTGCGCGGGTTTGGTATACCTGCCTATAGCCCAAAAAACTACGGGCGATGGCAGAAATATACGCGCGTAACTTCTAGGTTACGCCGTATATTTGATACCAAACCCGCACAAATATTGGCGTCGCCGGCTTTTGCGGGCGACGATTTATATCGGATCGACCCCCTAGTCTATTTGTTATCTTTTCTGGTTCTAGGAAAGGTCAGAAGGCCTCTGCCATTTCTTTGGCGTCTTGGGTAAAGTCTTTGATTCATCATGCTTATGTTGAGTCGGGTAGAACTCCGCCTCAAAGGATTACAGCTCATTCTACTAGGTCAGTTTCTACTTCCTGGGCGTTTAGGAATGAAGCTTCTATTGATCAGATTTGCAAAGCAGCAACTTGGTCTTCTTTGCATACTTTTACTAAATTCTACCATTTTTATGTGTTTTCTTCTTCTGAAGCAGTTTTTGGTAGAAAAGTACTTCAGGCAGCTGTTTCAGTTTGATTCTTCTGCTTATAATTTCAGTTTTTTTCATTATAAGATTTAAACTTTGTTTTGGGGTGTGGATTATTTTTCAGCGGAATTGGCTGTCTTTATTTTATCCCTCCCTCTCTAGTGACTCTTGCGTGGAAGTTCCACATCTTGGGTATTTATTATCCCATACGTCACTAGCTCATGGACTCTTGCTAATTACATGAAAGAAAACATAATTTATGTAAGAACTTACCTGATAAATTCATTTCTTTCATATTAGCAAGAGTCCATGAGGCCCACCCTTTTTGTGGTGATTATGATTTTTTTGTATAAAGCACAACTATTCCAATTCCTTTTTTTTGTTGCTTTCACACTTTTTCCTGTCACCCCACTTCTTGGCTATTCGTTAAACTAATTTGTGGGTGTGGTGAGGGGTGTATTTGTAGGCATTTTGAGGTTTGGGAAACTTTGCCCCTCCTGGTAGGAATGTATATCCCATACGTCACTAGCTCATGGACTCTTGCTAATATGAAAGAAATGAATTTATCAGGTAAGTTCTTACATAAATTATGTTTTTTTTCCATTAAATAAAGTGTTTTCCAAGGTTGCTTGCTTTATTACTAGTCTGTTAAACATGTCTGACACTGAGGAAACTCATTGTTCAATTTGTTTAGAAGCCCCCTCTTAGAATGTGTCCCACTTGTACTGATATGTCTATAAATTGCAAACAGCATATTTTGACTTATAACAATTTGGCATTAGATGATTCTCAGACAGAAGGAAGTCAGGTTTTGCCATCTAGTTCTCCCCAAGTGTCACAACCGGTAACGCCCACACAAGCGACGCCAAGTACTTCTAGTGCGTCTAATTCTTTTACCTTGCAAGATATGGCTTCAGTTATGAATACTACCCTCACAGAGGTTTTATCTAAACTGCCTGGGTTGCAAGGGAAGCGCTGTAGCTCTAGGTTAAGAACAAATGCTGAGCCTTCTGACGCTTTAGTTGCCGTATCCGATATTCCCTCAAATGTTCTGAGGTAGGGATGAGGGATTTGCTGTCTGAGGGAGAGATTTCTGATTCAGGAAAGAAGTTTCCTCAGACAGATTCAGATATGACGGCATTTAAATTTAAGCTAGAGCACTTCCGCTTATTGCTCAGGGAGGTTTTAGCTACTCTGGATGATTGTGACCCTATTGTAGTTCCAGCGAAATTGTGTAAAATGGACAAATATTTAGAGGTTCCTGTTTACACTGATGTTTTTCCGGTCCCTAAGAGGATTTTGGACATTTTTATTAAGGAGTGGGATAAACCAGGTATTCCGTTCGCTCCCCCTCCTGTTTTTAAAAAAATATTCCCTATTTCTGACACCATAAAGGACTCATGGCAGACGGTCCCTAAAGTGGAGGGAGCTATTTCTACTGTGGCTAAGCGTACAACTATACCTATTGAAGACAGTTGTGCTTTCATTGATCCTATGGATAAAAAATTAGAGGGTCTCCTAAGGAATATTTTTGTTCATCAAGGTTTTCTTCTTCAACCTATAGCATGCATTGTTCCGGTAACCATTGCAGCTGCCTTTTGGTTTGAGGCTCTAGAAGAGGCTCTTCAGATGGAGACCCCACTAGATGATATTTTGGACAGATTTAAGGCTCTTAAGTTGGCTAATTCTTTTATTACAGACGCCACTAAGTCAGCATGAAGGGGTAGCCCCCGATCCGAGACCGGATCTAGTAGGGGGCAGACTCTCTCTCTTTGCTCAGGCCTGGGCAAGAGACGTTCAGGATTCCTGGGCAGTAGAAATTGTAACCCAGGGATACCTTCTAGATTTCAAGGACTCCCCTTCAAGCGGGAGGTTCCATCTTTCTCAATTGTCTGTAAACCCGACAAAAAGAGAGGCGTTCTTACGCTGTGTAGAAGACCTTTTTACCATGGGAGTGATCTGCCCTGTTCCAAACGCAGAACAAGGACAGGGGTTCTACTCCAATCTGTTTATTGTTCCCAAAAAGGAGGGAACATTCAGACCAATTCTGGATCTCAAGATCCTAAACCAGTTCCTAAGAGTCCCATCCTTCAAGATGGAGACCATTCGGACTATCTTACCATTGATCCAGGAGGGTCAATATATGACCACCGTGGATTTAATGGATGCGTATCTACACATTCCTATCCACAAAGATCATCACCAGTTCCTCAGGTTCGCCTTTCTGGACAAGCATTATAAGTTTGTGGCTCTTCCTTTCGGGTTGGCCACGGCACCACGTATCTTCACGAAGGTGCTAGGGTCCCTTCTGGCGGTTCTAAGGCCACGGGGCATAGCAGTGGCGCCTTATCTAGATGACATTCTGATTCAAGCGTCGACCTTCCAATTAGCCAGGTCTCACACGGACTTAGTGTTGGCCTTTCTAAGATCTCACGGGTGGAAGGTGAACGTAAAAAAGAGTTCTCTTTCCCCCCTCACAAGAGTTTTCATTTCTATGGACTCTGATAGACTCTGTGGACATGAAAATATTTCTGACGGAGGTCAGGAAATCAAAGATTTTTTCCACCTGCCGAGCTCTTCACTCCATTCCTCGGCCGTCAGTGGCTCAGTGTATGGAGGTAATCGGTCTAATGGTAGCGGCAATGGACATAGTTCTGTTTGCTCGCTTGCATCTCAGACCACTGAAACTATGCATGCTCAATCAGTGGAATGGGGATTATGTAGATTTATCTCCTCAGATAAATCTGGATCAAGAGACCAGAGACTCTCTGCTTTGGTGGTTGTCACAGGATCATCTGTCCCAGGGAATGTGTTTCCGCAGGCCAGAATGGGTTATAGTGACCACAGACGCCAGCCTTCTGGGCTGGGGTGCAGTCTGGAATTCCCTAAAGGCTCAGGGGTTGTGGACTCGGGAGGAGGCTCTCCTACCGATAAATATTCTGGAATTAAGAGCGATTTTCAATGCTCTCCAGGCATGGCCTCAGCTGGCTTCGGTCAGATTCATCAGGTTTCAGTCGGACAACATGGAGGTCTCAAGGATAATCCAATGGGCAGAGGCTCACTCTTGCCATCTGTCAGCGATCTATATCCCAGGTGTAGAGAACTGGGAGGCAAACTTTCTAAGTCGTCAGACTTTTCATCCGGGGAGTGGGAAATCCATCCGGAGGTGTTTGCTCAACTGGTTCGGCTATGGGGCACACCAGAATTGGATCTGATGGCGTCTCATCAGAACGCCAAACTTCCTCGTTATGGCTCCAGGTCAAGGGATCCTCAGGCAGTACTGATAGATGCTCTAGCAGTACCCTGGTCGTTCAACCTGGCTTATGTGTTTCCAGCGTTCCCTCTCCTTCCACCTCTGATTGCCAGAATCAAACAGGAGAGAGCGTAAGTGATTGTGATAGCGCCTGCGTGGCCACGCAGGACTTGGTATGCAGACCTGGTGGACATGTTATCTCTTCCACCATGGTCTCTGCCGCTGAGACAGGACCTTCTGATTCAAGGTCCATTCAAGGACCTTCTGATTCAAGGTCCATTCAAGCATCCAAATCTAATTTCTCTGCAACTAACTGCTTGGAGATGGAACGCTTGAGTCAGTCATAAATACCTTGATTCAGGCTCGAAAGCCTGTTACCAGGAAAATCTATCATAAGATATGGCGTAAATATCTTTTTTGGTGCGAATCCAAAGGTTTCTCCTGGAGTAAAATCAGGATTCCTAGGATTTTGTCTTTTCTCCAAGAGGGATTGGAGAAGGGATTGTCAGCTAGATCTTTATAAGGACAGATATATGCTCTGTCTATTTTGTTGCACAAGCGTCTGGCAGATGTTCCAGATGGTCAGGCTTTTTGTCAGGCTTTAGCTAGAATTAAGCCTGTGTTTAAATCTGTTGCTCCGCCATGGAGTCTAAATTTAGTTCTTAGAGTTCTGCAGGGGGTTCCGTTTGAACCCATGCATTCCATAGATATTAAGCTTTTATCTTGGAAAGTTTTGTTCCTAGTTGCTATCTCTTCAGCTCAAAGAGTTTCTGAATTTTCTGCATTACAATGTGACTTGCCTTATCTTGTGTTCCATGCTGATAAGGTGATTTTACGTACCAAGCCTGGGTTCCTACCTAAGGTTGTTACTAACAGGGATATCAATCAGGAAATTGTTGTTCCTTCTCTGTGTCCTAATCCTTCTTGTAAGAAGGAACGTCTGTTGCACAACTTGGACGTGGTTCGTGCTTTGAAATTTTATTTGCAGACAACCAAAGATTTTCATCAAACATCTTCTTTGTTTGTTGTGTATTCTGGAAAGCGTAGGGGTCAAAAGGCTACGGCGACTTCTCTTTCCTTTTGGCTGAAAAGCATCATCCGTTTGGCTTATGAGACTGCTGGACAGCAGCCTCCTGAAAGGATTACAGCTCATTCTATTAGAGCGGTAGCTTCCACATGGGCTTTTAAAAATGATGCTTCTGTTGAACAGATTTGTAAGGCTGCGACTTGGTCTTCGCTTCATACCTTTTCAAAATTGTACGAATTTGATACTTTTGCTTCTTCGGAGGATTTTTTTGGGAGAAAGGTTTTGCAAGCAGTGGTGCCTTCTGTTTAGGTTTCTGTCTTGTCCCTCCCTTCACCCGTGTCCTAAAGCTTTGGTATTGGTATCCCACAAGTAAGGATGAATCCGTGGACTCGGTACATCATGCAAAAGAAAACAAAATTTATGCTTACCTGATAAATTTCTTTCTTTTGCGATGTACCGAGTCCATGGCCCGCCCTGTCTATTCAAGACAGATGGTATTTTTGTTCATAAACTTCAGTCACCTCTGCACCTTATAGTTTCTCCTTTTTCTTCCTAAGCCTTCGGTCGAATGACTGGGGGGTGGAGTTAATGGGGGAGCTATATAGACAGCTCTGCTGTGGTGCTCTCTTTGCCACTTCCTGTTAGGAAGGAGAATTTCCCACAAGTAAGGATGAATCCGTGGACTCTGTACATTGCAAAAGAAAGAAATTTATCAGGTAAGCATAAATTTTGTTTTTGTGTTTTAACTCCATCATTTTAAGTTTGTAGTTTTAAAACATGAATTCAGTTTATTTCTGTTATCAAATTAGCTTAATTCTCCTGGTATTATTTGTTGAAGAGTGATCCTAAGGGCAAGATATAACAAAGACTGGTGGAAAGGGACGCACTTCTTCACCCCTGTCTGCCTGGCATCACGTTCCTGCATTAATCATTGCACACTGTTGCCACTGGCTATTGTGCAACGTTGCTTACTGCTCGCGTGCAGCCAATCACGCAAGCAGGGGTGGTCAATCTCCGTGTTTGGAATAGTCCGGGGGGATTGAGATACGCCACATAACAGGTGGCGAAGTGTGTTAAGAAGCAGCGGTCTGATGACCACTGCTTCTTAACTCTCGGTTGCAAGTTAACTCATGCGAGTCTGCAGCAAGAGCCTTTAGATAAATCTGTCTTTAAGTAGGCTCAAGAGCGTCCATATCCCTTTAACACTCTGTTAAACCATGAAAGTTTAATTTTGAATTTACTGTCCCTTTAATCATTAAAAGCTCCAGTGAAGGAAGTGACAAAGATATTAAATGTTTGAAATACAGTATGTATGTGACAAGCTTGTTTAGATTGAAGTAAAGACCATTAAAAGGCAGGAGTTGGAGGAGCCCTTAGGACCTCTATCTTTAGAAAGTCTCTACCTTCTGGAAGTCATCATGGAACTACATAACCAATAGTGATTCATTATAACCAATCTGCTCACAACATGGAACAATAGAATAGGAATAGAATAGGAGCAAATATATATCAGCAAGTTTTGCGCATTAGCATTTCTCAAGTTTGGCCAAGTGACTAGCTATCTATAAAATGTGAAATTTATATCTACATATATTCTCTTTTTATGATTATAGCTATCACATTGTCAACATACAAGATGTTTTCTTTCATGTAATTGGCAAGAGTCCATGAGCTAGTGACATATGGGATATACAATCCTACCAGGAGGGGCAAAGTTTCCCAAACCTCAAAATGCCTATAAATACACCCCACACCACACCCACAATTCAGTTTAACAAACTTTGCCTCCTATGGAGGTGGTGAAGTAAGTTTGTGCTTGATTTTCTTCAGCATTTTGAATCCTGATTCCTCTCAGAGTACAGTGTTTGTCAGAGGGATGTGAAGGGAGTATCACCTATTGATTCTATGGTTTTCCTCACGGGAAATCTTTTCAAAGGTTCCCTGTTATCGGTCGTAGAGATTCATCTCCTACCTTCCTTTTCAGTTTGACGATATACTCTCATATCCATTACCTCTACTGTTACTGTTTCAGTACTGGTTTGGCTATCTGCTATATGTGGATGGGTGTCTTTCGGTAAATATGTTTTCATTACTTAAGACACTTTCAGCTATGGTTTGGCACTTTATGTATTAATATAAAATTTTAAATATATGTATTATACTTATATTTGCCATGAGCCAGGTTTATGTATATGTATATTCAAAATTGGGAAACATATTTATGTTTATGTATATTCAAAATTGGGAAACATATTTAGGAAGTTATTTCCCTTGTAAGGTGTATCCAGTCCACGGATCATCCATTACTTGTGGGATATTCTCATTCCCAACAGGAAGTTGCAAGAGGACACCCACAGCAGAGCTGTTATATAGCTCCTCCCCTAACTGCCATATCCAGTCATTCTCTTGCAACTCTCAACACGCATGGAGGTAGTAAGAGAGAGTGGTGAAATATAGTTAGTTTTTTTATCTTCCATCAAACGTTTGTTATTTTAAATGGTACCGGAGTTGTACTATTTTATCTCAGGCAGTAAATAGAAGAAGAATCTGCCTGAGTTTTCTATGATCTTAGCAGGTTGTAACTAAGATCCATTGCTGTTCCCACATATGTCTGAGGAGAGAGGTAACTTCAGCGGGAGAATGGCGTGCAGGTTACTCTGATATGAGGTATGTGCAGTTACAATTTTTTCTAGAAATGGAAAATACTAGAAAATGCTGCTGATACCGGATTAATGTAAGTTAAGCCTGAATACAGTGATTTAATAGCGACTAGTATCATGCTTACTCTCAGGGGTAATACCCTTATAAAATTTCAATATAAAACGTTTGCTGGCATGTTTAATCGTTTTTATATATGCTTTGGTGATAAAACTTTATTGGGGCCTAGTTTTTTCCACATGGCTGGCTTAAAGAAACTGTTTACTGAGGCTTTCCACTGTTGTAGTTTGAGTGGGAGGGGCCTATTTTAGCACTTTTTTGCGCAGTTAAAATTACAAACTGTGACATCCAGCTTCCCTCAGGAGTCCCCTGTATGCGATAGGACATCTCTAAAGGGCTAAAAGGCTTTCCAAAGTCGTTTATTGGGGAAGGTAGGGCCACAGCAGGCTGTGGCAGTTTGTTGTATCTGTTAAAAAACGTCTATATAATTTTTTTGATCCGTTTTTTTTAATTAAGGGGTTAATCATCCATTTGCAAGTGGGTGCAATGCTCTGTTAACTTATTACATACACTGTAAAAATTTCGTTTGATTTACTGCCTTTTTTCACTGTTTTTCAAATTTTGACAAAATTTGTTTCTCTTAAAGGCACAGTACCGTTTTTTATATTTGCTTGTTAACTTGATTTAAAGTGTTTTCCAAGCTTGCTAGTCTCATTGCTAGTCTGCACAAACATGTCTGACATAGAGGAAACTCCTTGTTCATTATGTTTAAAAGCCATCGTGGAACCCCCTCTTTGAATGTGTACCAAATGTACTGATTTCACTTTAAGCAATAAAGATCATATTCTGTCTTTAAAAAATTTATCACCAGAGGAATCTGACGAGGGGGAAGTTATGCCGACTAACTCTCCCCACGTGTCAGATCCTTTGACTCCCGCTCAAGGGACTCACGCTCAAATGGCGCCAAGTACATCTAGGGCGCCCATAGCGTTTACTTTACAAGACATGGCGGCAGTCATGGATAATACACTGTCAGCGGTATTAGTCAGACTACCTGAATTTAGAGGTAAGCGAGATAGCTCTGGGGTTAGACGAAATGCAGAGCATACTGACGCTTTAAGAACCATGTCTGATACTGCCTCACAATATGCAGAAGCTGAGGAAGGAGAGCTTCAGTCTGTGGGTGACTGACGCTTTAAGAACCATGTCTGATACTGCCTCACAATATGCAGAAGCTGAGGAAGGAGAGCTTCAGTCTGTGGGTGACGTTTCTGACTCAGGAAAGATTATGCAACCTGATTCTGATATTTCTACATTTAAATTTAAGCTTGAACACCTCCGCGTGTTGCTCAGGGAGGTTTTAGCTGCTCTGAATGACTGTGATACAATTGCAGTGCCAGAGAAATTGTGTAGACTGGATAAATACTATGCAGTGCCGGTGTGTACTGATGTTTTTCCAATATCTAAAAGGTTTACAGAAATTATTAATAAGGAATGGGATAGACCAGGTGTGACGTTCTCTTCCCCTCCTATTTTTAGAAAAATGTTTCCAATAGACGCCACCACACGGGACTTTTGACAGACAGTTCCTAAGGTGGAGGGAGCAATTTCTACTTTAGCAAAGCGTACTACCAGTGGCGTCACTAGGGTTGGTGTCACCCGGTGCGGTAAGTCATGGTGTCACCCCCCCCCAGAAAGCAGACACACACAAAAACACAGGCAAACACACATACAAACACTCAGACACACTTAAAAACATACTCAGATGCACACACAAACACTCGGAAACACACTCAGACACACACACAAAAACACCCACACAAAAACACTGAGACACACAAAAACTCAGACACACACATACAAAATATGTAAACTGCACTGCATTAATTAGGAAGCTCATGCCTAGAGCTGCTCCCTGGCTCAGCAGAACATCAAATGAAAGATAAACAGAGCACTCTAAAATAAATCACTGAAGAAAAGGTTTAGGCGCACAAACTATGAAAATTCTGCTCTCTGACTCTGTTCCAAGTCTGCCAGTGCATAGCCCTGGGCCGCATGTCACTGAGCAGTGAGCACAGATAGGCAGGCAGGTTTAGGCTAGCAGCGCAACTTTGCAAGCCCCACGGCACACCCACAACATTCATAGTGCAATTGGGCAGGGGTGGAGCAAAGTAAAAACAAGCAAAAGCAGCCGGGAAAACTATTTGTTGAAATTGCAGCACTGGCTCAAGGGGCAAAAAAATTGTGCGTCTACAACTTCCCCAGTCCCACTAATGTTCACAAATGCCAGCCTCTAATAAAATAATCTATGCATCTCAACATTGTATTTCTTTGAATTTCAATAAAATTAAAAAAAAAAAAAAAATTTTTTTTTTTGTTGTCACCCCCTAGAGGGTGTCACCCGGGTGCGGCCCGCCCCCCCCCCGCACCCCCCTAGTGATGCCACTGCGTACTACTATCCCTGTCGAGGACAGTTATGCTTTTTTAGATCCAATGGATAAAAAATTAGAAGGTTACCGTAAGAAAATGTTTATTCAATAAGGTTTTATCCTACAGCCCCTTGCATGCATTGCTCCTGTCACTGCTGCTGCGGCGTTCTGGTTTGAGTCTCTGGAAGAGGCTTTACAGGTAGCCACTCCATTGGATGACATACTTGGCAAGCTTAGACCACTTAAGCTAGCCAATTCCTTTGTTTCTGATGCCATTGTTCATTTGACTAAACTAACGGCTAAGAATTCTGGTTTTGCTATACAGGCGCGCAGGGCGCTATGGCTTAAATCATGGTCAGCTGACGTGACTTCAAAATCTAAGCTGCTTAACTTTCCCTTCAAGGGGCAGACCCTATTCGGGCCTGGTTTGAAGGAGATTATTGCTGATATCACTGGAGGAAAAGGTCATGCCCTTCCTCAGGACAGGTCCAAATCAAGGGCCAAACAGTCTAATTTTCGTGCCTTTCGAAACTTCAAGGCAAGTGCAACATCAACTTCCTCTAATGCAAAACAAGAGGGAACTTTTGCTCAGTCCAAGACGGTCTGGAGAGTCAATATATGACTACAGTGGATTTAAAGGATGCTTATCTTCACATTCCGATGACAAAGATCATCATCAGTTTCTCAGGTTTGCCTTTCTAGACAGGCATTACCAGTTTGTAGCTCTTCCCTTTGGATTAGCTACAGCCCCAAGAATCTTTATGAAGGTTCTAGGGTCGCTTCTGGCGGTCCTAAGGCCGCAGGGCACAGCAGTGGCCCCTTATTTAGACGACATCCTGATACAGGCGTCAAACTTCCAAATTGCCAAGTCTCATACGGACGTAGTACTGGCATTTCTGAGATTGCATGGGTGGAAAGTGAATGAGGAAAAGAGTTCTCTATCCCCACTCACAAGAGTTTCCTTCCTAGGGACTCTGATAGATTCTGTAGAAATGAAAATTTACCTGTCGGAGTCCAGGTTATCAAAGCTTCTAAATTCCTGCCGTGTTCTTCATTCCATTCCGCGCCCTTCGGTGGCTCAGTGCATGGAAGAAATCGGCTTAATGGTAGCGGCAATGGACATAGTGCCGTTTGCACGCCTACATCTCAGACCGCTGCAACTATGCATGCTATCTCGGGTCCATCTGTCCAAAGGAATGACCTTTCGAGGCCAGATTGGACAATTTTAACAACAGATGCCAGCCTTCTAGGTTGGGGTGCAGTCTGGAACTCCCTGAAGGCTCAGGGATCGTGGACTCAGGAGGAGACACTCCTTCCAATAAATATTCTAGAACCGAGAGCGATATTCAATGCTCTTCAGGCTTGGCCTCAGTTAGCAACTCTGAGGTACATCAGATTTCAGTCGGACAACATCACGACTGTGGCTTACATCAACCATCAAGGGGGAACTAGAAGTTCCCTAGCGATGTTAGAAGTCTCAAAGATAATTCGCTGGGCAGAGTCTCACTCTTGCCACCTATCAGCTATCCATATCCCAGGTGTAGAGAACTGGGAGGCGGATTTTTTAAGTCGTCAGACTTTTCATCCGGGAGAGTGGGAACTCCATCCGGAGGTGTTTGCACAATTGATTCATCGTTGGGGCAAACCAGAACTGGATCTCATGGCGTCTCGCCAGAACGTCAAGCTTCCTTGTTACAGATCCAGGTCCAGGGATCCCAAGGCGATGCTAATAGATGCTCTAGCAGCGCCCTGGTCTTTCAACCTGGCTTATGTGTTTCCACCGTTTCCTCTGCTCCCTCGACTGATTGCCAAGGTCAAGCAGGAGAGAGCATCTGTGATTTTGATAGTGCCTGCGTGGCCACGCAGGACCTGGTATGCAGATCTGGTGGACATGTGATCCTTTCCATCCTGGGACTCTGAGACAGGACCTTCTACTTTAGGGTCCTTTCAACCATCCAAATCTAATTTCTCTGAGACTGACTGCCTGGAGATTGAACGCTTAATTTTATCAAAGCGTGTCTTCTCTGAGTCAGTCATTGATACCTTAATACAGGCACGAAAGCCTGTTACCAGCAAAATTTACCATAAAATATAGCGTACATATCTTTATTGGTGTGAATCCAAGGGTTACTCATGGAGTAAGGTCAGGATTCCCAGGATATTATTTTTTCTCCAAGATGGTTTGGAAAAAGGATTGTCAGCTAGTTCCTTAAAAGGACAGATTTCTGCTCTGTCTATTCTTTTGCACAAGCATCTGGCAGATGTTCCAGACGTTCAGGCATTTTGTCAGGCTTTGGTTATAATCAAGCCTGTGTTTAAACCTGTTGCTCCCCCATGGAGCTTAAATTTGGTTCTTTAGGTTCTTCAAGGAGTTCCGTTTGAACCTCTTCATTCCATAGATATCAAACTTTTATCTTGGAAAGTTCTGTTTTTGGTAGCTATTTCCTCGGCTCGTAGAGTCTCTGAGTTATCTGTTTTACAATGTGATTCTCCTTATCTGTTCTTCCATACGGATAAGGTAGTCCTGCGTACCAAACCTGGGTTTTTACCTAAGGTGGTTTCTAACAAGAATATCAATCAAGAGATTGTTGTTCCATCCTTGTGTCCTAATCCTTCTTCAAAGAAGGAACATCTATTACACAATCTGGACGTGGTTTGTGCTTTAAAGTTTTACTTACAAGCTACTAAAGATTTTCGTCAAACATCTGCTTTGTTTGTTGTCTACTCTGGGCAGAGGAGAGGTCAAAAGGCTTCGACAACCTCTCTTTCTTTTTGGCTAAGAAGCATAATCCGCTTAGCCTATGAGACTGCTGGCCAGCAGCCTCCTGAAAGGATTACAGCTCATTCTACTAGAGCTGTGGCTTCCACTTGGGCCTTTAAAAATGAGGAGCGACTTGGTCTTCGCTTCATACTTTTTCAAAATTCTACAAATTTGATACTTTTGCTTCTTCGGAGGCTATTTTTGGGAGAAAGGTTTTTCAGGCAGTGGTACCTTCCGTTTAAGTACCTGCCTTGTCCCTCCCTTCATCCGTGTACTTTAGCTTTGGTATTGCTATCCCACAAGTAATGGATGATCCGTGGACTGGATACACCTTACAAGAGAAAACACAATTTATGCTTACCTGATAAATTTATTTCTCTTGTGGTGTATCCAGTCCACGGCCCGCCCTGTCATTTTAAGACAGGTAATTTTTTCATTTAAACTACAGTCACCACTGCACCCTATGGTTTCTCCTTTCTCTGCGTGTTTTCGGTCGAATGACTGGATATGGCAGTTAGGGGAGGAGCTATGTAACAGCTCTGTTGTGTGTGTCCTCTTGCAACTTCCTGTTGGGAATGAGAATATCCCACAAGTAATGGATGATCCGTGGACTGGATACACCACAAGAGAAATAAATTTATCAGGTAAGCATAAATTGTGTTTTTTTCTTACCTGGGGTATAGTCTTTTCTTCAAATTGACTGCTTTTCCATTAATTTTCACGGGCAAAATTAGGTTCGCGAGGTCGCAAAATTCTGATATTTATTGTGTCATTCTTGGCGCAAGATTTTTTTTGGCGTGAAGGTGAGTTCGGTGACGCAATTTGTCATTTCTGGGGTCTTTTTCGATGCCAGGTTTCCTTGCACAAGGTTGCGTCATTTCCGAATGTTGTTAGCGCTTAAAAATTTCATTTTGCGTTGCGCCTCATACTTGGCGCCAAATAATCTAATTATTTAAAACCCACTTCCTATATGCCTCTTGCCTCTTTTTATACTCAGAGGGCTATGCTGTTTGCATTTTTTTCCCATTACTGAAACTGTCATATAAGGAAATTGTTAATTTTTCTTTATATGTTGTTTTTTTCCTCTTACATTTGCAAGATATCTCAATCTGATCCGGTCTCAGAAACCACTGTTGGAACCCTGCTGCCTGATAACAGTTCTTCCAAAGATAAGTGTATCTGTTGTAAGTTAGCGGAGATTAAATCTCCAGCTGTAGTATGTTACAGTTGTCATGATAAGCTTTTTCATGCAGAGAATGTATCCATCAGTACTAGTACAATGCCTGTTGTCCCTTCAACATCTAATGTACATGATATCCCTGTGAATATAAAAGATTTTATTACTGATGCGATTCAGAAGGCTTTGTCTGCTATTCCGCCTTCTAATAAACGTAAAAGCTCTTTTAAAACATATCATAAAGTTGATGAAATTTCCAATGACCGACAACATACTGAATTATCCTCCTCTGATGAGGATCTATCTGGTTCAGAAGATCCTACTTCAGATATTGACACCGACAAATCTACTTATCTCTTTAAGATGGAGTATATTCGTTCCTTGTTGAGAGGTGTTGATTACTTTGGATATTGAGGAAACTAGTCCTATTGATACTAAAACTAGTAAAGTTTAAATTCTGTTTATAAACCTACTATGGTTACTCCAGAGGTTTTTCCAGTTCCTGATGTTCCAGGAATGGAATAGGCCTGGTACTTCTTTTATTCCTTCTTCTAGGTTTAAAAAGTTGTATCCTTTGCCAGCAGTTAGGGTGGAGTTTTGGGAAAAAATCCCCAAGGTTGATGGGGCTATTTCTACTATTGCCAAACATACTACTATTCCTATGGAAGATAGTACTTCTTTTAAGGACCATTTAGATAGGAAACTTGAATCTTAGCTAAGAAAAGCATTCATAGGCCTGCTATATCCATGGCTGATGTCAACTGATCAACTTTTTGGTTGGAAAGCTTAGCTCAACAGGAAACAGATCCTGATTTGTCTAGCATTGTTCGCTTGCTTCAACATGCTAATCATTTTATCTGTGATACTATTTTTGATATCATCAATATTGATGTTTAGCTATTTTAGCTAGAAGAGCTTTGTGGTTTAAATATTGGAATACTGACATGGTATCTAAGTCGAGATTACTATCTCTTTCTTTCCAAGGTAACAATTTATTTGGTTCTCAGTTGGATTCAATTATTTCAACTGTCACTGGGGGGAAGGGAGTTTTTTTTTACCTCAGGATAAAAGATTTAAGGGTAAATCTAAATCTTCTAATCGTTTTCGTTTTTTATGATAGAATAAGGAACAGAAAGGCAATCCTCCCCCCCAAAGAATCTGGTTCCAATTGGAAACCTTCTACAAGTTGGAATAAATCCAAGCCTTTTAAGAAACCAAAGCCAGCCCCCACGTCCGCATGAAGGTGCAGCCCTCATTCCAGCTCAGCTGGTGGGGGCAGATTAAAATTTTTCCAAAACATTTTGGCAGATTCTGTCCAAAATCAATGGATTCAGAGTATTGTCTCTCAAGGGTATTGGATAGGTTTCAGAGTAAGACCTCCTGTGAGAACATTGTTTCTCTCACATGTTCCAGCAAATCCAGTGAAGGCTCAGGCTTTTCTGAAGTGTGTTTCAGATCTAGAGCTTTCAGGGGTAATCATACCAGTTCCGTTTCAGGAACAGGGTCTGGGGTTTTATTCAAATCTATTCATTGTCCCAAAGAAAGAAAATTCATTCAGGCCAGTTCTGGATCTGAAACTTTTTAATCGTTTTGTAAGAGTGCCAACTTTCAAAATGGTGACTATAACGACTATTCTGCCTTTTGTTCAGCAAGGTCATTATATGTCCACGATAGACTTGCATATCTTCATATTCCGATTCATCCAGACTACTATCCGTTTCTGAGATTCTCTTTTCTAGACAAGCATTACCAATTTGTTGCTCTTCCATTAGGCCTAGTGACAGCTCCAAGAATTTTTTCAAAGGTTCTCGCTGCCCTACTCTCTGTAATCAGAGAACAGGGTATTGCTGTGTTTCCTTATTTGGATGATATCTTGGTACTAGCTCAGTCTTTACATTCTGCCGGATCTCACACAAATCAACTAGTGTTGTTTCTTCAAAGACATGGTTGGAGGATCAATTTACCAAAAAGTTCCTTGATTCCTCAGACAAGGGTCACCTTTTTAGGTTTCCAGATAGATTCAGTGTCCATGATTCTGTCTTTAACAGACAAGGGACGAATGAAATTGGTTTCAGCTTGTCGAAACCTTCAGTCTCAATCATTCCTTTCAGTGGCTATTTGCATGGAGGTTTTAGGTCTCATGACTGCAGCATCAGAAGCGATCCCCTTTGCTCGTTTTCATATGAGATCTCTCCAGCTTTGTATGCTGAATCAATGGTGCAAGGATTATACAAGGATATCACAATTAATATCCTTAAATCCCAATGTTCGACTCTTTCTGACTTGGTGGTTAGATCACCATCATATAGTTCAAGGCGCTTCTTTTGTTCGTCCAATCTGGATTGCAATCTCAACAGATGCAAGTCTTTCAGGTTGAGGAGCTGTCTGGGGATCTCTGACAGCACAATGGGTTTGGAAATGTCAAGAGGCGAGATTGACAATCAATATTTTAGAACTCCGTGCTATTTTCAGGGCTCTTCAGGTTTGGCCTCTGTTGAAGAGAGAACCATTCATTTGTTTTCAGACAGAAAATATCACAACTGTGGCATATGTCAATCATCAGGGTGGGACTCACAGTCCCCTATCTATGAAAGAAGTATCTCAGATACTTTCTTGGGCGGAATCCAGCTCTTGTCTAATTTCTGCGGTACATATCCCAGGTGTAGACAATTGGGAAGTGGATTATCTTAGCCGTCAGACTTTACATTCGGGGGAGTGGTCTCTCCATCCAGATGTGTTTTTTCAGATTGTTTAGATATGGGGTCTTCCAGAAATAGATCTGATGGCATCCCATCTAAATAAGAAACTTCCCAGGTACTTGTCCAGGTCCAGGGATCCTCAGGCAGAGTCGATGGATGCATTAGCAGTTCCTTGGTTTCTTTCATGTAATTGGCAAGAGTGCATGAGCTAGTGACGTATACGACATTCCTACCAGGAGGGGCAAAGTTTCCAAAACCTCAAAATGCCTATAAATACACCACCCACCACACCCACAATTCAGTTTTACAAACTTTGCCTCCTATGGAGGTGGTGAAGTAAGTTTGTGCTAGATTTCTACGTTGATATGCACTTCTCAGCATGCTGAAGCCTGGTTCCTCTCAGAGTGCAGTGAATGACAGAGGGATGTGAAGGAAGTATTACTTATTGAATACAATGGTCATCCTAACGGGGATCTATTTCATACGTTCTCTGTTATCGGTAGAAATTCATCTCCTACCTCCCTTTTCAGATCGACGATATACTCTTATATACCATTACCTCTACTGATTCTCGTTTCAATACTGGTTTGGCTATCTACTTTATGTAGATGAGTGTCTTTTGGTAAGTATGTTTTCTTTTATTTAAGACACTCTCAGCTATGGTTTGGCACTTTATATGTAAAGTTCTAGATATATGTTTTGTACTTATATTTGCCATGATTCAGGTTAATCAGTATATTTCCTTCTTGCAAGACTGTCAGTTTCATTTTGGGAAATGCATATAAAAAAAAAAAATGAAATTTTCAAATTGACTCTCTTTTCTAAATTGCGGGCTGTTAGGCTCGCGAGAGCGCAAAATGCTATAATTTATTGCGTCATTCTTGGCGCAATACTTTTTTGGCGCGAGAATTATGTTTGTTGACATATTTTCGTCATTTCCGGCGTCTTAGTTGGCACCGAGAGTTTTCACGTAGTTGCGTCATCTATGATGCTCGTAATTGTTGCAGACGTTCTTGGCGCCAAAAAATATTTTGTCAGTTGTGGGCGTCATACTTGGCGCCAGATTTTTGACATTATTTAAGTCTTTATTTCATTTTGCTTCTGGTTTCCAGAGGCTTATTTTGTTTACATTTTTTCCCATTCCTGAAACTGTCATATAAGGAAATTGATAATTTTGCTTTATATGTTGTTTTTTCTATTACATATTGCAAGATGTCTCAATCTGACCCTGTCTCAGAATCTACTATTGGAATCCTGCTGCCTTATGTCGGTTCTATGAAAGCTAAGTGCATTTGTTGTAAACTTGTGGTAACTGTTCCTCCGGCTGTAGTTTGTGTTAGTTGTCATGATAAACTTTTTAAATGCAGACAATATTTCCATTAGTAATAAGCCATTACCTGTTGTATATTCCTTCAACATCTAATGCTCAGGAAATTCCTGTTAATGTGAGAGAATTTGTTTCTAATTCCATTCAGAATGCTTTGTCTGTCATGCCACCTTCTAATAAATGTAAAAGGTCTTTTAAAACTTCTCATAAAATTGATGAATTTTTAAATGACCGACAGCATTCTGATTTATCTATCTCTGATGAGGATCTATCTGGTTCAGAAGATTCTGCCTCAGATATTGACACTGACAAATCTTCATACTTATTTAACCCCTTAATGACAACTGACGTACCAGGTACGTCATGCATTAACAAGCAGTTAATGACAATGGACGTACCTGGTACGTCAGTTGTCTAACAGAGTGCTGGAAGTGATCACAATCACTTCCAGCAGCTCTGAGGGTATTGCAGTGATGCCTCGATATGGAGGCATCCTGCAATACCCCTTTACAAGACTCCGATGCAGAGAGAGCCACTCTGTGGCCCTCTCTGCACCGGTAGTGATGGTGCCGATAGTGCCTTTGTCTGGTAGGAGGAGGGAGCGTGTGTGCGCGCGTGCACGATGCGCACGTGCACGATGCGCACGTGCGCGGGTGTGCATGTGCACGTGGGCGCCCGTGTGCACGTGGGTGCGCGTGCACGTGCACATGCGCACATTAGCCACACTGACACCAATGAAAAAGGAAGGGGAAAAAAAGTTTTTTGTTTTTTTTACATTTAAAAGGATCTGGGAGGGGGAGGGGGTGGGGGTATTGTGGGGGGCTGCTACACTACAGAAATAATTAAGCATACAAATAAAAGTTATAAATAACATTAAAATAGTTTGGTTTGTGGGGCCAAACTGGGTACTGGCAGACAGCTGCCAGTACCCAAGATGGTGGTAATTAGGTAGGGGAGAGGGTTAGAGAGCTGGAGGGGGGGGAATCAGGGAGGTTGGTGCTAAGGCAGGGGTCCATCACAACTAAAATATTTTATAATTTTTATTTAAAAAAAAAAAACTCTTTTATTTAGTACTGGCAGACTTTCTGCCAGTACTTAAGATGGCGGTAACAATTGTGGGGTGGGGCAGGGAAGAGAGCTGTTTGGGAGGGATCAGGGGGTGGGATGTGTCAGGTGGGAGGCTGATCTCTAAAATTAACCCTGCAAGCTCCCTACAAGCTACCTAATTTAACCCCTTCACTGCTGGGCATAATTCACGTGTGGTGCGCAGCAGCATTTAGCGGCCTTCTAATTACCAAAAAGCAACGCCAAAGCCATATAAATCTGCTATTTCTGAACAAAGGGGATCCCAGAGAAGCTTTTACAACAATTTCTGCCATAATAGCACAAGCTGTTTGTAAATAATTTCAGTGAGAAACCTAAAATTGTGAAAAATGTAAAGTTTTTTTTTTTTTATTTGCTCGCATTTGGCGGTGAAATGGTGTCATAAAATATACCAAAATGGGCCTAGATCAATACTTGGGGTTGTCTACTACACTACACTAAAGCTAAAATTAACCCTACAAGCTCCCTACAAGCTCCCTAATTAACCCCTTCACTCCTGGACATAATACACGTGTGGTGCGCAGCGGCATTTAGCGGCCTTCTAATTACCAAAAAGCAACCACAAAGCCATATAAGTCTGTTATTTCTGAAAAAGGGGATCCCAGAGAAGCATTTACAACCATTTGTGCCATAATTGCAGAAGCTGTTTGTAAATAATTTCAGTGGGAAACCTAAAGTTTGTGACAAAATTTGTGAAAAAGTTAACTTTTTTTTTTTTATCGCATTTGGCGGTGAAATGGTGGCATGAAATATACCAAAATGGGCCTAGATCAATACTTTGGGATGTCTTCTAAAACAAAATATATACATGTCAAGGGATATTCAGGTATTCCTGACAGATATCAGGGTTCCAAAGTAACTAGCGCTAATTTTGAAAAAAAGTGGTTTGGAAATAGCAAAGTGCTACTTGTATTTATTGCCCCATAAATTGCAAAAAAAGCAAAGAACATGTAAACATTGGGTATTTCTAAACTCAGGAAAAAATTTATAAGCTATTTAGCATGGGTGTTTTTTGGTGATTGTAGATGTGTAACAGATTTTGGGGGTCAAAGTTAGAAAAAGTATGTTTTTTTCCATTTTTTCCTCATATTTTATCATTTTTTTTTAGTAAATTAAAAGATATGATGAAAATAATGGTATCTTTAGAAAGTCCATTTAATGACGAGAAAAACGGTATATAATATGTTTGGGTACAGTAAACGAGTAAGAGGAAAATTACAGCTAAACACAAACACAGCAGAAATGTAAAAATAGCCATTGTCATTAAGGGTAAGAAAATTGAAAAATGGTCCGGTCATTAAGGGGTTAAAATGGAGTATATTCGTTCCTTATTAAAGGAGGTGTTGATTGCATTAGATATGGAGGAGACTAGTCCTCTTGATATTAAAACCAGTAAACGTTTAAATTCGTTTTTTTAAACCTCATGTAGTTATTCCAGAGTTTTTTCCAGTTCCTGATGCTATTTCAGATGTAATTTCTAGGGAATGGAATAGACTGGGTACTTCTGTTACTCCTTCTTCAAGGTTTAAGAAACTGTATCCTTTGCCAACTGATAGATTGGAGTTTTGGGAAAAGATCCCCAAAGTTAATGGGGCCATCTCTACTCTTGCTAAACGTACTACTATTCCTACGGCAGATAGTACTTCTTTTAAAGATCCTTTAGATAGGAAACTTGAATCTTAGCTAAGGAAAGCTTATTTAAGTTCAGGTCATCTTCTTAGACCTGCTATTTCTTTGGCTGATGTTGCTGCTGCTTCAACTTTTTGGTTGGAAACTTTAGCACAACAAGTACCAGATCATAATGTGTATAGCATTGTTAAGCTAATTCATCATGCTAATAATTTCATTTGTGATGCCATTTTTTTATATCATTAGAATTGATGTCAGATATATGTCTTTAGCTATATTAGCTAGAAGAGCTTTATGGCTTAAATCTTGGAATGCTGATATGACTTCTATATCAATGTTGTTATCTCTCTCTTTCCAAGGTAATAAAATATTTGGTTCTCAGTTGGATTCTATTATTTCAACTGTTACTGGAGGGAAGGGAGCTTTTTTGCCTCAGGATAAAAAATCTAAGGGTAAATTTAAGGCTGCTAACCGTTTTCGTTCCTTTCGTCAAAATAAGGAACATAAACCTGACCCTTCCCCTAAGGGAACGGTTTCCAATTGGAAGCCTTCTCCAGCCTGGAATAAATCCAAGCCATTTAAAAGATCTAAATCAGCCCCCAAGTCCGCATGAAGGTGCGGCCCTCATTCCAGCGCAGCTGGTAGGGGGCAGACTAAGATTTTACAAGGATGTTTGGATCAATTCAATCCAAAATCATTGGATTCAGAACATTGTTTATAAAGGGTACAGAATAGGTTTCAAAGTAAGACCGCCTGTGAGAAGTTTCTTTCTCTCACGCATTCCAGTGAACCCAGTAAAGCCTCAGGCTTTCTTGAAGTGTGTTTCAGATCTGGAGTTATCTGGGGTAATTGTGCCAGTTCCTTTTCAGGAATGGGGTCTGGGTTTTTTTTCAAAAAGGTTTTATTGAGTTCGTAAAGTCATACAGTGTATGTGATGAAAAAATATAAATACATAACTTTAAACTTACAAGATTGTGGGGAGGAGCCAACTCTAAAGCTGAGCGGCCGTACATCTTTACAGCTCTGATCATGAGATAACTATCTGTAAAACTACCGACCATTTTCGCCTAGTAACCTTAATAATTTTGTGTGCCAGAAAGCCTAGAGGTCTCATAAAGCCTGCTTTTTAGAGAGATTCATGCTTGCTGAGTCGCCACGGCCTTGAAGTATCTGCGACTGCAGACACATCCCGGGAGCAGCCATCTTGCGGCCTTTGTACAATCTGGAGCACGGAACGAAACTACCTAAAGGCTTTCTTGAAGTGTGTTTCAGATCTGGAGTTATCTGGGGTAATTGTGCCAGTTCCTTTTCAGGAATGGGGTCTGGGTTTTTTTTCAAAAAGGTTTTATTGAGTTCGTAAAGTCATACAGTGTATGTGATGAAAAAATATAAATACATAACTTTAAACTTACAAGATTGTGGGGAGGAGCCAACTCTAAAGCTGAGCGGCCGTACATCTTTACAGCTCTGATCATGAGATAACTATCTGTAAAACTACCGACCATTTTCGCCTAGTAACCTTAATAATTTTGTGTGCCAGAAAGCCTAGAGGTCTCATAAAGCCTGCTTTTTAGAGAGATTCATGCTTGCTGAGTCGCCACGGCCTTGAAGTATCTGCGACTGCAGACACATCCCGGGAGCAGCCATCTTGCGGCCTTTGTACAATCTGGAGCACGGAACGAAACTACCTAAAGGCTGCCGCTCTACCCTCAAACAAACCACGCTGCTTAACTATGGAGACTCCGGATCGCATCATGGACAAGATCTTTTGCTTTCTTGAATACTGCCGATCAGCGTCTGAACACTCCTCTGTGTTAGCTTCACTGCAAACTACGGGGCAGTCTCCAGCGCACGCACCTCTATGTGATCTTAACACTAAGCCCCTGGGGACAGTGACACCAGTTACGCAACGAATGGCCACAGCTGACAAGAGGGTACTGCTTAACAAATATCACAGGTTGGAGCGGACTCTGGATAGAGGAGATCATGAGGCTAAGACAGCGGTGAGCCTGCCTTATGAGTCGGGAGGTATATCCCAGCTAAAGCCTCAACTGCCGCAGAATGACTCACGGGTATGTCGGGTTACCAAGCCTTCTCACACAGCAGAACGACCTGCAGACTACCTTGACGGACCTGCTGACTCCCTAATTATATCCTATCTGCCTGGAGATAATCTGAGAGATTGGTTGGACAGAGGGGACTCCCTTACAAAGCGGTCCTTGCCCAAAGTAGCACCGGCTTTCACTCTGTGGAGTTTCACGCAGCATGTATGGGAAGGGTCTAGCTCTGATGTGAATCTGAACTACTATGAAATGGGATGAAATGGTCATTAGAAGGTTTTGCGCTTCAAGGAGCTGCATAATATACTGGACACTAATACACTGTCTTGCTATCCCCTATGCGTAATTACCCCAGTTTGTAAGTTTAAAAATTACAGTTTAAGACAGACTATATTGATTATGTCCTTCCTTTTGCGTTTAACAGTTGATGTTGTTGTCTATTTTTTCTCTGTCCCCTATGCTTAAGTACTCACTCTTCCCTTCTGCACAGTTATGGAATTTGGCGCGCCCCATTAACTATTATAAATATATGGCGCTTGAGAGCTATACACGAAAATAAGTTATACTGTAGTGCATAGTATTAATTTAAGGTTATCAATGAAAATGAGTTTTAGCCACAGTATGCCTTGTTAGAGGGATAGAGGCTGGATCTTTGTTTATTTAACATAACTTGTTCTGCTTAATACCAATGGTCCTGGCCTTTATGTTGGTTTAAAGATGTAATTTAGATACAACTTATTCACTCCTCTCTCACTCTGCAAAAGTGAAGTTCTTTAGTTTGATGTATAAAAAGCTCCTATAGGCTTGTTACCCTAGCTTGTACACCATATCTGATCATTGAGATGTGACAATGTGTCTGCCAGACTGCTGCCTGTAACCACACATGGCTGTTTTCCTTAATATAGCTTTATAAAGCCTTGCATTTTCTTAATCTTGTACACTGCTTGCACCCTGGCATATTGAATCCCCCACTGAAGCACAGCTTCTTTGCACTGTTCACTTGAGACTGCAAAGTACCTTAATAGTTTAAAGAAATAGACACATAGATACTGGCAGAAATCCCAGAAGCTCTGTAACTAACGCGTAAAGCCTAACCATAGTATTTGACATGATACTAAGATGGGGGTACACACCAACAGTAGCATCACCTCTCTAACACACTCTTCCTATAGGATACCATTTAATTAGAGTCTTACCAAATGCGAATAGCAATTGCATGCTTAGGGCTAAGTAACTTATATGCCTACTGCTTATACATAGTGTCTGAATAGGATTAAGTAGTCTTACATCTACTGCCGATGGGCAAAGGGCCCTTGCCCGTTGGCAATTTTCATTTCCTCCTAGAATCCCTATTCATATTTTAGAAGCTGTTAGGCTTCCATACACAACATGAGGCTGGTCCTTGTTTAGAATACTGCTCAGATAATCAGCACTTTGAGATTTTTATTATTGCATGTCAGTTTATATGTTCTCATCTCCTATAGGCCAGAGTCCAGGTTGCACATAAGAGACATATTTATGTTCCAAATCAGTATATATTTGTTGGAAGCAGTGCCTAAGTGTCAATAAGTCCATTAGTTAATTTACCACCTCCTCCCCCCCTCTCCCCCCCCCTCTACACCACGCCTCCTTCGGTAGGAGGGTTAACTACACGGCTTATCTCGCTTATGCCGTAACCTACCTATTCGTTCCCACATATCTTACCATACTATTTATATCACTTCTAACATAATATTTATTTATATCACTTGTTGAGTTATACTATTCAGTGGTGCATTCTCGCATATCTAACTTCAATAACCTCCCACATAACATATCTTGCTAGAAGAAATATACCCACAGATTTGCACCCAATCCTATAATTGATATAATTACTATTTATATCACTCCTACCATAATATCTATTTATACCACTTGCTAAGTTACACTATTCAGCGGTGCATTCTCGCATACCTTACTACAGTAACCATCTATACAACATATCTTACTAGAAGTGATACATCCATAGATTCATACCCAACCCTATAATTGATATAGAAAAAGAGGTTTGTTTTGTGGCCCATATGTGGTCTCTGTTACCCCATACCAACCTTCACTAGCTGTCTTATTTTGTTTATGTTTGAGGCCCAAAAGAGGCCCTTAGAGTTCATTAGAAGGTTTATATTTAAACTGGCAAATTTTAATTACAAACTACAGTTGTTCATTGATGCTTGTCCTCTCTCGATTGTCTGTATGCATTTAACGCTGTATTGTACTTGACATTCTCTGCAATGACTAATTGTGTATACTGCTTTTCTTTTTTCCATTTTGTAATTTGCCTTTTGAAACCTCAATAAAAGAATTTAAAATAAACTTACAAGATTGTATGATAACATAATACTATAGGTCAACAACTGTCCAACAACTGACTGCGGTCAGAGAATGCTGTTGTGTACGATCTCCAAGAGTCCAGAGAGCCCGAAGTTATTCTGAATTTAATTCACGTTTTCCTTACAACGATACTGGATAGATAACAGAGTCCATTTTGAAACTTGGCCCGCAGTGTGCTGCTAGCCCAATAAACAAACAGTCAAACAACAGCAAACGTTCAGGCAATTACCATTTATACAGAGTTTTACTAGGCGATAATTGTTAGAGAACATCATGAGAGTCTAGTTTCTCTATGTTATGTGCCTGTACTTATGTTTGGAAAATGTATCTGATACTTAGTGGGTAGAAATATATTGTTTCCACGTATTTAACATTAACTCATGTGTATCTGTAGTGCCAGCCTGTAAATGGTGGTATCTTTCCAAGTGGAGAAGTGTTTCTACTTGTATCCTCCATTCCCTTTCAGTTGGTGTAGTGTCTGACTTCCAGTATTTTGGAATAAGTAATTTAGCACTATTAATCATAAGTGTCAGGAGGAGATTGCTTATTTTATTATTGAATTTGGGAAGGGACATATACAGGAGAATCTGTGGATCATTAGGCATCTGTTTCCCTAATATGTCAGACATCTCAGGGTCTGGGGTTTTATTCAAATCTGTTCATTGTTCCAAAGAAGGAGAATTCTTTCAGACAAGTTCTGGATCTAAAAATTTTGAATCGTTTTGTAAGAATACCTACATTCAAAATGGTGACTATAAGGACTATTCTGCGTTTTGTTCAGCAAGGGCATTATATGTCTACAATATACTTACAGGATGCATATCTTCATATTCCGATTCATCCAGATCACTATCAGTTCCTGAGATTCTCTTTTCTAGACAAGCATTACCAATTTGTTGCTCTTCCTTTTGGCCTAGCAACAGCTCCAAGGATCTTTTCAAAGGTTCTCAGTGCCCTACTCTCTGTAATCAGAGAGCGGGGTATTGCGGTGTTTCCTTATTTGGACAATATCTTGGTACTTGCTCAGTCTTTACATTCTGCAGAATCTCACACAAATCAACTAGTGTTGTTTCTTCAAAGACATGGTTGGAGGATAAATTTACCAAAAAGTTCTTTGATCCCTCAGACAAGGGTAACGTAAAATTTTTAGGTTTCCAAATAGATTCAGTATCCATGACTTTGTCTCTAACAGACAAGAAACGTCTGAAATTAGTTACAGCTTGTTGAAACCTTCAGTCTCAATCATTCCCTTCAGTAGCTATGTGCATGGAGATTTTAGGTCTCATGACTGCAGCATCGGACGCGATCCCCTTTGCTCGTTTTCATATGAAACCTCTTCAGCTTTGTATGCTGAACCAATGGTGCAGGGATTATACAAAGATATCACAATTAATATCCTTAAATCCCAATGTTCGACTATCTCTGACTTGGTGGTTAGATCACCATTGTTTAGTTCAAGGGGCCGCTTTTGTTCGTCCAGCCTGGACTGTGATCACAACAGATGCAAGTCTTTCAGGTTGGGGAGCTGTCTGGGGATCTCTGACAGCGCAGGGGGTTTGGAAATCCCAAGGGGCGAGATTACCAATCAATATTTTGGAACTCCGTGCGATTCTCAGAGCTCTTCAGTTTTGGCCTCTTCTGAAGAGAGAACCATTTATTTGTTTTCAGACAGACAATGTCACAACCATGGTGCATGTCAATCATCAAGGTGGGACTCACAGTCCTCAAGCTATGAAAGAAGTATCTTGGATACTTGCATGGGCGGAATCCAGCTCCTGCCTAATTTCTGCGGTCCATATCCCAGGTATAGACAATTGGGAAGCGGATTATCTCAGTCGTCAGACTTTACATCCGGGAGAGTGGTCTCTTTACCCAGATGTGTTTTTTCAGATTGTTCAGATGTGGGGGCTTCTAGAAATAGATCTGATGGCTTCTCATCTAAACGGGAAACTTCCCAGGTATCTGTCCAGGTCCAGGGATCCTCAGGCGCAAGCAGTGGATGCGTTGACACTTCCTTGGAGTTATCAACCTGCTTATATCTTTCCGCCTCTAGTTCTTCTTCCTAGAGTGATTTCCAAAATCATAATGGAGCGTTCGTTTGTACTGCTGGTGGCTCCAGCATGGCCATACAGGTTTTGGTATGCGGATCTTGTTCGGATGTCCAGTTGCCAACCTTGGCCACTTCCGTTAAGGCCAGACCTTCTATCTCAAGGTCCATTTTTCCATCAGGATCTAAAATCATTAAATTTGAAGGTATGGAAATTGAACGCTTAGTCATAGAGGTTTCTCTGACTCAGTGATTAATACTATTGCAGGCTCGCAAATCTGTGTCTTGAAAGATTTATTACTGAGTTTGGAAGACTTACATTTCATGGTGTTCTCATTAATTCTCTTGGCATTCTTTTAGAATTCCTATAATTTTACAATTTCTTCAGGATGGTTTGGATAAGGGTTTGTCTGCAAGTTCCTTGAAAGGACAAATCTCTGCTCTTTCTGTTCTGTTCCACAGAAAAATTGCTAATCTTCCTGATATTCATTGTTTTGTACAGGCTTTGGTTCGTATCAAGCCTGTCATTAAGTCAATCTCTCCTCCTTGGAGTCTTAATTTGGTTTTGAGGGCTTTACAGGCTCCTCCGTTTGAGCCTATGCATTCTCTGGATATTAAATTACTTTCTTGGAAAGTATTGTTCCTTTTGGCCATCTCTTCTGCTTGAAGAGTTTCTGAATTATCTGCTCTTTCTTGTGAGTCTCCTTTTCTGATTTTTCATCAGGATAAGGCGGTTTTGCGGACTTCATTTAAATTTTTACTAAAGTTTTGAATTCCAACAACATTAGTAGAGAAATTGTTGTCCTTTTGTTGTGTCCTTATCCTAAGAATTCTCTGGAGAGATCTTTACATTCTTTGTATGTGGTAAGAGCTTTGAAATATTATGTTGAAGCTACTAAAGATTTCAGAGAGACTTCTAGTCTATTTGTTATCTTTTCTGGCTCTAGGAAAGGTCAGAAGGCTTCTGCCATTTCTTTGGCATCTTGGTTAAAGCTTTTGATTCATCATGCTTATTTGGAGTCGGGTAAATCCCCGCCTCAGAGGATTACGGCTCATTCTACTAGGTCAGTTTCTACTTCTTGGGCTTTTAAGAATGAAGCTTCTGTTGATCAGATTTGCAAAGCAGCAACTTGGTCTTCTTTGCATATTTTTACTAAATTCTACCATTTTGATGTTTTCTCTTCTTCAGAAGCAGTTTTTGGTAGAAAAAGTACTTCAGGCAGCTGTTTCAGTTTGATTCTTCTGCTTATAATTTCAGTTTTTTTCATTATAAAGATTAAAACTTTTGATTTGGGTTGTGGATTTACTTTTCAGTGGAATTGGCTGTCTTTATATTTATCCCTCCCTCTCTAGTGACTCTTGCGTGGAGTTCCACATCTTGGGTATTTGCTATCCCATACGTCACTAGCTCATGGACTCTTGCCAATTACATGATAGAAAACATAATTTATGTAAGAATTTACCTGATAAATTAATTTCTTTCATATTGGCAAGAGTCCATGAGACCCACCCTTTTTTTGGTGGTTATGATTTTTTTGTATAAAGCACAATTATTCCAATTCCTTGTTGATGCTTTTGCTCCTTTCTTATCACCCCACTTCTTGGCTATTCGTTTAACTGAATTGTGGGTGTAGTGGGGGGTGTATTTATAGGCATTTTGAGGTTTGGGAAACTTTGCCCCTCCTGGTAGGAATGTATATCCCATACGTCACTAGCTCATGGACTCTTGCCAATATGAAAGAAATTAATTTATCAGGTAAATTCTTACATAAATTATGTTTCTCTTGTAAAGGTGTATCCAGTCCACGGGTTCATCCATTACTTGTGGGATATTCTCCTTCCCAACATGAAGCTGCAAGAGGACACCCACAGCAGAGCTGTCTATATAGCTCCTTCCCTAACTACTTTTTCTCTGAGGGTGATAAATCTTTATTTGGGGCCTAGTTTTCCACATGGCTGTTATTTTACTCCTAGGAGTAGTTTTTTAAGGCCCTCTGACTTTGAGTGCATGGTGGGAGGGGTCTATTTTCGTGCACTTTATGCACAGTTGTTATACAGACTGAGACATCCAGCTTCACTAAAGGAGTCCTCTGGCATCTAGGACCACTATAGAGGGGTTCTTTCCTGCAAAACTCGTGTTTAAGGGCAGGTAGGTGCCACAGTAAAGCTGTGGCAGTGTGTTTGACTGTTTTTTAACGGGTTTAACGTTTTTCTAATCCGTTTTTGGGCCTAAGGGGTTAATCATCCATTTGCAAGTGGGTGCAATGCTGCTTTAGTCCCTTATACACACTGTAAAAATTTCATAGAGTTTACTACTTTTTAACACTGATTTGCAGTTTATATGGTAGTTTTTTTCTCTTAAAGGTACAGTACCGTTTTTGTTTAATTGCTTTTTCACATTTATTAAAGTGTTTTCCAAGCTTGCTGGTCTCATTAATAGTCTGTTAAACATGTCTGACATAGAAGAAACTCCTTGTTCATTATGTTTAGAAGTCATTGTGGAACCCCCTATTAGAATGTGTACCAAATGCACTGACCTTTCTATAAGTTATAAAGACCATATTATGGCTTTTAAAGATTTATCACCAGAGGTTTCTCAGGCTGACAAAAGGGAGATTATGCCATCTAACTCTCCCCATGTGTCAGAACCTATAACTCCCGCTCAAGTGACGCCAAGTACATCTGTCGCGTCCAATGTGTTTACTTTACAGGACATGGCGGCAGTTATGAATCATACTCTCACAGTGGTATTGTCCAAACTGCCAGGGTTACAAGGAAAGCGAGACAGCTCTGGGGCTAGAATAAAAACAGAGCTTTCTGACGCTTTAGTATCTGTGTCTGATATACCCTCACAATGTGCAGAAGTTGAAGCAGGAGAGCCTCTATCTGTGGGTGACTTCTCTGATTCAGGGAAGGCGTTACTTCAGTCTGACTCTGAAATGACAGCATTTAAATTTAAGCTTGAACACCTCCGCGTGTTGCTCAAGGAGGTTTTAGCGACTCTGGATGACTGTGACACCATTTTAGACCCAGAGAAGTTGTGTAAAATGGACAAATACTTTGCAGTGCCTGTTTACACTGATGTTTTTCCAATCCCTAAGAGGTTTTCAGAAATTATTACGAAGGAATGGGATAGACCAGGTGTACCGTTCTCTCCCCCTCCTGCTTTTAAAAAGATGTTTCCCATAGATGCCACTACACGGGACTCGTGGCAGACGGTCCCTAAGGTGGAGGGAGCAGTCTCTACCCTAGCTAAGCGTACAACTATCCCCGTCGAGGGCAGTTGTGCTTTCCTAGATCCAATGGATAAGAAACTAGAGGGTTTCCTTAAGAAAATCTTTATACAACAAGGTTTTATTCTCCAGCCTCTTGCATGCATTGCCCCAGTCACTGCTGCAGCAGCTTTCTGGTTTGAGTCTCTTGAAGAGGCTCTACAGGTGGAGACCCCGTTGTATGATATCCTAGACAGGCTTAGAGCTCTTAAGTTAGCCAATTCATTTATTTCTGACGCCATTTTTCATTTAACAAAGCTAACGGCTAAGAATTCAGGTTTTGCCATTCAGGCGCGTAGGGCGCTATGGCTTAAATCCTGGTCAGCTGACGTTACTTCAAAGTCTAAGGCCTAGATTTGGAGTTTGGCGGTAGATGGGCTCTTAACGCTACACAGGCTTTTTTCTGGCCGCACCATAAAATTAACTCTGGTATCGAGAGTCCCAAAAAATGCTGCGTTAGGCTCCAAAAAAGGAGCGTAGAGCATTTTTACCGCAAATGCAACTCTCGATACCAGAGTTGCTTACGGACGCGGCCAGCCTCAAAAACGTGCTCGTGCACGATTCTCCCATAGGAAACAATGGGGCTGTTTGAGCTGAAAAAAAACCTAACACCTGCAAAAAAGCAGCGTTCAGCTCCTAACGCAGCCCCATTGTTTCCTATGGGGAAACACTTCCTACGTCTGCACCTAACACTCTAACATGTACCCCGAGTCTAAACACCCCTAACCTTACACTTATTAACCCCTAATCTGGCGCCCCCGCTATCGCTGACCCCTGCATATTATTATTAACCCCTAATCTGCCGCTCCGTAAACCGCCGCAACCTACGTTATCCCTATGTACCCCTAATCTGCTGCCCCTAACACCGCCGACCCCTATATTATATTTATTAACCCCTAACCTACCCCCCACAACATCGCCGCCAGCTACTTACAATAATTAACCCCTAATCTGCCGACCGCAAAGCGCCGCCACCTGCCTACACTTATTAACCCCTAATCTGCCGAGCGGACCTGAGCGCTACTATAATAAAGTTATTAACCCCTAATCCGCCTCACTAACCCTATCATAAATAGTATTAACCCCTAATCTGCCCTCCCTAACATCGCCGACACCTAACTTCAATTATTAACCCCTAATCTGACGACCGGAGCTCATCGCTACTATAATAAATGGATTAACCCCTAAAGCTAAGTCTAACCCTAACACTAACACCCCCCTAACTTAAATATAATTTACATCTAACGAAATTAATGAACTCTTATTAAATAAATTATTCCTATTTAAAGCTAAATACTTACCTGTAAAATAAATCCTAATATAGCTAGAATATAAATTATAATTACATTGTAGCTATTTTAGGATTAATATTTATTTTACAGGCAACTTTGTAATTATTTTAACCAGGTACAATAGCTATTAAATAGTTAAGAACTATTTAATAGTTACCTAGTTAAAATAATAACAAAATTACCTGTAAAATAAGTCCTAACCTAAGTTATAATTAAACCTAACACTACCCTATCAATAAATTAATTAAATAAAATACCTACAATTACCTACAATAAAACCTAACACTACACTATCAATAAATAAATTAAATACAATTTCTACAAATAACTACAATTACATAAACTAACTAAAGTACAAAAAATAAAAAAATATTTACAAACATAAGAAAAATATTACAACAATTTTAAACTAATTACACCTACTCTAAGCCCCCTAATAAAATAACAAAGACCCCCAAAATAAAAAAGTGCCCTACCCTATTCTAAATTAATAAATTTAAAAGCTCTTTTACCTTACCAGCCCTGAACAGGGCCCTTTGCGGGGCATGCCCCAAGAAAATCAGCTCTTTTGCCTGTAAAAAAAAACATACAATACCCCCCCCCAACATTACAACCCACCACCCACATACCCCTAATCTAACCCAAACCCCCCTTAAATAAACCTAACACTAAGCCCCTGAAGATCTTCCTACCTTGTCTTCACCTCACCGGGTATCACCGATCGGTCCTGGCTCCGATATCTTCATCCAACCCAAGCGGGGGCTAGACATCCACTGAAGAAGTCCAGAAGAGGGTCCAAAGTCTTCCTCCTATCCAGCAAGAAGAGGACATCCGGACCGGCAAACATCTTCATCCAAGCGACATCTTCGATCTTCTTCCACCGGTGCGGAGCGGGTCCATGTTGAAGCATCCGACGCGGATCCATCCTCTTCTTCCGGCGTCTCCTGACGAATGACGGTTCCTTTAAGGGACGTCATCCAAGATGGCGTCCCTCGAATTCCGATTGGCTGATAGGATTCTATCAGCCAATCGGAATTAAGGTAGGAATATTCTGATTGGCTGATGGAATCAGCCAATCAGAATCAAGTTCAATCCGATTGGCTGATCCAATCAGCCAATCAGATTGAGCTCGCATTCTATTGGCTGTTCCGATCAGCCAATAGAATGCGAACTCAATCTGATTGGCTGATCGGATCAGCCAATCGGATTGAACTTGATTCTGATTGACTGATTCCATCAGCCAATCAGAATATTCCTACCTTAATTCCGATTGGCTGATAGAATCCTATCAGCCAATCGGAATTCGAGGGACGCCATCTTGGATGACGTCCCTTAAAGGAACCGTCATTCTTCGGGAGACGCCGGAAGAAGAGGATGGATCCGCGTCGGATGCTTCAACATGGACCCGCTCCGCACCGATGGAAGAAGATCGAAGATGCCGCTTGGATGAAGATGTTTGCCGGTCCGGATGTCCTCTTCTTGCCGGATAGGAGGAAGACTTTGGACCCTCTTCTGGACTTCTTCAGTGGATGTCTAGCCCCCGCTTGGGTTGGATGAAGATATCGGAGCCAGGACCGATCGGTGATACCCGGTGAGGTGAAGACAAGGTAGGAAGATCTTCAGGGGCTTAGTGTTAGGTTTATTTAAGGGGGGTTTGGGTTAGATTAGGGGCATGTGGGTGGTGGGTTGTAATGTTGGGGGGGGGGTATTGTATGTTTTTTTTTTACAGGCAAAAGAGCTGATTTTCTTGGGGCATGCCCCGCAATTGGCCCTGTTCAGGGCTGGTAAGGTAAAAGAGCTTTTAAATTTATTAATTTAGAATAGGGTAGGGCATTTTTTTATTTTGGGGGTCTTTGTTATTTTATTAGGGGGCTTAGAGTAGGTGTAATTAGTTTAAAATTGTTGTAATATTTTTCTTATGTTTGTAAATATTTTTTTATTTTTTGTAACTTAGTTCTTTTTTATTTTTTGTACTTTAGTTAGTTTATGTAATTGTAGTTATTTGTAGAAATTGTATTTAATTTATTTATTGATAGTGTAGTGTTAGGTTTTATTGTAGGTAATTGTAGGTATTTTATTTAATTAATTTATTGATAGGGTAGTGTTAGGTTTAATTATAACTTAGGTTAGGACTTATTTTACAGGTAATTTTGTTATTATTTTAACTAGGTAACTATTAAATAGTTCTTAACTATTTAATAGCTATTGTACCTGGTTAAAATAAATACAAAGTTGCCTGTAAAATAAATATTAATCCTAAAATAGCTATAATATAATTATAATTTATATTGTAGCTATATTAGGATTTATTTTACAGGTAAGTATTTATCTTTAAATAGGAATTATTTATTTAATAAGAGTTAATTAATTTCGTTAGATGTAAATTATATTTAAGTTAGGGGGGTGTTAGTGTTAGGGTTAGACTTAGCTTTAGGGGTTAATCCATTTATTATAGTAGCGGTGAGCTCCGGTCGTCAGATTAGGGGTTAATGTTTGAAGGTAGGTGTCGGCGATGTTAGGGAGGGCAGATTAGGGGTTAATACTATTTATGATAGGGTTAGTGAGGCGGATTAGGGGTTAATAACTTTATTATAGTAGCGCTCAGGTCCGCTCGGCAGATTAGGGGTTAATAAGTGTAGGCAGGTGTCGGCGACGTTGAGGGGGGCAGATTAGGGGTTAATAAATATAATATAGGGGTCGGCGGTGTTAGGGGCAGCAGATTAGGGGTACATAAGGATAACGTAGGTGGCGGCGCTTTGCGGTCGGCAGATTAGGGGTTAATTATTGTAAGTAGCTGGCGGCGACGTTGTGGGGGGCAGGTTAGGGGTTAATAAACATAATATAGGGGTCGGCGGTGTTAGGGGCAGCAGATTAGGGGTACATAAGGATAACGTAGGTGGCGGTCGGCAGATTAGGGGTTAAAAAAATTTAATCGAGTTGCAGCGATGTGGGGGGACCTCGGTTTAGGGGTACATAGGTAGTTTATGGGTGTTAGTGTACTTTAGGGTACAGTAGTTAAGAGCTTTATGAACCGGCGTAAGCCCAGAAAGCTCTTAACTCCTGCTTTTTTTCGGCGGCTGGAGTTTTGTCGTTAGAGCTCTAACGCTCACTTCAGAAACGACTCTAAATACCAGCGTTAGAATGATCCCATTGAAAAGATAGGATACGCAAATGGCGTAGGGGGATCTGCGGTATGGAAAAGTCGCGGCTGAAAAGTGAGCGTTAGACCCTTACCTACACGACTCCAAATACCGGCGATAGCCTAAAACCAGCGTTAGGAGCCTCTAACGCTGGTTTTCACGGCTAACGCCAAACTCCAAATCTAGGCCTAAGCTTCTTAACATCCCCTTCAAAGGGCAGACCCTATTCGGGCCTGGATTGAAGGAGATCATTTCTGATATTACTGGAGGAAAAGGCCACGCCCTTCCCCAGGATAGGTCCAACAAATCAAGGACCAAACAGAATAATTTTCATTCCTTTCGAAACTTCAAGAGTGGCGCAGCTTCAACTTCCTCTGCTCCAAAACAAGAAGGAAATTTTGCTCAGTCCAAGCCAGTCTGGAGACCTAATCAGGCTTGGAACAAGGGAAAGCAGGCCAAAAAACCTGCTGCTGCCTCTAAGACAGCATGAAGGAGTAGCCCCCGATCCGGGACCGGATCTAGTTGGGGGCAGACTTTCTCTCTTCGCCCAGGCTTGGGCAAGAGACGTCCAGGATCCCTGGGCTCTGGAGATTGTTTCCCAGGGATGTCTTCTGGATTTCAAAGCCTCGTCTCCAAAGGGGAGATTTCACCTCTCACAATTTTCTGCAAACCAGATAAAGAGAGAGACATTCTTACGTTGTGTTCAATACCTTCTGGTCATGGGAGTGATCCACCCAGTTCCAAGGGAGGAACAGGGGCAGGGATCTATTCAAATCTGTTCATAGTTCCTAAAAAACAGGGAAGCAATCTTGGATCTCAAGATCCTAAACAAATTTCTCAGGGTCCCATCCTTCAAGATTGAGACTATCCGAACCATCCTCCCTATGATCCAGGAGGGTCAATATATGACTACCGTGGATCTAAAGGATGCTTATCTCCACATTCCGATACACAGAGATCATCATCGGTTTCTCAGGTTTGCCTTCCTAGACAGGCATTACCAGTTGTGGCTCTTCCCTTCGGGTTAGCCACGGCACCAAGAATCTTTATGAAGGTTCTAGGGTCCCTACTGGCGGTTCCAAGGCCACGAGGCATAGCGTGGCTCCTTACCTAGACGACATTCTGATACAGGCGTCGACTTTTCAAATCGCCAAGTCCCATACAGACATTGTTCTGGTATTCCTGAGGTCTCACGGGTGGAAGGTGAACGAAGAAAAGAGTTCTCTCTCCCCTCTCACAAGAGTTTCCTTCCTAGGAACACTGATAGATTCAGTAGAAATGAAGATTTTTCTGACAGAAGTCAGGTTGTCAAAACTTCTAACTTCCTGCCGTGCTTTTTATTCCACTTTTCAGCCGTCAGTGGCCCAGTGTATGGAAGTAATCGGCTTAATGGTAGCGGCAATGGACATAGTTCCGTTTGCCCGCCTACATCTCAGACCGCTGCAACTTTGCATGCTCAGTCAGTGGAATGGGGATTACACAGATTTGTCCCCACTGCTAAATCTGGATCAGGATACCAGGGATTCTCTTCTCTGGTGGCTATCGCGGGTCCATCTGTCCAGGGGAATGAGCTTCCGCAGGCCAGAATGGACTATAGTGATGACAGATGCCAGCCTTCTGGGCTGGGGCGCAGTCTGGAACTCCCTGAAGGCTCAGGGTTCGTGGACTCAGGAGGAAGCCCTCCTTCCGATAAACATTCTGGAACTAAGAGCGATATTCAATGCTCTTCAGGCTTGGCCTCAGCTAGCGGAGGTCAGGTTCATCAGATTTCAGTCGGACAATATCATGACTGTAGCCTATATCAACCATCAGGGGGGAACAAGAAGCCCCCTGGCAATGTTGGAGGCTTCAAAGATAATTCTATGGGCAGAGGTTCACTCTTGCCATCTTTCAGCTATCCATATCCCAGGAGTAGAGAACTGGGAGGCGGATTTTTTAAGTCGGCAGACTTTTCATCCGGGGGATTGGGAGCTCCATCCGGAGTTATTTGCCCAGTTGATTCAACTATGGGGCAAACCAGAACTGGATCTCATGGCGTCTCATCAGAACGCCAAGCTTCCTCGTTATGGGTCCAGGTCCAGGGATCCCAAGGCAACGCTGATAGATGCTCTAGCAGCGCCCCGGTTCTTCAGCCTGGCTTATGTGTTTCCACCGTTTCCTCTGCTCCCTCGGCTGATTGCCAAGATCAAGCAGGAGAGAGCTGCAGTGATTTTGATAACTCTTGCATGGTCACGCAGGACTTGGTATACAGATCTGGTGGACATGACATCCTTTCCACCATGGACTCTGCCTCTACGGCAGGACCTTCTACTTCAAGGTCCTTTCAAACATCCAAATCTAAATTCTCTGCGGCTGACTGCTTGGAGATTGTACGCTTGATTCTATCGAAGCGTGGTTTTTCCGAATCGGTCATTGATACCCTAATTCAGGCTCTAAAGCCTGTCACCTGGAAAATCTATCATAAGATATGGTGTAAATATCTTCATTGATGTGAATCCAAGGGTTACTCATGGAGTAAAGTCAGGATTCCTAGAATTTTATCTTTTCTCCAAGAGGGATTGGAGAAAGGATTATCTGCTAGTTCCTTAAAGGGACAGATTTCTGCTCTGTCTATTCTTTTGCACAAACGTCTGGCTGAAATTTAGTTCTTAAAGTTCTTCAAGGGATTCCGTTTGAACCTTTACATTCCATAGATATTAAACTTTTATCTTGGAAAGTTATGTTTTTAGTAGCTATCTCCTCGGCTCGAAGAGTTTCGGAGTTATCTGCTTTACAGTGTGCTTCCCCTTATCTGATTTTCCATGCAGATAAAGTAGTTTTGCGTACCAAACCTGGGTTTCTTCCTAAGGTAGTATCTTAGGAGATTGTTGTTCCTTCATTATGTCCTAATCCTTCCTCAAAGAAGGAACGTCTTTTACACAATCTTGATGTGGTTCGTGCTTTAAAGTTTTATTTACAAGCTACGAAGGATTTTCGTCAAACATCTGCTTTGTTTGTTGTCTACTCTGGACAGAGGAGAGGCCACAAGGCTTCGGCAACTTCTCTTTCTTTTTGGCTGAGAAGCATAATCCGCTTAGCTTATGAGACTGGTGGCCAACAGCCTCCTGAAAGAATTACAGCTCATTCCACTAGAGCGGTGGCTTCCACATGGGCTTTTAAAAATGAGGCCTCTGTTGAACAGATTTGTAAGGCGGCGACTTGGTCTTCACTTCATACTTTTTCTAAATTCTACAAATTCGATACTTTTGCTTCTTCGGAGGCTATTTTTGGGAGAAAGGTCTTACAGGCAGTGGTGCCCTCCGTTTAAGTTCCTGCCTTGTCCCTCCCTTCATCCGTGTCCTAAAGCTTTGGTATTGGTATCCCACAAGTAATGGATGAACCCGTGGACTGGATACACCTTTACAAGAGAAAACAAAATGTATGCACACCTGATAAATTTATTTCTCTTGTGGTGTATCCAGTCCACGGCCCGCCCTGTCATTTTAAGGCAGGTATTTTTTATTTTTAAACTACAGTCACCACTGCACCCTATAGTTTCTCCTTTTTTCTTGCTTGTGTTCGGTCGAATGACTGGGGGTGGCAGTTAGGGGAGGAGCTATATAGACAGCTCTGCTGTGGGTGTCCTCTTGCAGCTTCCTGTTGGGAAGGAGAATATCCCACAAGTAATGGATGAACCCGTGGACTGGATACACCACAAGAAAAATAAATTTATCAGGTAAGCATAAATTTTGTTTTTTTCCAACCTGCTTATATCTTCCTGCCGTCAGTGCTTCTTCCAAGAGTGATCTCCAAGATCATCATGGGACAGTAGTTTGTGTTTCTGGTAGCCTCACAGGTTGTGGTATGTGGATCTTATCCAGATGTACAGTTGCCAACCTTGGCCACTTCCTTTAAGACCAGACCTTCTGTCTCAAGGACCGTTTTTTCCATCAGGATCTCAAATTGTTAAATTTGAAGGTATGGAAATTGAATGCTTAGTGCTTAGTCAGAGGTTTTTCTGACTCCGTGAATTTTACTATGTCACAGGCTCGTAAATCTATTTCTAGGAAGATTTATTATCGAGTTTGGAAGACTTATAATTCATGGTGTTCTTCTCATAAATTTTACTGGCATTCTTTTAGAATTCCTAGAATTTTACAGTTTCTTCATGATGGCTTGGATAAAGGTTTGTCTGCAAGTTCATTGAAGGGACAAATCTCTGCTCTTTCTGTTTTATTTCACAGATAGATTGCTAAGATTTCTGATATTCACTGTTTTGTGCAGGCTTTGGTTAGTATCAAGCCTATCATTAAATCAATCTCTCTTCCTTGGAGTCTTAAATTGGTTTTGAAGGCTTTACAGGCTCCTCCTTTTGAGCCTATGCATTCTTTGGATGTTAAACTACTTTCTTGGAAAGTGTTGTTCCTTTTGGCTATCTCTTCTGCTAGAAGAGTTTCCGAATTCCTTTTCTGATTTTCAATCAGGATAAGGCAGTTTTGCGGACTTCATTTAAATTTTTACCTAAAGTTGTGAATTCTAACAACATTAATAGGGAAATTGTTGTTCCCTCTTTGTGTCCTAGTCCTAAGTATTCTTTGGAGAGATCTTTACATTCTCTGGATGTTGTAAGAGCTTTGAAATATTATGTTGAAGCTACTAAAGATTTCAGGAAGACTTCTAGTCTATTTGTTGTTTTTTCTGGTCCTAGGAAAGGTCAGAAAGCTTCTGCTATTTCCTTGACAACCTGGTTAAAGCTTTTGATTCATCAGGCTTATTTGGAGTCGGGTCAGGTCCCGCCTCAGAGAATCGCAGCTCATTCTACTAGTTCAGTTTCCACTTTTAAGAATGAAGCTTCAGTTGATCAGATTTGCAAAGCAGCAACTTGGTCTTCTTTGCATACATTTACTAAATTCTACCGGTTTGATTTATTTGCCTCTTCGGATTCAGTTTTTGGTAGAAAAGGTCTTCAGGCAGCTGTTTCGGTTTGATTCCTCTGCTTATGTTTTAAGTTTTTCTTTTCAATTATGAGAAAAACTTATTTTATGTCTACAGCTAACACGCTAACATGAACCCTGAGTCTAAACACCCCTAATCGTACACTTATTAACCCCTAATCTGCCGCCCCCAACATCGCTGACACCTACATTATATTATAAACTCCTAATTGCCGCTCCGGACACCGCCGCCACCTACATTATACTTATGAACCCCTAATCTGCTGCCCCCAACATCGCCAACACCTACATTATATTTATTAACCCCTAATCTGCCGCCCCCAACGTCGCTACCTCTATAATAAACATATTTATTTTGTTGCTGCCCTGTGCAGCTGCCAGCTTTGATTTAATAAAAAAGAGAGTTCTGTACTCCCCTCCAAGTGCAGTGGAATGTTCCACTGTCACTTCCTTACAGAGCAAGAAGAGATGCAGACTTGCAGAGAGCAGTGTTTTAGCCACATTTTATTGAAGTAAGTTCTGCAATCTTAGATTTTGCTGAAAGGGATTCTGTTAGTGAAAATGATAATGTAATGAATGTGGTTTAGTGTTTTTTGTTTTTTACTCTTTTACAGCAGTTTAAGGATCGTTTTTGTATATTGTTTACTCAAACAACTCAAAACCAAGCAGTTTAGAATGAGTTATAGCAAATATTCTCCATGGCTCCTGTAGCTATAGTATTTCATGTAAACCAGGGATTTCTTAGGTGTATGTTGGACAACCCTGATGTAGACAACAAATAATCATTTATTAATGCTCCCATTCATATGTGCTGTTCTGTTTCAGATATTTAAAATAGATTGTAGAGTATTAGCATTTGATAGTCACTGAAAATATTACTTAAACATTCAGTGGTGCCTCCCCCATTTCAGTGTTCCCTCTCTCCTCACTTATGTGTCTCTCTCCTCCCTCTGTCTCCCTCTCTCCCCCTTCTGTCTCACTCCCCTCTGTCTGTGTCTCACTCCCCTCTGTCGGTGTCTCACTCCCCTCTGTCGGTGTCTCACTCCCCTCTGTCTGTGTCTCACTCCCCTCTGTCTGTGTCTCACTCCCCTCTGTCTCTCTCTCCCCTCTGTCTCTCTCTCCCCTCTGTCTCTCTCTCTCCCCCCTCTCTCTCTCTCCCCTGTCTCTCTCTCCCCTCTGTCCTTCTCTCTCTCTCCCTCTGTCTCTCTTCCCTCTGTCTCTCTCTCTCCCCTCTGTCTCTCTCTCTCTCCCCTCTGTCTCTCTCTCTCTCCCCTCTGTCTCTCTCTCTCCCCTCTGTCTCTCTTTCTCTCTCCCCTCTCTCTCTCTCCCCTCTGTCTCTCTCCCCTCTGTCTCCCTCCTCTCTGTCTCTCTCTCCCCTCTGTCTCTCTCTCTCTCTCTCTCTCCCCTCTGTCTCTCTCTATCCCCCTCTCTCTCTCTCCCCTCTGTCTCTCTCTCTATCCCCTCTGTCTCTCTCTCTCTATCCCCTCTGTCTCTATCTATCACCTCTGTCTCTCTCTATCCCCCCTCTCTCTCCCCTCTGTCTCTCTCTCCTCTGTCTCTCGACTCTGTCTCTCTCTCTCCCCTCTGTCTCTCTCCCCTCTGTCTCTCCCCTCTGTCTCTCTCTCCCCTCTGTCTCTCTCCTCTCTGTGTCTCTCTCTCCCCTCTGTCTCTCTCTATCCCCCCTCTTTCTCTCCCCTCTGTCTCTATCTCCCCTCTGTCTCTATCTATCACCTCTGTCTCTCTCTCTCTCTCTCTCTCTCTCTCTCTCTCTCCCCTCTGTCTCTCTCTCCTCTGCCTCTCTCTCTCTCCTCTGTCTCTCTCTCTTCTGTCTCTCTCTCTCTCTCTCCCCTCTGTCTCTCTCCCCTCTGTCTCTCTCTCTCTCTCCCCTCTGTCTCTCTCTCTCTCCCCTCTGTCTCTCTCTCTCTCCCCTCTGTGTCTCTCTCCTCTCTGTGTGTCTCTCTCTCTCCCCTCTGTCTCTCTCTCTCTCTCTCTCTCTCTCTCCCCTCTGTCTCTCTCGCTCTCCCCTCTGTCTCTCTCCCCTCTGTCTCTCTCTCTCTCTCTCTCTCTCTCTCTCTCTCTCTCTCTCTCTCTCTCTCTCTCTCTCTCTCTCTCTCTCTCTCTCTCTCTCTCTCTCTCTCTCTCTCTCTCTCTCTCTCTCTCTCTCTCTCTCCCCTCTGTCTCTCTCTCTCTCCCCTCTGTCTCTCTCTCTCTCCCCTCTGTGTCTCTCTCCTCTCTGTGTCTCTCTCTCTCTCTCTCTCTCTCTCTCTCTCCCCTCTGTCTCTCTCGCTCTCCCCTCTGTCTCTCTCTCTCTCCCCCCTTTGTCTCTCCCCCCTCAGTCTCTCTCTCTCTCTCTCTCCCCTCTGTCTCTTTCTCTCCCCTCTGTGTCTCTTGCTCTCCCCTCTCTCCCCACTTATGTGTCTCTCTCCTCCCTCTGTCTCCCTCTCTCCCCATTCTGTCTCACTCCCCTCTGTCTGTGTCTCACTCCCCTCTGTCTGTGTCTTACTCCCCTCTGTCTGTGTCTCACTCCCCTCTGTCTCTCTCTCCCCTCTGTCTCTCTCTCTCCCCCCTCTCTCTCTCTCCCCTGTCTCTCTCTCCCCTCTGTCCTTCTCTCTCTCTCCCTCTGTCTCTCTCCCCTCTGTCTCTCTCTCTCTCCCCTCTGTCTATCTCTCTCTCCCCTCTGTCTCTCTCTCTCCCCTCTGTCTCTCTTTCTCTCTCCCCTCTCTCTCTCTCCCCTCTGTCTCTCTCCCCTCTGTCTCCCTCCTCTCTGTCTCTCTCTCCCCTCTGTCTCTCTCTCTATCCCCTCTGTCTCTCTCTCTATCCCCTCTGTCTCTATCTATCACCTCTGTCTCTCTCTATCCCCCTCTCTCTCCCCTCTGTCTCTCTCTCCTCTGTCTCTCCACTCTGTCTCTCTCTCTCCCCTCTGTCTCTCTCCCCTCTGTCTCTCCCCTCTGTCTCTCTCTCCCCTCTGTCTCTCTCCTCTCTGTGTCTCTCTCTCCCCTCTGTCTCTCTCTATCCCCCCTCTTTCTCTCCCCTCTGTCTCTATATCCCCTCTGTCTCTATCTATCACCTCTGTCTCTCTCTCTCTCCCCTCTGTCTCTCTCTCCTCTGCCTCTCTCTCTCCCCTCTGTCTCTCTCTCTTCTGTCTCTCTCTCTCCCCTCTTTATCTCTCTCCCCTCTCTCTCTCTCCCCTCTGTGTCTCTCCCCCCTCTGTGTCTCTCCCCTCTGTCTCTCTCTCTCTCCCCTCTGTCTCTCTCCCCTCTGTCTCTCTCGCTCTCTCTCTCTCTCCCCTCTGTCTCTCTCTCTCTCCCCTCTGTGTCTCTCTCCTCTCTGTGTGTCTCTCTCTCTCCCCTCTGTCTCTCTCTCTCTCTCCCCTCTGTCTCTCTCGCTCTCCCCTCTGTCTCTCTCTCCCCCCTCTGTCTCTCCCCCCTCGGTCTCTCTCTCTCTCTCCCCTCTGTCTCTTTCTCTCCCCTCTGTGTCTCTTGCTCTCCCCTCTGTGTCTCTCTCTCCCCTCTGTGTCTCTCTCTCCCCTCTGTGTCTCTCTCTCTCCCCTCGGTGTCTCTCTCTCTCCCCTCTGTCTCTCTCTGTCTCTCCCCTCTGTCTCTCTCTGTCTCTCTCTCCTCTGCGTCTCTCTTCCTCCCCCTCTGACTCTTTCATCTCTTATGTGTCTCTCTAACCTTCTGTGTGATTGTGTCTCTCTCTCTTTCTCTCTAACCCTCTGTGTCTCTCTCTCTCCCTCTCCCCCGAGTTCTTCCCCGAGTGCTTTTCTGTGTTTCGGTCTACCTTTTATTTATTTAATTAATGAATTAGTGGTGCCATCTGAGGATGTGGCTTTATTTAAAGGGGTGGGGTCAAGCGCACCACCATCTTTAAATTTCACCAGCCACCACTGGATCAAGAGACATTTTTATATTTACTGTATAATGAAGGAATCTATTAGCATAATTTGCAGAATGAAAGTAAAAAGTATTTTTTAAACATATTTTAATGGGCCTGGATTTCTAGATCTCATAATCAGAGCAAGCATTTTGTTATCTGGCAAGAGTCTCTGTTACAATCCTTTAGACTAAAATCAGATGTTTACTAAGTTGACCAGTTTTCCAAGACACCATTTAAAGGGACATGAAACCCATGGTTTATTTCATGATTTAGAAAGAGCATGCAATTTTAAATAACTTTCCAATGTACATCTTAGCTAATTTTCTTCATTCTTTTGATATCCTTTGTTTACAATCATATCTAAATATGCTCAGTAGCTGCTGATTGGTGGCTGCATATAGAAACCTCATGCGATTGGCTCACCCATGTGCATTACTATTTCTTCAACAAAGGATATCTAAAGAATGAAGGCATATCCTAGCCACTGCCTCACCAGCCTCTGACGTCACCGCACGTCACTGATCTAGCTTAGGGTTTATTTTTATTTTACAGGCAACTTTGTATTTATTTTAACTAGGTACAATAGTCAATAGTTATTAAATAGTTATTAACTATTTAATAACTACCTAGTTAAAATAAAGACAAATTTACCTGTAAAATAAAACCTAACCTAAGTTACAATTACACTAAGACTACACCTACAATTAAATTAATTACCTAAATTAAATAAAATTAATTACAATTAAATAAAATTATCTAAAGTACAAAAACCCCCCACTAAATTACAGAAAATAATAAACACATTACAAGATTTTTAAACTAATTACACCTAATCTAATCCCCCTAACAAAATAAAAAAGCCCCCCCAAAATAAAAAAAATCCTACCCTACACTAAATTACAAATAGCCCTTAAAAGGGCCTTTTGCGGGGCATTGCCCCAAAGTAATCTGCTTTTTTACCTGTAAAAAAAGTACAAATCCCCCCCCATCATTAAAACCCACCACCCACACAACCAACCCTACTCTAAAACCCACCCAATCCCCCCTTAAAAAAAAAACACTAACCCTCTGAAGATCACCTTACCGGGAGACGTCTTCACCCAACCGGGCCGAAGTCCTCAACGAAGCCGGGAGAAGTCTTCATCCAAGCCGTGCGAAGTGGTCCTCCAGACGGGCAGAAGTCTTCATCCAGACGGCATCTTCTATCTTTATCCATCCGGGACGGAGCGGGTCCATCTTCCAAGACATCCGACGCAGAGCATCCTCTTCTTCCGACGGCTAAACACAGAATGAAGGTTCCTTTAAATGACGTCATCCAAGATGGCATCCCTTCAATTCTGATTGGCTGATAGAATTCTATCAGCCAATCGGAATTAAGGTAGATGCAATCAGCCAATAGGATTGAACTGGCATTCTATTGGCTGTTTGGAACAGCCAATAAAATGCCAGCTCAATCCTATTGGCTGATTGGATCAGCCAATAGGATTGAACTTCAATCCTATTGGCTGATTGCATCAGCCAATAGGATTTTTTCTACTTTAATTCCGATTGGCTGATAGAATTCTATCAGCCAATCGGAATTGAAGGGACGCCATCTTGGATGACATCATTCAAAGTAACCTTCATTCTGTGTTTAGCCGTCGGAAGAAGAGGATGCTCCGCATCGGATGTCTTGGAAGATGGACCCGCTCCACACCGGATGGCTGAAGATAGAAGATGCCGTCTGGATGAAGACTTCTGCCCGTCTGGAGGACCACTTCGCCCGGCTTGGATGAAGACTTCTCCCGGCTTCATTGAGGACTTCGGCCCGGTTGGGTTAAGACGTCTTCTGGTAAGGTGATCTTCAGGGGGTTAGTGTTAGGTTTTTTAAGGGGGGATTGGGTGGGTTTTAGAGTAGGGTTGGTTGTGTGGATGGTGGGTTTTAATGTTGGGGGGGATTTGTACTTTTTTTTTTACAGGTAAAAGAGCTGATTACTTTGGGGCAATGTATGTCCCACAAAAGGCCCTTATAAGGGCTATTTGTAATTTAGGGTAGGGTAGGGTAGGGCTTTTTTTAAATTTTGGGGGGGCTTTTTTATTTTGTTAGGGGGATTATATTAGGTGTAATTAGTTTAAAAATCTTGTAATTTGTTTATTATTTTCTGTAATTTAGTGTTTGTTTGTTTTTGTACTTTAGATAACTTTATTTAATTGTAATTAATTATATTTAATTTAGGTAATTAATTTAATTGTAGTGTAGTGTTAGGTGTAATTGTAACTTAGGTTAGGTTTTATTTTACAGGAAAATTTGTCTTTATTTTAATAACTATTGGTCTTTATTTTAAATTAAAATTGGTCTTTATTTTAAATTAAAATTGGTCTTTATTTAAATAACTATTTAATAACTATTGTACCTAGTTAAAATAAATACAAAGTTGACTGTAAAACAAAAATAAACCCTAAGCTAGCTACAATGTAACTATTAGTTATATTGTAGCTAGCTTGGGGTTTATTTTATAGGTAAGTATTTAGTTTTAAATAGGAATTATTTAGTTAATTGTAGTAATTTTATTTAGATTTATTTAAATTATATTTAAGTTAGGTGGGGTTAGGGTTAGACTTAGGTTTAGGGGTTAATAACTTTATTATAGTGGCGGCGAAGTTGGGGGCGGCAGATTAACGGTTAATAAATGTGGGTAGGTGGCAGCAATGTTAGGGCTGGCAGATTAGGGTTTAATAATATTTAACTAGTGTTTGCGATGCGGGAGTGCAGCGGTTTAGGGGTTAATATATTTATTATAGTGGCGGCGATGTCAGGTTCGGCAGATTAGGGGTTAAAATATTTATTTTAGTGTTTGCGATACGGGAGGGCCTCGGTTTAGGGGTTAATAGGTAGTTTATGGGTGTTAGTGTACTTTTTAGCACTTTAGTTAAGAGTTTTATGCTACTGCGTTGTACCATAAAACTCTTAACTACTGACTTTTAAATGGCTACCAGTCTTGACAGGAGAGGGTCTACCGCTCACTACCGGCGCTATGCAAGTCCCATTGAAAATATAGGATACGCAATTGACGTAAGTGGATTTGCGGTATTTCCGAGTCTAGCCAAAAAAGTGAGCGGTACACCTCTACCTGCAAGACTCATAATACCAGCGGGCGTTAAAAAGCAGCGTTCGGACCGGCCAACGCTGCTTTTTAAGCCTAACGCAAGACTCGTAATCTAGCAGATAGTAAATTAGAAACTATAATAAATTCTTTCAGTGTCAATTTCGAATAAAATGTTTTAGAAAAAGGAAATACATACACCCGACCCAACTTTATAGTTAATTTCTTTGTTATGGTACCATAAATGTTGTTAAGCTTTAACCTTGTAATCACCAATCATGAACGCATTTTGTGGTACAGCATTCATAAATCCTTTGTAAACTCATTCCTGGTATCTGGTAAATTTTATTTAAACCAGAGACAGATGGAACACTAGGTGATTAACCTTCAGATAAAATCCTGTATGTTGAAATGTAAAAATGTAAACTGTATTTATTACAATAATTGTACTTATATTGAATTAATCATTAATCAGACCTTTTGTGTTGTAGAGAGAGTTATATTAGATGAAAACACATATATGTTTTATATTGTTATAACCCAATAGGTCAACAATTACACCTTTACTGAGATTTAATGTGTAAAAAGCTTTACAGCTCCTTTTTAAGATAATGTCTCCCATAACTACTCCCGTCTCCCTTAATTGAACTATTTCTTATTTTATGATGTAATTTGCGCTCTCTGCAATATTTAGTTTAATTGTTTAACCACTGAACTGTATTTTAAAACCGCAACAACAATTTACAATTCTTCTGCATAGCTGAAAGCCTTTTATATGTTCACTTCTCTGCTATATTTTTTTTAAATACATATTTCTCCAACATTGGTGTGTCCGGTCCACGGCGTCATCCTTACTTGTGGGAATATTCTCTTCCCCAACAGGAAATGGCAAAGAGCACAGCAAAAGCTGTCCATATAGCCCCTCCTTGGCTCCGCCCCCCCCAGTCATTCTCTTTGCCGCTCTGAACAAGTAGCATCTCCATGGAGATGGTGAAGAGTATGTGGTGTTTAGTTGTAGTTTTTTATTCTTCTATCAAAAGTTTGTTATTTTGAAATGGTACTGGTATGTACTATTTACTCTGAAACAGAAAGAGATGAAGAGTTCTGTTTAAAAGAGGAGTATGATTTTAGCAGCAGTAACTAAAATCAATTGCTGTTCCCACGCAGGACTGTTGAGCCTAGAGAACTTCAGTTGGGGGGAACAGTTTGCAGACTTTTCTGCTCAAGGTATGACTAGCCATTTTTCTAACAAGACTGTGTAATGCTGGAAGGCTGTCATTTTCCCTCATGGGGATCGGTAAGCCATTTTCTTAGACTCAGATAGAATAAAGGGCTTATTATGGGCTAATAACTGGTGGACACTCCTAAGGGCTAAATCGATTGTTTATTTAAGTCATTATTAAGCTTTTGAAGTGGATTTCAAACTTTTTAATATTTGGGGAACGTTTTTTCGCCAGGCACTAGTTAAGACACCTTCCCAGTCAGGAAGGGCCTTTCTCTGTAGTAGGCAGAGCCTCATTTTCGCGCCATTATTGCGCAGTTTCTTTTGAGTGCCGTGCATGCAGCTGCATGTGAGAGGGTCTGGTATCCACAGAAAACGTTCCTAGAAGGCTGGAATTGGTATCGTATACCCCCCTGGGATAAGTGAAGTCGCAGCAAAGGCTGTGGCTGGGACTGTAGTGGGGTTAAATTGCAAACGGCTCCGGTTTCCGCATTTTAAGGTGCAATACTTTGAATGCATTAAGACACTGTGGTGAAAATTTGGTAAAGTTTGGATAATTCCTTCATAGTTTTTCACATATTCAGTAATAAAGTGTGCCCTGTTTAACATTTAAAGAGACAGTAACGGTTTTGTTTAAAAATGTTTTTTGTGCTTTATTAACCAGTTTAAGCCTGTTTAACATGTCTGTACCTTCAGATAGCTCATGTTCTGTATGTATGGAGGCCAAGGTGGTTCCCCCTTTAAATGTATGTGATAATTGTGCCATGGCATCCAAACAAAGTAAGGACAGTACTGTTACATTTAGTAAGGTTGCCCAGGATGATTCCTCAGATGAAGGAAGTAGGGATAGTTCTGCATCCTCTCCTTCTGTGTCTATACCAGTTAAGCCCGCGCAGGCATCCCCTAGTACTTCTAGCGCGCCAATGCTTGTTACTATGCAACAATTGACGGCAGTAATGGATAACTCCATAGCTAATATTTTATCCAAGATGCCAGGATTTCAGAGAAAGCGCGATTGCTCAGTTTTAAACACTGTAGAGCAGGAGGGCGCTGATGATAATTTTTCTGTCATACCCTCACACCAGTCTGAAGTGGCAGTGAGGGAGGGTTTGTCAGATGAAGAAATTTCTGATACAGGAAGAATTTCTCAGCAGGCAGAACCTGATGTTGTGACATTTAAATTTAAATTAGAGCATCTCCGCGCATTACTTAAGGAGGTGCTATCTACTCTGGATGATTGTGACAATCTGGTCATCCCAGAAAAATTGTGCAAGATGGACAAGTTCCTAGAGGTCCCGGTGCACCCTGATGCCTTTCCAATACCTAAAAGGGTGGCGGACATAGTGAATAAGGAGTGGGAGAAGCCAGGCATACCTTTTGTCCCTCCTCCTATATTTAAGAAATTGTTCCCCATGGTCGACCCCAGGAAGGACACATGGCAAACAGTCCCTAAGGTCGAGGGGGCGGGTTCTACACTAGCCAAACGCACGACCATTCCCATTGAGGACAATTGTGCTTTCAAAGATCCTATGGATAAAAAATTGGAGGGTTTGCTTAAAAAGATTTTTTTACAGCAAGGATACCTCCTCCAACCTATTTCGTGCATTATTCCTGTCACTACAGCGGCGTGGTTCTGGTTCGAGGAACTGGAAAAGTCGCTCAGTAGGGAGACTCCATATGAGGAGGTCGTGGACAGAATTCACACACTTAAGTTAGCTAATTCCTTTATTTTAGAAGCCGCTTTGCAGTTAGCAAGATTAGCGGCGAAGAATTCAGGGTTTGCAATTGTGGCACGTAGAGCGCTCTGGCTAAAGTCTTGGTCGGCGGATGTATCTTCCAAGACAAAATTGCTTAATATCCCTTTCAAAGGTAAGACCCTTTTTGGGCCAGAATTGAAAGAAATTATTTCAGACATCACTGGGGAAAGGGCCATGCCCTCCCACAAGATAGGCCTTTCAAGGCTAAGAATAAGTCCAATTTTCGTTCCTTTCGCAATTTCAGGAACGGACCGGCTTCCAACTCTGCAGCCTCTAGACAAGAGGGTAACTGTCAGCCTGTGGAAGGTAATCTCACCCCTGTAAAGGAGAGAGGAATTTTAGGACCACAACTGCAGCTTTAAAAGTGTTGTGAAAGTATCAATGATTCTGTATAGGTGAAGGGAGGCAGCAAGGTTCAGAATCAATGGATACAGTTCACTTTTATTATAAGGATAGGTGAGACAATGGCTGAGACCACAGAGCATATAGCCCCACTCAGTATTGACAAACTGGTTCCCACTTAAATAATAACATGCAATTGCAAGGTTAAAGAGTTAAACAGATAGTATCTGATCATAATTGGCAGCACAGATAACAGTACAAGAAAAAAGGCAAAATACAGCTAATGACACTTGAGCTTTTTAAGGTACTGAGACTGACAAATAACGAAGTTAGGTAAATATTAGCGCATTTGAATACGAAGGCATCTTAACTAAAGGTTCTGAGACATGTCTGGAGTAAATGTTGAATAATGGTAACTTACTGCGGTACAGGAGTGAAGGAAGCGCTTTTTAAAGTTACTATAGAAGTAATGGGTGAGTGGTGTCCGGACACAGAGTAGTTCCCCTGCAGAGTCTGGGGATTTGCAGCGTGTGCGATGGCGTGTGACGTCACCGCTTGCCGGTTCCGGTCCTGTGTTTGGTAGAGAGGTGAGCTGCGTCTGTCTCAAAGGTTGCAAGGAAGTTTGAGGGTGAGAAGCTGGATTCAACAATCAAGCAATTTGGTATGAGTAGGAGGGAAATTTAAACAGCTTGATGGGGAGGAGATTATGTAAGTGTGAAAAGACACAGCTATACAAAGGATAAAGCAAAGAACTTAGGCAGTCATGACAGGACCCCCCCCCCCAAGGATCAACTCCGGGGATCGGGTCCAGGGCGATCAGGACAACGTTCATGGAACCTGGCCACCAATCGGGGGGCAGATAGATTAGAAGCCGGTTCCCAGGAGTCCTCAGAATCAGGATAGCCCTTCCAATGAACCAGATACTGAAGCTGCCCTCGAAAGCGTCGGGAGTCCAACACATCTTGTACCTCATACTCCAGGGTGGCATCCTGCAGATGAGGAAGTATAGGAATAGAAGGATCATGGTGACGAAGCTGTCTATAAGGCTTGAGGAGAGACACATGAAAGGTAGGATGGGATTTCAGATTTGCTGGTAAAGCGAGGGTGACAGCATTCATATTCACAATCTTTACGATGGGGAATGGTCCAATAAAGCTGGAAGACAGTTTCCTGGAAGGAAGGGGTAAATGTAGATTACGTGTCGATAACCAAACGTAGTCACCTACAGCATATTTAGGCGAGGGAATCCTTTTCTTGTCAAAATGAAATTTATACCGATCCTTGGCGATGCGAATATTTTCAGCAGTTAATGAAAAGGATTCACTAATAGTGTTGATGAGGTCATTCACAACAGGACAAGTGTTGCCGACCATAGAATCCCATTCAAAAGAGGGATGGAAACCATAATTAATGAAAAACGGTGTGGAGTTAGTAGAGGAATGAATGGAATTGTTGAAGGCGAATTCTGCGTATGGCAGAAGTTGGGTCCAGTTCTCTTGTTTAGCTGAGATGAAACATCTTAAGTATTGTTCAATGCACTGGTTTGTTCTTTCAGTCTGGCCATTAGTTTGTGGATGGAAAGAGGTACTGAGACGTCTAGAAATACCTAGTGAGTGACAAAGTTGTTTCCAGAAGTGGCTGGTAAATTGAGTACCCCTATCTGAGGTGATACTATTCGGGAGTCCGTGATACTTGAACACATGGTGGATCATTAAGGAAATGGTTTCAGAAGAAGTTGGGAGTTTATGGTAGGGCACAAAATGTGCCATTTTACTAAATAGGTCCACGACTACTAATATGGTGTTATTCCTTTCTGAGATAGGCAGGTCGACTATATAGTCGATAGCTATGTCTCTCCAAGGACGGTCAGGAGTCGGTAAGGGGATCAATTTTCCGTACGGGGGAGTCCTCCCTTTTTTAGTAGTTTCGCAGATCATACAGGTCTTAACGTAATCCGCGATATCGGAGAGGTAAGTTGGCCACCAAAAGTATCTGGAGACTAATTCTTGAGTTTTCTTTATGCCCATATGTCCAGCAGATGGGGAGTCATGTAAAGTTTTTAAGACTGTTGGTCTGAGACTGTTGGGTACATAGATTTGTTGTTGGTGATAATACAACCCATCCGTGTGTAAATCCAAGACCTGTAATGGTTTATTTGAGTCAGCCTGTTGTGCCGATTTGAACTGATTGTTTTGTTCTACAGTTAAAGCTAAGAACCTGTCTAGAGGAATTAAGGGTGAGAGGTTTGGATGCGGAACTTGGTCCACCAAGTGTCTTGAGAGGGCATCAGCCTTCTTGTTCTTGTTTGCAGGACGGTAGGTGATAAGATAATTAAACCTAGCCAAGAATAGGTTCCAACGGACCTGCCGTGCACTAAGAGTCCTATTAGATTGTAAGTATTCTAGATTTTTGTGATCCGTGTAGATCAAGATTGGAAGAATGGTCCCTTCCAGAAGGTGTCTCCATTGTTCTAATGAAGTCTTGATTGCTAACAGTTCTTTATCCCCAATTGGGTAGTTGATTTCAGCTGAATTAAGTATTCGTGAATAGAAGGCGACAGGGTGTAGAGGGTCCTTAGGAGTCAACCTCTGTGAGAGGATTGCTCCCAAAGCATAATTAGATGCATCCACTTCCAGGATATACTGTAACTTAGAATTAGGGAATTGGAGGATAGGGGCCGTAGTGAAAGCCTTTTTTAAAAAGTTGAAAATTTGTTCTAAATCATCGTTCCATCGAAAGTGTGTATCAGATTTGGTCAAGTTAGTTAATGGTCTTGTCAAATCAGCGAAATTTTTAATAAACTTCCTGTAGAAATTGGCGAAACCCATGAACCTTTGTATATCCTTTTTACTTTTTGGGGAAGGCCAATTTTGGATTACCGATATCTTATCATTATCCATCTGGATACCTTGGGGTGATACAATATAACCTAGAAATTTTATTTCTTTGGAGTGAAATAAGCATTTTTCTAGTTTGACATATAGAGAATTTTCTCTCAACCGTGTTAATACTAGGGTAACATGTTTGATGTGTTCTGTACGTGAGGTAGAGAATATGAGTATATCATCCAAATATATCACCATAAATAAATCCAAAAAATCCTTAAAAATGTCATTTATAAAGTATTGAAAAGTAGCCGGGGCATTACAGAGGCCAAATGGCATCACAGTATATTCAAATAAGCCGTAACGTGTACGGAATGCTGTAAGCCATTCATGACCCTCCTTGATACGTACTAAGTTGTAAGCCCCTCTGAGATCCAATTTAGTGTATATAGTAGCATCTTGTAATATATCAAGGAGTTGGGGAATTAAAGGCAAAGGATAGCGGTTTTTTATTGTACGCTTGTTTAGTTCTCTGTAATCAATAATGGGTCTTAGGGACTGATCTTTATTTTTAACAAAAAATATACCAGCCCCAGCTGGGGAGGTGGAAGGACGTATAAAGCCTTTCTTTAAGTTATCAGCCAAATAAGTTTTAAGGTGTTGTAACTCAGGTTCTGAGAGGGGAAATATATGGCCGTAAGGTATATCAACACCTGGCAGGAGATCAATAGGGCAGTCATAAACCCTATGAGGTGGTAGATTCTCTGATTCTTTTTTATCAAAGACATCAGCGAATGTAATGTATTCCTTGGGGATTTGTAATGGAACATCTAGTAAAATTTGTTCCTGATGAAGACACAAATCTTTACAATATGGAGAATTAAAGAGAACTTGTGAAGTTGACCATTGTATAGTGGGATCGTGTTGTTTAAACCAAGTGATACCAAGTATAATGGGATATAGAGGTGAGGGTATAACATCAAAAGTAAGATACTCTGTGTGTTGGTCATGTGTGGTGAGCCTTAATGGTATGGTATGGTATAAGATGGGTCCTGAAGTTATTTCATTACCATCAATAAATCGAAGTACACTAGGCACCAATTTCTTAACAAGTGGAATTTTATTTACAGTAGTGAATTGGTGATCTATATAATTATGGCTCGCTCCAGAGTCAAGGATTGCTTGTGAGTTGAGTCTTTGCTGATCCCACTGTAATAAGATAGGAAGGGAGCAATGATTAGACTGTGTTTGTTTAGCAGATAGACATATATTTGTAGTGTTCATCTTACCCTTCCTACGCTGTAATTGAGAGCAGTCCTTTACAGTGTGATCAATCCCTCCACAATACATACAGAGATCTAAAGCTTTTCTTCTTAGTTTCTCCTGTTGAGTTAATGGACCTCTGATGAAACCGAGTTCCATAGGAATTTCAGAAATTTTTGTAGGTGTTTTAGGTGGGGGTAATGTAGTAGCTGTATGTTTAGTGGATGATTCTAAGTGTGACTTTTCTGAGCGTCTCTCTCTGATGCGTCTATCTAAAGTGATGCTTGCATCTATTAGGAGTTCTAAAGTATCTGGGAGGGGTTGTCTGGCTAGCTCATCCTTGAGAGTATCTGAGAGGCCTAGGCGGAATTGATTGCGTAATGAGAGGTCATTCCACTGTGTATCTGGGGACCATTTCTTAAACTCTGCGATGTAGTCCTCCACAGGCCTTTTATGTTGTCTCAGAGACCTCATTGCTGTCTCAGCAGACAGCTGTTTGTAGGGATCATCATAAAGCTGTCCCATTGCTTTAAAAAACTGATCAAATGAGTACAGCAATGGGTCATTGGTCTCAAAAAACAAATTAGCCCATATACGTGGTTCACCACGCAGATAAGAGATTGTGGTGAGAACCTTCAAATGATCATTGAAATATGTTTTGGGTTTTAGTTGGAAGTATAAGGAACATGAATTTTTGAATTCCCTAAATTCTGAACGAATACCACTAAATGTTTGTGGAGGATTAGGTTGGGGTTCACTAGAACCAATACTTGTAGTGAGTGTATCAATTTTATCATTGATGTATTGCTTTAAAGCAGAATTTTCTAACTGTAGTGTATTTAACCCTGTAGTGAGGTTATCTACAGTTTGTGTTAATTTCTCTACATGAGCTAATAAGGCTGCTGGGTCCATAGTAGGGCTTGATTGTTATTGTCAGCCTGTGGAAGGTAATCTCACCCCTGTAAAGGAGAGAGGAATTTTAGGACCACAACTGCAGCTTTAAAAGTGTTGTGAAAGTATCAATGATTCTGTATAGGTGAAGGGAGGCAGCAAGGTTCAGAATCAATGGATACAGTTCACTTTTATTATAAGGATAGGTGAGACAATGGCTGAGACCACAGAGCATATAGCCCCACTCAGTATTGACAAACTGGTTCCCACTTAAATAATAACATGCAATTGCAAGGTTAAAGAGTTAAACAGATAGTATCTGATCATAATTGGCAGCACAGATAACAGTACAAGAAAAAAGGCAAAATACAGCTAATGACACTTGAGCTTTTTAAGGTACTGAGACTGACAAATAACGAAGTTAGGTAAATATTAGCGCATTTGAATACGAAGGCATCTTAACTAAAGGTTCTGAGACATGTCTGGAGTAAATGTTGAATAATGGTAACTTACTGCGGTACAGGAGTGAAGGAAGCGCTTTTTAAAGTTACTATAGAAGTAATGGGTGAGTGGTGTCCGGACACAGAGTAGTTCCCCTGCAGAGTCTGGGGATTTGCAGCGTGTGCGATGGCGTGTGACGTCACCGCTTGCCGGTTCCGGTCCTGTGTTTGGTAGAGAGGTGAGCTGCGTCTGTCTCAAAGGTTGCAAGGAAGTTTGAGGGTGAGAAGCTGGATTCAACAATCAAGCAATTTGGTATGAGTAGGAGGGAAATTTAAACAGCTTGATGGGGAGGAGATTATGTAAGTGTGAAAAGACACAGCTATACAAAGGATAAAGCAAAGAACTTAGGCAGTCATGACAGTAACGCTTCCCAGACTAAACCAGCTTGGAAACCAATGCAAGGCTGGAACAAGGGTAAACAGGCCAAGAAGCCTGCTGCTGCTACCAAAACAGCATGAAGGGGTAGCCCCCGATCCGGGACCGGATCTAGTAGGGGGCAGACTCTCTCTCTTTGCTCAGGCTTGGGCAAGAGATGTTCAGGATCCCTGGGCACTAGAAATAGTCTCTCAGGGTTATCTTCTAGAATTCAAGGAACTACCCCCAAGGGGAAGGTTCCACATTTCTCACTTATCTTCAAACCAAATAAAGAGACAGGCATTCTTACATTGTGTAGAAGACCTGTTAAAGATGGGAGTGATACACCCAGTTCCAACTGTGGAACAAGGTCGGGGTTTTTACTCAAATCTGTTTGTAGTTCCCAAAAAAGAGGGAACTTTCAGACCAATTCTGGATTTAAAAATTCTAAACAAATTTCCATCGTTCAAAATGGAAACAATTCGAACAATTTTACCTGCAATCCAGGAGGGTCAATATATGACTACCGTGGATTTAAAGGATGCGTATCTACATATCCCTATCCACAAAGATCATCATCAGTTCCTAAGGTTCGCCTTTCTGGACAGACATTATCAGTTCGTGGCTCTCCCATTCGGACTAGCCACTGCTCCCAGAATTTTCACAAAGGTGCTAGGGTCCCTTCTAGCGGTTCTAAGACCAAGGGGCATTGCAGTGGCACCTTACCTGGACGACATTCTAGTTCAAGCGTCGTCTCTTTCCAAGGCAAAGGCTCATACAGACATCGTTCTAGCCTTTCTCAGATCTCACGGGTGGAAGGTGAACATAGAAAAGAGTTCCCTGTCTCCGTCGACAAGAGTTCCCTTTTTGGGAACAATAATAGATTCTTTAGAAATGAAGATCTTCCTGACAGAAGTCAGAAAGTCAAAGCTTCTAAACGCTTGTCAAGTTCTTCACTCTATTCTGCAGCCTTCCATAGCTCAGTGCATGGAAGTAGTAGGATTGATGGTTGCAGCAATGGACATAGTTCCTTTTGCTCGAATTCATCTAAGACCATTACAACTGTGCATGCTCAAGCAGTGGAATGGGGATTATACAGACTTGTCTCCAAAGATTCAAGTAGACCAGATAACCAGAGACTCACTCCGTTGGTGGTTGTCCCAGGATCACCTGTCTCAGGGAATGAGTTTCCGCAGACCAAAGTGGGTCATTGTCACGACCGACGCCAGTCTATTAGGCTGGGGCGCGGTCTGTGACTCCCTGAAATCTCAGGGTCTATGGTCTCAGGAAGAGTCTCTTCTTCCGATAAACATCCTGGAATTGAGAGCGATATTCAATGCTCTCCAGGCTTGGCCTCAACTAGTGAAGGCCAGATTCATAAGATTCCAGTCGGACAACATGACGACTGTAGCTTACATCAATCATCAGGGTGGAACAAAGAGTTCCTTGGCGATGAGAGAGGTATCCAAGATCATCAAATGGGCGGAGGATCACTCCTGCCACCTATCTGCAATCCACATCCCAGGAGTAGACAACTGGGAGGCGGATTACCTGAGTCATCAGACTTTACATCCGGGGGAGTGGGAACTCCACCCGGAGGTGTTTGCTCAGTTGACTCAATTATGGGGAATTCCAGACATGGATCTGATGGCGTCCCGTCAGAACTTCAAGGTTCCTTGCTACGGGTCCAGATCCAGGGATCCCAAGGCGACTCTAGTGGATGCATTAGTGGCGCCTTGGTCGTTCAACCTAGCTTATGCGTTTCCACCGTTCCCTCTCCTCCCCAGGCTTGTAGCCAGGATCAAACAGGAGAAGGCCTCAGTGATTCTGATAGCTCCTGCGTGGCCGCGCAGGACTTGGTATGCAGACCTGGTGAATATGTCATCGGCTCCACCATGGAAGCTACCTTTGAGACAGGATCTTCTAATACAAGGTCCATTCGAACATCCAAATCTAGTTTCTCTACAGCTGACTGCTTGGAAATTGAACGTTTGATCTTATCCAAGCGTGGGTTTTCAGATTCTGTGATAGATACTCTAGTCCAAGCCAGAAAACCTGTGACTAGAAAGATTTACCATAAAATATGGAAAAGATATATCTGTTGGTGTGAATCCAAGGGATTCTCCTGGAGTAAGATTAAAATTCCTAAGATCCTCTCCTTTCTTCAAGAAAGTTTGGATAAGGGATTGTCAGCGAGTTCTCTAAAAGGACAGATTTCTGCTTTATCTGTCTTGTTACACAAACGACTGGCAGCTGTGCCAGATGTACAAGCTTTTGTACAGGCCTTGGTCAGAATCAAGCCTGTTTACAGACCCTTGACTCCTCCTTGGAGTCTAAATTTAGTTCTTTCAGTTCTTCAAGGGGTTCCGTTTGAACCCTTACATTCCATAGATATCAAGTTACTATCTTGGAAAGTTCTGTTTTTGGTTGCTATTTCTTCTGCAAGAAGAGTGTCTGAATTATCTGCTCTGCAGTGTAACCCACCCTATCTGGTGTTCCATTCAAATAAGGTTGTTTTGCGTACTAAGCCTGGTTTTCTTCCGAAAGTTGTTTCCAACAGGAATATTAACCAGGAAATAGTTGTTCCTTCTCTGTGTCCGAATCCAGTTTCTAAGAAGGAACGTCTGATACACAATTTAGATGTAGTTCGTGCTTTAAAGTTCTATTTAGAAGCAACTAAGGATTTTAGACAAACCTCATCTTTGTTTGTCGTTTACTCTGGTAAGAGGAGAGGACAAAAAGCTACGGCTACCTCTCTGTCTTTCTGGCTGAAAAGAATTATCCGATTGGCTTATGAGACTGCCGGACGGCAGCCTCCTGAACGAATCACTGCTCACTCCACTAGAGCTGTGGCTTCCACATGGGCCTTCAAGAACGAGGCTTCTGTTGATCAGATATGTAAGGCAGCGACTTGGTCTTCTCTGCACACTTTTGCCAAATTTTACAAATTTGATACTTTTGCTTCTTCGGAGGCTGTTTTTGGGAGAAAGGTTTTGCAAGCCGTGGTGCCTTCCGTTTAGGTAACCTGATTTGCTCCCTCCCTTCATCCGTGTCCTAAAGCTTTGGTATTGGTTCCAATAAGTAAGGATGATGCCGTGGACCGGACACACCAATGTTGGAGAAAACAGAATTTATGCTTACCTGATAAATTACTTTCTCCAACGGTGTGTCCGGTCCACGGCCCGCCCTAGTTTTTTAATCAGGTTTGAAAAATTTCTTTCTCTATACACTACAGTCACCACGGCACCCTATAGTTTCTCCTTTTTTTCTCCTAACCGTCGGTCGAATGACTGGGGGAGGCGGAGCCAAGGAGGGGCTATATGGACAGCTTTTGCTGTGCTCTTTGCCATTTCCTGTTGGGGAAGAGAATATTCCCACAAGTAAGGATGACGCCGTGGACCGGACACACCGTTGGAGATAATTTATCAGGTAAGCATAAATTCTGTTTTTCTTAGTCACTATAAGGAAATATACTTAGCTTTCCTAATTTTGTTTTTCCAGCTTATTGAATAATTTGCTTCCTTAAAGTTGAGTATATTGTACATCACTCTATTCATTCCAAAGAAAAAGTTTGTATAGAGCGTAAAGGGATACTAAACCCAAATGTTTTCTTTCATTATTCAGAAAGAGCATGTGATTTTAAGCAACTTTCTAATTTACTCCTATTATCAATTTTTATTTGTTCTCTTGCTATCTTTATTTGAAAAGCTGGGATTTAAAATGTACGAGCCGGCCCATTTTAGGTTCAGCACAATGGATATCGCTTGCTTATTGGTGACTGACATTTAGCCACCAATATGGAAGCATAACCCAGGTTCTGAACCAAATGACTGGCTCCTATGCTTTACATTCCTGCTTTTTAAATAAAGATAGCAAGAGAACAAAGACAATTTGATAATAGAAGTAAATTAGAAAGTTGCTTAAAATTGCATACTCTATCTGAATCATTAAAGAAAACATTTGGGTTTAGTATCCCTTTAACAGATCTTAAGTGTCCAAAATACTAAAGATAGTAATCAGAAAGACACACATATGACAATGTAGTATTAAATTTTTTGTAATAACAAACTGTAATTTTTTCTTTTTTCTTGTGCATGTTGACCTATAACAAATTGGAGTATAAGTCACTGACATGGTTAAGTTTGCTGTGTGACACCTTAAAAAAGGACATTGTACCAATACACCAATATCACTTGAAAGTGATGCAACATATATGTAAAACAAAAGCTGGCTAGAAAATATCACACGAACATCTGTATGTAAAAAAGGAATATTTCTTTCCTACTAGTGGGGAATATTACTCCTGGCCAGCAGGAGGAGCAAAGTGCACCACTGCAAAGCTGTTAAGTGTCACTCCCCTACCCATAATCCCCAGTCATTCTCTTTGTCTCTGTCAATGGAGGAGGTAAAGTTTGGTGTCAAAAAAGTTTTTGAGTTCTACTTGAAGCCGTCAACTTACTTGCATTCGACGGCACAAATACGCTCGCCTGACATCGCCTAACTTCGCTGCCGCAGACCTGAATACGTTCTCCATAGTTACCAAAAAAGCTGTCAAAAAGCCGCGCACCAAGTATGGGGCGATGAGCAGCAGACTATTGTTAACTAACAGTCATCAATCTTGCTGCTCTTCCGCTTTTTCACAGCTTTATTTGTATACTGTCACTAAACACCCACACTATATTAAAATGTTTAACCCCTATCCCGCCGCTCCCCGACCCCGCCGCAACGAAATAAAGTTATTAACCCCTAAACTGCCGCTCCTGGAGCCCACTGCCACTCTAATAAACTTATTAACCCCTATTCCTCCGCTCCTGGAGCCCACCGCCACCTACATCATACTTATTAACCCATAATCCGCCGCCCCCTACACCGCCGCAACCTACATAAAGTTATTAACCCTTTATCCTGCCGCCAGGAGCGGGCATTATGAGTATCTTGTAATGCCCTTTGGCCTATGTAATGTTCTTGCTGTTTTTCAGGAATTTATTAATGATGTCCTACGAGATATGTTGCAGCAGTGTATTGTGGTGTACTTAGACGACATCCTCATACACTCACCCACACTTGAGGCTCATCGTTCTGATGTTACATGGGTTCTTCAGAGACTACATGAGAACGGCCTGTTTCTCTTGTTAAGTGTATCCAGTCCACGGATCATCCATTACTTGTGGGATATTCTCCTTCCCAACAGGAAGTTGCAAGAGGATCACCCACAGCAGAGCTGCTATATAGCTCCTCCCCTAACTGCCATACCCAGTCATTCTCTTGCAACTCTCAATAAAGATGGAGGTAGTAAGAGGAGAGTGGTGTATTATAGTTAGTTTTTTAACTTCAATCAAAAGTTTGTTATTTTTAAATGGTACCGGAGTGTACTGTTTCATCTCAGGCAGCATTAGAAGAAGAATCTGCCTGTGATTTCTATGATCTTAGCAGAAGTAACTAAGATCCACTGCCGTTCTCACATATTCTGAGTAGTGAGGTAACTTCAGAGGGGGAATGGCGTGCAGGTTTTCCTGCAATAAGGTATGTGCAGTTAACATATTTCTAGGGATGGAATTTGCTAGAAAGATGCTGCTGATACCGGATTAATGTAAGTTAAGCCTAAATGCAGTGATTTAATAGCGACTGGTATCAGGCTTATTAACAGAGATACATACTCTTATAAAAGTGTAATATAAAACGTTTGCTGGCATGTTAATCGTTTTTATATATGTTTGGTGACAAAACTTATTGGGGCCTAGTTTTTTTCCACATGGCTGGCTTGATTTTTGCCTAGAAACAGTCTCCTGAGGCTTTCCACTGTTGTAATATGAGTGGGAGGGGCCTATTTTAGTGCTTTTCTGCGCAGCTAGAATTACAGACTGAGACACTCAGCTCTCTGAAGGGCTCAAAAGGCTTCAAAAGTCGTGTTTGAGGAGGGTAACAACCACAGTAGACCTGTAGCAGTTGTTGTGACTGTGTTTAAATTTTTTTTTGTCATTTATTATTCCATTTTTGGTATTAAGGGGTTAATCATCCATTTGCAAGTGGGTGCAATGCTCTGCTAACTTGTTACATACACTGTAAAAATTTTGTTAGTATAACTGCCTTTTTTTCACTGTTATTTCAAATTTTGTCAAAATTTGTTTCTCTTAAAGGCACAGTAACGTTTTTTATATTGCTTGTTAACTTGATTCAAAGTGTTTTCCAAGCTTGCTAGTCTCATTGCTAGTATGTACAAACATGTCTGACACAGAGGACACTACTTGTTCATTATGTTTAAAAGCCATGGTGGAACCCCATAGGAGAATGTGTACTAAATGTATTGATTTCACCTTAAACAGTAAAGATCAGTCTTTATCTATAAAAGAATTGTCACCAGAGGGGTCTGTTGAGGGGGAAGTTATGCCGACTAACTCTCCCAACGTGTCGGACCCTTCGCCTCCCGCTCAAGGGACGCATGCTAATATGGCGCCAAGTACATCAGGGACGCCCATAGCGATTACTTTTCAGGACATGGCTGCAATCATGAATAATACCCTGTCAGAGGTATTATCCAGATTGCCTGAATTGAGAGGCAAGCGCGATAGCTCTGGGGTTAGACGAGATACAGAGCACGTAGATGCTGTAAGAGCCATGTCTGATACTGCGTCACAATATGCAGAACCTGAGGACGGAGAGCTTCAGTCTGTGGGTGACGTCTCTGAATCAGGGAAACCTGATTCAGAGATTTCTAATTTTAAATTTAAGCTTGAGAACCTCCGTATATTGCTTGGGGAGGTATTAGCTGCTCTGAATGACTGTGACACAATTGCAGTGCCAGAGAAATTGTGTAGGCTGGATAAATACTATGCAGTGCCGGTGAGTACTGATGTTTTTCCAATACCTAAAAGGCTTACAGAAATCATTTGTAAGGAGTGGGATAGACCCGGCGTGCCCTTTTCCCCACCTCCTATATTTAGAATTTTTTTTCCAATAGATGCCACTACACGGGACTTATGGCAGACAGTCCCTAAGGTGGAGGGAGCAGTTTCTACTTTAGTAAAGCGTACCACTATCCCGGTTGAGGACAGTTGTGCTTTTTCAGATCCAATGGATAAAAAATTAGAGGGTTACCTTAAGAAAATGTTTATTCAACAAGGTTTAATTTAAAAAGCCCCTTGCATGCATTGCGCCTGTCACTGCTGCGGCGGCGTTCGGGTTTGAGGCCCTGGAAGAGGCCATCCATAGAGCTCCATTGACTGAAATTATTGACAAGCTTAGAACGCTTAAGCTAGCTAACTCATTTGTTTCTGATGCCATTGTTCATTTGACTAAACTAACGGCTAAGAATTCCGGATTCGCCATCCAGGCACGTAGGGCGCTATGGCTCAAATCCTGGTCAGCTGATGTGACTTCAAAGTCTAAATTACTCAACATTCCTTTCAAGGGGCAGACCTTATTCGGGCCTGGTTTGAAAGAAATTATTGCTGACATTACTGGAGGTAAGGGTCATGCCCTTCCTCAGGACAGGGCCAAATCAAGGGCCAAACAGTCAAATTTTCATGCCTTTCGAAATTTCAAGGCAGGTGCAGCATCAACTTCCTCTGCTTCAAAACAAGAGGGAACTTTTGCTCAATCCAAGCAGGCCTGGAAACCTAACCAGTCCTGGAACAAGGGCAAGCAGGCCAGAAATCCTGCTGCTGCCTCTAAGACAGCATGAAGGAGTGGCCCCCTATCCGACAACGGATCTAGTAGGGGGCAGACCCTCTCTCTTCGCCCAGGCGTGGGCAAGAGATGTTCAGGATCCCTGTGCGTTGGAGATCATATCTCAGGGATATCTTCTGGACTTCAAAGCTTCTCCTCCACAAGGGAGATTTCACCTTTCAAGATTATCTGCAAACCAGATAAAGAAAGAGGCATTCCCAAGCTGCGTACAATACCTCCTTGTAATGGGAGTGATCCATCCAGTTCCGCGGATGGAACAAGGACAGGGGTTTTATTCAAATCTGTTTGTGGTTCCCAAAAAAGAGGGAACCTTCAGACCAATTTTGGATCTAAAGATCCTAAACAAATTCCTCAGAGTTCCGTCATTCAAGATGGAAACTATTCGAACCATTTTACCCATGATCCAAGAGGGTCAGTACATGACCACAGTGGACTTAAAGGATGCCTACCTTCACATTCCGATTCACAAGAATCATCATCGGTTCCTGAGGTTTACCTTTTTAGACAGACATTACCAATTTGTAGCTCTTCCCTTCGGGTTGGCTACAGCCCCAAGAATTTTTACAAAGGATCTGGGCTCTCTTCTGGCGGTTCTAAGACCGCGAGGCATAGCGGTGGCTCCTTATCTAGACGACATCCTGATACAGGCGTCAAGCTTTCAAATTGCCAAGTCTCATACAGAGATAGTTCTGGCATTTCTGAGGTCGCATGGGTGGAAAGTGAACGAAGAAAAGAGTTCTCTATCTCCTCTAACAAGGGTTTCCTTCCTAGGGACTCTTATAGATTCTGTAGAAATTAAAATTTACCTGACGGAGTCCAGGTTATCAAAACTTCTAAATGCTTGCCGTGTTCTTCACTCCACTCCGCGCCCTACGGTGGCTCAGTGCATGGAGGTAATCGGCTTAATGGTAGCGGCAATGGACACAGTGCCATTTGCGCGCCTGCATCTCAGACCGCTGCAATTATGCATGCTCAGTCAGTGGAATGGGGATTACACAGATTTGTCCCCTCTACTAAATCTGGATCAGGAAACCAGAGATTCTCTTCTCTGGTGGTTATCTCGGGTCCACCTGTCCAAGGGTATGACCTTTCGCAGACCAGATTGGACAATTGTAACAACAGATGCCAGCCTTCTAGGTTGGGGTGCAGTCTGGAAAATAAATATTCTGGAGTTAAGAGCAATATTCAATGCTCTTCTAGCTTGGCCTCAGTTAGCAACACTTAGGTTCATCAGATTTCAGTCGGACAACATCACGACTGTGGCTTACATCAACCATCAAGGGGTAACCAGGAGTTCCCTAGCGATGTCAGAAGTCTCCAAGATAATTCGCTGGGCAGAGACTCACTCTTGCCACCTGTCAGCGATCCATATCCCAGGTGTAGAGAACTGGGAGGCGGATTTTCTAAGTCGTCAGACTTTTCATCCGGGGGAGTGGGAACTCCATCCGGAGGTGTTTACTCAATTGGTTCTCCATTGGGGCAAACCAGAATTGGATCTCATGGCGTCTTGCCAGAACGCCAAGCTTCCTTGTTACGGATCCAGGTCCAGGGACCCAGAAGCGGCACTGATAGATGCTCTTGCAGCGCCTTGGTTCTTCAACCTGGCTTATGTGTTTCCACCGTTTCCTCTGCTCCCTCGTCTGATTGCCAAGATCAAACAGGAGAAAGCATCAGTGATATTGATAGCGCCTGCGTAGCCATGCAGGACCTGGTATGCAGACCTAATGGACATGTCATCCTTTCCACCATGGACTCTGCCTCTGAGACAAGACCTTCTAATACAAGGTCCTTTCAATCATCCAAATCTACTTTCTCTGAGACTGACTGCATGGAGATTGAACGCTTGATTCTATCAAAGTGTGGCTTCTCCGAGTCAGTAATTGATACCTTAATACAGGCACGAAAGCCTGTCACCAGGAAAATTTACCACAAGATATGGCGTAAATATCTTCATTGGTGTGAATCCAAGAATTACTCATGGAGTAGGGTTAGGATTCCTAGGATCTTGTCCTTCCTCCAAGAGGGGTTGGACAAAGGATTATCAGCTAGTTCTTTAAAGGGACAGATTTCTGCTCTGTCTATTCTTTTACACAAGCGTCTGGCAGAAGTTCCAGACGTTCAGGCATTTTGTCAGGCTTTAGTTAGAATTAAGCCTGTGTTTAACCCTGTTGCTCCTCCATGGAGCTTAAACTTGGTTCTTAAAGTTCTTCAGGGGGTTCCGTTTGAACCCCTTCATTCTATTGATATCAAACTTCTATCATGGAAAGTTCTTTTTCTGATGGCTATTTCCTCGGCTCGAAGAGTCTCGGAGTTATCTGCCTTACATTGTGCTTCTCCTTATCTGATCTTTCATTCAGATAAAGTTGTTCTGCGTACAAAACCTGGGTTTTTACCTAAGGTGGTTTCTAACAAAAATATCAATCAAGAGATTGTTGTTCCATCATTATGTCCTAATACTTCTTCAAAGAAGGAACGTCTTTTGCATAATCTAGACGTAGTCCGTGCCTTGAAGTTTTACTTACAGGCTACTAAAGATTTTCGCCAAACATCTAACCTGTTTGTCGTTTACTCTGGACAGAGGAGAGGTCAAAAGGCCTCGGCAACCTCTCTTTCTTTTTGGCTTCGGAGTATAATCCATTTAGCCTATGAGACTGCTGGACAGCAGCCTCCTGAAAGGATTACAGCTCATTCTACGAGAGCTGTGGCTTCCACCTGGGCCTTTAAAAATGAGGCCTCTGTTGAACAGATTTGCAAGGCTGCGACTTGATCTTCGCTTCATACTTTTTACAAATTTTCCAAATTTTATACTTTTGCTTCTTCGGAGGCTGTTTTTGGGAGAAAGGTTCTACAGGCAGTGGTTCCTTCCATTTAAGTTCCTGCCTTGTCCCTCCCATCATCCGTGTACTTTAGCTTTGGTATTGGTATCCCACAAGTAATGGATGATCCGTGGACTGGATACACTTAACAAGAGAAAACATAATTTATGCTTACCTGATAAATTTATTTCTCTTGTAGTTTATCCAGTCCACGGCCCGCCCTGTCCTTTTCAGGCAGGTCTAAATTTTAATTAAACTACAGTCACCACTGCACCCTATGGTTTCTCCTTTCTCGGCTTGTTTCGGTCGAATGACTGGATATGGCAGTTAGGGGAGGAGCTATATAGCAGCTCTGCTGTGGGTGATCCTCTTGCAACTTCCTTTTGGGAAGGAGAATATCCCATAAGTAATGGATGATCCGTGGACTGGATACACTACAAGAGAAATAAATTTATCAGGTAAGCATAAATTATGTTTTTTTCCACATGGCTGGCTTAAATTTGCCTAGAAACAGTTTCCTTAGGCTTTCCACTGTTTAGACATGAGTGAGAGGGGCCTAATTTAGCGCTTTATTGCGCAGTAACTTTTACAGACTTAGACATCCAGCTTTCCTCCAGGAGTCCCCTGAATGCTATAGGACCTCTCTAAAGGGCTCTTAGGCTTTCCAAAGTCGTTTGTTTGGGAAGGTGTGACTGTTAAAAAAGTCTATCGTTTTTTTTATCCGTTTTTTGAAATAAGGGGTTAATCATCCATTTGCAAGTGGGTGCAATGCTCTGTTAGCTTATTATACACACTGTAAAAATTTCGTTTGATTTACTGCTTTTTTTCACTGTTTTTCAAATTCTGACCTTTTTTATTTTTCTTAAAGGCACAGTACCGTTTTTATTTTTTGCTTGTTAACTTGATATAAAGTGTTTTCCAAGCTTGCTGGTCTCATTGCTAGTCTGTTTAAACATGTCTGACATAGAGGAAACTCCTTGTTCATGCATTTTGTCAGGCTTTAGTTAGAATCAAGCCTGTGTTTAAACCTGTTGCTCCGCCATGGAGTTTAAATTTGGTTCTTAAAGTTCTTCAAGGGGTTCCGTTTGAACCTCTTCATTCCATAGATATCAAACTTTTATCTTGGAAAGTTCTACTTTTGGTAGCTATTTCCTCGGCTCGTAGAGTTTCCGAGTTATCTGCCTTACAATGTGATTCCCCTTATCGGATCTTCCATGACGATAAGATAGTTTTGCGTACCAAACCTGGGTTTTTACCTAAGGTGGTATCTAATAAGAATATCAATCAGGAGATTGTTGTTCCGTCGTTGTGTCCTAATCCTTCTTCAAAGAAGGAACGTCTATTACACAATCTTGACGTGGTTCGTGCTTTAAAGTATTATTTACAAGCTACTAAAGATTTTCGTCAAACATCTGCTTTGTTTGTTGTCTACTCTGGACAGAGGAGAGGCCAAAAGGCTTCGGAAACTTCTCTTTCGTTTTGGCTAAGAAGTATAATACGCTTAGCTTATGAGACTGCTGGCCAGCAGCCTCCTGAAAGGATTACAGCTCATTCTACTAGAGCTGTGGCTTCCACATGGGCCTTTAAAAATGAGGCTTCTGTTGAACAGATTTTCAAGGTGGCGACTTGGTCTTCGCTTCATACCTTTTCAAAATTCTATAAATTTGATACTTTTGCTTCTTCGGAGGCTATTTTTGGGAGAAAGGTTTTACAGGCAGTGGTACCTTCCGTTTAAGTACCTGCCTTGTCCCTCCCTTCATCCGTGTACTTTAGCTTTGTTATTGGTATCCCACAAGTAATGTATGATCCGTGGACTGGATACACCTTACAAGAGAAAACATAATTTATGCTTACCTGATAAATTTCTTTCTCTTGCTATGTATCGAGTCCACGGCCCACCCTGTCTATTTAAGACAGGTAGTATATTTTATTAAAAAACTTCAGTCACCTCTGCACCCTATAGTTTCTCCTTTTTCTTCCTAGCCTTCGGTTGAATGACTGGGGGGTGGAGTTAGGGGAGGAGCTATATAGACAGCTCTGCTGTGGGTGCTCTCTTTGCCACTTCCTGTTGGGAAGGAGAATATCCCACAAGTATTGGATGAATCCATGGACTCAATACATCGCAAGAGAAAGAAATTTATCAGGTAAGCATAAATTTTGTTTTAAAACTAAATACTTACCTGTAAAATAAACCCTAAGCTAGCTACAATATAACTAATAGTTAAGGGTTTATTTTTATTTTACAGGCAAGTTTGTATTTATTTTAACTAGGTAGAATAGTTATTAAATAGTTATTAACTATTTAATAACTACCTAGCTAAAATAAATACAAAAGTACCTGTAAAATAAAACCTAACCTAAGTTACAATAACACCTAACACTACACAATAAATTGACTAAATTAACAACAATTAAATAAATTAAATTAGCTAAAGTACAAAAAATTCCCACTAAATTACAGAAAATAATAAACAAATTACAAGATATTTAAACTAATTACACCTAATCTAATAGCCCTATCAAAATAAAAAAGCCCTTCAAAATAAAAAAAACCTAGCCTAAACTAAACTATCAATAGCCCTTAAAAGGGCCTTTTGCGGGGCATTGCCCCAAAGTAATCAGCTCTTTTACCGGTTAAAAAAAAAATACAAACAACCCCCCCAACCGTAAAACCCACCACCCACACAACCAACCCCCCCAAATAAAATACTATCTAAAAAAACCTAAGCTCCCCATTGCCCTGAAAGGGGCATTTGGATGGGCATTGCCCTTAAAAGGGCAGTTAGCTTTTTTGCGGCCCAAACCCTAATCTAAAAAATAAAACCCACTCAATACACCCTTAAAAAAACCTAACACTAACCCCCTGAAGATCGACTTACAGTTCTGAAAACCGGACATCCATCCTCAAGGAAGTGGCAGAAGTCTTCATCCAACCAGGCCAAAGTCCTCAATGAAGCCGGGAGAAGTCTTCATCCAAGCCGGGCAAAGTGGTCCTCCAGGCGGACAGAAGTCTTCATCCATACGGCATCTTCTATCCTCATCCATCCGACACGGAGCGGCTCCATCTTCAAGACATCCGATGCGGCGCATCCTCTTCTTCCGACGACTACCCGACGAATGAAGGTTCCTTTAAGTGACGTCATCCAAGATGATGTCCCTTAGATTCCGATTGGCTGATAGAATTCTATCAGCCAATCGGAATTAAGGTAAAAAAAAGACATACATTTTTTTCCCCCTAGGAATCAATGGGGCTGCGTTACTGAGCTTTACGCTGCTTTTTTGCAGGTGTTAGACTTTTTCTCAGCCGGCTCTCCCCGTTGATTTCTATGTGGAAATCGTGCACAAGCACGTACGACCAGCTCACCGCTGACTTAAGCAGCGCTGGTATTGGAGTGCGGTAAGGAGCAAAATATTGCTCAACGCTCACTTCTTGCCTTTTAACGCCGGGTTTGTAAAAACCCGTAATACCAGCGCTGTAGGAAAGTGAGCGGTGAGAGAAAACTGCTTGTTAGCATCGCAAAGCTCAAAACAAAAAACTCGTAATCTAGCCGTATGTTTGTTATTTCTTTCATGTAATTAGCAAGAGTCCATGAGCTAGTGACGTATGGGATATACATTCCTACCAGGAGGGGCAAAGTTTCCCAAACCTCAAAATGCCTATAAATACACCCCTCACCACACCCACAAATCAGTTTTACAAACTTTGCCTCCCGTGGAGGTGGTGAAGTAAGTTTGTGCTAGATTCTACGTTGATATGCGCTTCGCAGCAGGCTGGAGCCCGGTTTTCCTCTCAGTGTGCAGTGAATGTCAGAGGGATGTGAAGAGAGTATTGCCTATTTGAATTCAATGGTCTCCTTCTACGGGATCTATTTCATAGGTTCTCTGTTATCGGTCGTAGAGATTCATCTCTTACCTCCCTTTTCAGATCGACGATATACTCTTATATACCATTACCTCTACTGATTCTCGTTTCAGTACTGGTTTGGCTTTCTACTACATGTAGATGAGTGTCCTGGGGTAAGTAAGTCTTATTTTTTGTGACACTCTAAGCTATGGTTGGGCACTTTTATATAAAGTTCTAAATATATGTGTTTAAACATTTATTTGCCTTGATTCAGGATGATCAATATTTCGTATTTCAGACAGTCAGTTTGATTATTTGGGATAATGCATATGAATAAATCATTTTTTCTTACCTTAAAATTGACTTTTTTCCCTGTGGGCTGTTAGGCTCGCGGGGGCTGAAAATGCTTAATTTTATTGCGTCATTCTTGGCGCGGACTTTTTTGGCGCAAAAAATGTCTTTGTCATTTCCGGCGTCATACTTGTCGCCGGAAGTTGTTCGTGTTTGCGTAATTTTTTTTTGACGTTTTGCGCCAAAAATGTCGGTGTCACCGGATGTGGCGTCATTCTTGGCGCCAAAAGCATTTAGGCACCAATAATGTGGGCGTCTTTTTTGGCGCTAAAAAATGTGGGCGTCATTATTGTCTCCACCTTTTTTCACATTATTTAAGTCTCATTTTTCATTTGCTTCTGGTTGCTAGAGGCTTGTTCATTGGCATTTTTTTCCCATTCCTGAAACTGTCTTTTAAGGAATTTGATAGATTTTGCTTTATATGTTGTTTTTTCTCTTACATATTGCAAGATGTCTCAGATTGACCCTGGATCAGAAGCTTCTTCTGGAAAAACGCTGCCTGATGCTGGTGCTACCAAAGTTAAGTGTGTTTGCTGTAAACTTGTGGTAACTGTTCCTCCGGCTGTAGTTTGTGATGAATGTCATGATAAGCTTGCTAATGCAGATAGTATTTCCATTAGTAATATTCCATTACCTGTTGCTGTTCCATCAACATCTAATACTCAGGATGTTCCTGTTAATATAAGAGATTTTGTTTCTAAATCTATTAGGAAGGCTATGTCTGTTATTCCTCCTTCGAGTAAACGTAAAAGGTCTTTTAAAACTTCACATTTTTCAGATGAATTTTTAAATGAACATCATCATTCTGATTTGTCTGTTTCTGATGATGATTTTTCTGGTTCAGAGGATTCTGTCTCAGATATTGACACTGATAAATCTTCATATTTATTTAAAATGGAATTTATTCGTTCTTTACTTAAAGAAGTTTTAATCGCATTAGAGATGGAGGAATCTAGTCCTCTTGATACTAAATCTACTAAGCGTTTTAATTCGGTTTTTAAACCTCCTTTAGTTATTCCGGAAGTTTTTCCTGTCCCTGATGCTATTTTTGAAGTAATTTCTAGGGAATGGAATAATCTGGGTAATTCATTTACTCCTTCTAAAAGGTTTAAGAAATTGTATCCTGTGCCATCTGACAGATTAGAGTTTTGGGACAAAATCCCTAAAGTTGATGGGGCTATCTCTACTCTCGCTAAACGTACTACTATTCCTACGGCAGATAGTACTTCCTTTAAGGATCCTTTAGATAGGAAAATTGAATCCTTTCTAAGGAAAGCTTATTTATGTTCAGGTAATCTTCTTAGGCCTGCTGTTTCTTTGGCTGATGTTGCGGCAGCTTCCACTTTTTGGTTGGAGGCTTTGGCACAACAAGTGTCAGATCATAATACTCATAGCATTGTTAAACTTCTTCAACATGCTAATAACTTTATTTGTGATGCCATCTTTGATATCATTAGAGTTGATGTCAGGTATATGTCTTCAGCTATTTTAGCTAGAAGAGCTTTATGGCTTAAAACTTGGAATGCAGATATGTCTTCTAAGTCAACTTTGCTTTCCCTTTCTTTCCAAGGTAATAAATTGTTTGGTTCCCAGTTGGATTCTATTATTTCAACTTTTACTGGGGGGAAAGGAACTTTTTTACCTCAGGATAAAAAATCTAAAGGTAAATATAGGGCTGCTAATCGTTTTCGTTCCTTTCGTCAGAATAAGGAACAGAAGCCTGATCCTTCCCCTAAAGGAACGGTTTCTGTTTGGAAACCATCTCCAGTCTGGAATAAATCCAAGCCTTTCAGAAAGCCAAAGCCAGCTCCCAAGTCCACATGAAGGTGCGGCCCTCATTCCAGCACAGCTGGTAGGGGGCAGATTACGATTTTTCAAAGAAATTTGGATCAATTCGATTCACAGTCTTTGGATTCAGAACATTGTTTCACAAGGGTACAGAATAGGTTTCAGGGTAAGGCCTCCTGCAAAAAGATTTTTTCTTTCTCGCATTCCAATAAACCCAGTGAAGGCTCAAGCATTTCTGAAATGTGTTTCAGATCTAGAGTTGGCTGGAGTAATTGTGCCAGTTCCAGTTCTGGAACTGGGTCTGGGGTTTTACTCAAATCTATTCATAGTACCAAAGAAGGAGAATTCCTTCAGACCAGTTCTGGATTTAAAAATATTGAATCGTTATGTAAGGATACCAACATTCAAAATGGTAACTATAAGGACTATTCTGCCTTTTGTTCAGCAAGGGCATTATATGTCCACAATAGATTTACAAGATGCATATCTGCATATTCCGATTCATCCAGATCACTTTCAGTTTCTGAGATTCTCTTTTCTAGACAAGCATTACCAGTTTGTGGCTCTGCCGTTCGGCCTAGCAACAGCTCCAAGGATTTTTTCAAAGGTTCTCGGTGCCCTTCTATCTGTAATCAGAGAACAGGGTATTGTGGTATTTCCTTATTTGGACGATATCTTGGTACTTGCTCAGTCTTCACATTTAGCAGAATTTCATACGAATCGACTTGTGTCATTTCTTCAAGAAAATGGTTGGAGGATCAATTTACCAAAGAGTTCATTGATTCCTCAGGCAAGGGTAACCTTTTTAGGTTTCCAAATAGATTCAGTGTCCATGACTTTGTCTCTGACGGACAAGAGACGTCTGAAACTGGTTTCAGCTTGTCGACACCTTCAGTCTCAATCATTCCCTTCGGTAGCCTTATGCATGGAAATTCTAGGTCTTATGACTGCTGCATCGGACACGATCCCCTTTGCTCGTTTTCACATGCGACCTCTTCAGCTTTGTATGCTGAACCAGTGGTGCAGGGATTATACAAAGATATCACAGTTAATATCTTTAAATCTGATTGTACGACACTCTCTGACGTGGTGGACAGATCACCATCGTTTAGTTCAAGGGGCTTCTTTTGTTCTTCCAACCTGGACTGTGATCTCAACAGATGCGAGTCTGACAGGTTGGGGAGCTGTATGGGGGTCTCTGACAGCGCAGGGGGTTTGGGAATCTCAGGAGGCGAGATTACCAATCAACATTTTGGAACTCCGTGCGATTTTCAGAGCTCTTCAGTCGTGGCCTCTTCTGAAGAGAGAATCGTTCATTTGTTTTCAGACGGACAATGTCACAACCATGGCATATGTCAATCATCAAGGGGGGACTCACAGTCCTCTGGCTATGAAAGAAGTATCTCGGATACTTGTATGGGCGGAATCCAGCTCCTGTCTAATTTCTGCGGTTCACATCCCAGGTATAGACAACTGGGAAGCGGATTATCTCAGTCGCCAGACGTTACATCCGGGCGAATGGTCTCTTCACCCAGAGGTATTTCTTCAGATTGTTCAAATCTGGGGACTTCCAGAAATAGATCTGATGGCCTCTCATCTAAACAAGAAACTTCCCAGGTATCTGTCCAGATCCAGGGATCCTCAGGCGGAGGCAGTGGATGCATTGTCACTTCCTTGGAAGTATCATCATGCCTATATCTTTCCGCCTCTAGTTCTTCTTCCAAGAGTGATCTCCAAGATTCTAAAAGAGCGTTTGTTTGTTCTGCTGGTGGCTCCAGCATGGCCTCACAGGTTTTGGTATGCAGATCTTGTTCGTATGGCTACTTGCCAACCTTGGACTCTTCCGTTAAGACCAGACCTTGTATCTCAAGGTCCTTTTTTCCATCAGGATCTCAAATCATTAAATTTGAAGGTATGGAGATTGAACGCTTGATTCTAAGTCATAGAGGTTTCTCTGACTCCGTAATTAATACTATGTTACAGGCTCGTAAATCTGTGTCTAGGAAGATATATTATCGAGTCTGGAAGACTTACATTTCTTGGTGTTCTTCTCATCAATTTTCCTGGCATTCTTTTAGAATTCCTAGAATTTTACAGTTTCTTCAGGATGGTCTGGATAAAGGTTTGTCTGCAAGTTCCTTGAAAGGACAAATTTCTGCTCTTTCTGTGCTGTTTCACAGAAAGATTGCTAATCTTCCTGATATTCATTGTTTTGTACAGGCTTTGGTTCGTATAAAACCTGTCATTAAGTCAATCTCTCCTCCTTGGAGTTTGAATTTGGTTCTGGGGGCTTTACAAGCTCCTCCGTTTAAACCTATGCATTCTCTGGATATTAAATTGCGTTCTTGGAAAGTGTTGTTCCTTTTGGCCATCTCTTCTGCTAGAAGAGTTTCTGAGTTATCTGCTCTTTCTTGTGAATCTCCTTTTCTGATTTTTCATCAGGATAAGGCGGTGTTGCAGACTTCATTTACATTTTTACCTAAAGTTGTGAATTCTAACAACATTAGTAGAGAAATTGTGGTTCCTTCATTGTGTCCTAATCCTAAGAATTCTAAGGAAAGATCGTTACATTCTTTGGATGTAGTTAGAGCTTTGAAATATTATGTTGAAGCTACTAAAGATTTCCGAAAGACTTCTATTCTATTTGTTATCTTTTCCGGTTCCAGGAAAGGTCAGAAGGCCTCTGCCATTTCTTTGGCGTCTTGGTTAAAGTCTTTGATTCATCATGCTTATGTTGAGTCGGGTAAAACTCCGCCTCAAAGGATTACAGCTCATTCTACTAGGTCAGTTTCTACTTCCTGGGCGTTTAGGAATGAAGCTTCGGTTGATCAGATTTGCAAAGCAGCAACTTGGTCTTCTTTGCATACTTTTACTAAATTCTACCATTTTGATGTGTTTTCTTCTTCTGAAGCAGTTTTTGGTAGAAAAGTACTTCAGGCAGCTGTTTCAGTTTGATTCTTCTGCTTATAATTTCAGTTTTTTCATTATAAGATTAAAACTTTATTTTGGAGTGTGGATTATTTTTCAGCGGAATTGGCTGTCTTTATTTTATCCCTCCCTCTCTAGTGACTCTTGCGTGGAAGTTCCACATCTTGGGTATTTATTATCCCATACGTCACTAGCTCATGGACTCTTGCTAATTACATGAAAGAAAACATAATTTATGTAAGAACTTACCTGATAAATTCATTTCTTTCATATTAGCAAGAGTCCATGAGGCCCACCCTTTTTTGTGGTGGTTATGATTTTGCACAATTATTCCAATTCCTTATTTTTTATGCTTTCGCACTTTTTTCTTATCACCCCACTTCTTGGCTATTCGTTAAACTGATTTGTGGGTGTGGCGAGGGGTGTATTTATAGGCATTTTGAGGTTTGGGAAACTTTGCCCCTCCTGGTAGGAATGTATATCCAATCCGTCACTAGCTCATGGACTCTTGCTAATATGAAAGAAATGAATTTATCAGGTAAGTTCTTACATAAATTATGTTTTTTCGTAATTTACTGTTTTTTTGTACTTTAGTATTTTTTTAATTTTTGTAATTTAGTATTTTTTATTTTTTGTAATTGTAGATGTAATTTTTTTTAGTAGGGTTAGGTTTTTTTAATTTGTATTTTAATTTATTTAATTGATAGTTATTTTAATTTTAGTATAATAGTTATGTTAGTTTAAACTTCAGGTTTTTAAATTTCACAGGTAAGTTTTTATTTATTTTAAGATAGGGATCTTGTAATTTTAATTTAAAGTTAAGGGGTTGTTAGGTTTAGGGGTTAATAGTTTAATTTAGTTGTTGGCGATGTGGGGGACTGACGGTTTAGGGATTAATAGGTTTATTTAGTATTAATGATGTGGGAGGCCTGAGGTTTAGGGGTTAATAACTTTAGTATAGCGGCAGCGATATCGGGAGTGGCAGATTAGGGGTTAATAAATTTATTTTGGTGGCTTCGGTATCGGGAGAGGCAGATTAGGTGCTAATAACATTATGTAGGTGTCTGTGATGTTGGGGGCAGCAGATTAGGGGTGTTTAGACTTGGGGTTTATGTTAGGGTGTTAAGTTTAAACGTAACTTTTTTTTCCCCCATAGACAGCAATGGGATTGCGTTACGGAGCTTTTCATTCCGTGATCGCAGGTGTTAGGTTTTTTTCTAACACTCTCTCCCCATTCATGTCTTCAGGGAAAGCATGCACGAGCACATCAAAGCAGCACTTGTATTTTGTGCGGTATGGAGCTTAACGCAACCATATCGCATGCACAAGGAGGCCTTTAAAAAACTCGTAATGGCAGCGATATGGAGGGTGAAATAACGCTTTTGTTGCATTAGTTTCGCACCCTCTATAGTGCAAAACTTGTAATCTAGGTGCACGTGTTTTACCAATTTCCCAAAATCTTCTTAAGAGGGTCAAAAGTGGGGGGCTGATTTATGAGGATACCTATATCTCAAAGAACAAAGATGTTATAGACAGGAAAATTTGTTTTTATATTACAAGAAACACACGCCTAGATTATGAGTCTTGAGTGGTCCTAAGAGTCTGGCAGGTACAGGTGTACCGCTCACTTTCTTTCTGCGATTTTCACATACCGCAAATCCCCTTACGTCAATTGCGTATCCTATCTTTTTAATGGGATTTTCCTAACGTCGGTATTACGATTGCTGGAAAAAGTGAGCGGTAGACCCTCTCCTGTCCAGACTCCTACCGCATTTAAAAGTCAGTAGTTAAGAGTTTTATGGGCTAACGCCGTAACATAAAACTCTTAACTAAAATGCTAAAAGTACACTAACACCCATAAACTACCTATTAACCCCTAAACCGAGCCCCCCCCCCCACATCGGAAACCCTTAACTAAAATGTTTAACCCCTAATCTGCCGACCGGACATCGCCGCCACTTTAATAAATATATTAACCCCTAAACCGCCGCACTCCTGCCTCGCAAACACTAGTTACATTTTATTAACCCATAATCTGCTGTCCCTAACATCGCTGACACCTATCTACATTTATTAACCTCTTATAGAAGTATTTTCTATAAGAAAAAACTAAGGGGACGCGCTGTAGTGTTGATAGAAATTGTGTTGATGTGAATGAAATTCCTCTGGTATCGTGTGAGTTGAACCGTGACAGATGTGAGAGTAGAGGTGTATATGTGTATATGATTGGGTGAAATCTTGTTAATCAAAGGAGAATGTGTGACTTGTTACCAACCGTAAGACTTGAAACAATTGCGATACCTAAACAAAAAATCAGTTGGAATATTGCAAAGAACTAAAGACTTGCAACAAAATATGTGAACAGTTGAATTTGATTAAACTCAAAAAACTGAAAAGTCCAATATGTGATAAGTGTTCAGAGATAAAAAGTCCAAATTCAATGTAAAGGATATATAAAGAACAAAAGTTCAAAGGATCAAAACAAATGGCTTGCTCCGCTTGAATCCAAGGTGTGATGAATCAGGAAATCTAGGAGGATAGAAAAACAAGGGGCGCCAACATAGTGTGAATCAGTTTGGAAAACTGGAAAACAGTAGTTATAATAAAATCTACTCACAAGTGGAGTGGCACCTAGAACCAACTGGGTGCATACAGGCAGGCTGACATTCAGGACCAGCAGTCAGTACGCTGGGGGTCTCACCCGGGAGACCTGTGGGTGGGTCAGAAGAGGTAGATGGAGTTGGCTGTGTATCGTCTGGTGAGCCGGATCGCCACTGTGGAAGTCCAAAGGGCTGTGTTGTTATTATTAACCTCTAATCTGCCGCCCCCAGCGTCGCCGCTACTATATTAAATTTATTAACCCCTAAACCTAAGTCTAACCCTAATTCTAACCCCCCCTAACTTAAATATAATTTAAATAAAACAAAATAAAATTACCACAATTAATTAAATTAATCCTATTTAAAACTAAATACTTACCGATAAAATAAACCCTAAGATAGCTACAATATAACTAATAGTTACATTGTAGCTAGTTTAGGATTTATATTTATTTTGCAGGCAACTTTGTATTTATTTTAACTAGGTACAATAGTTATTAAATAGTTATTAACTATTTAATAGCTACCTAGTTAAAATAAGTACAAATTTACCTGTAAAATAAATCCTAACCTAAATTACAATTACACCTAACACTACACTATCATTAAATTAATTACATAAACTACCTACAATTAACTACAATTAAATTAAATATACTAAAGTACAAAAAAACACTAAATTACAGAAAATAAAAAAATAATTAAAACATTTTTAAGCTAATTACACCTACTCTAACCCCCCTCATAAAATAAAAAAGACCCCCAAAATAATAAAATTCCCTACCCTATACTAAATTACAAATAGCCCTTAAAAGGGCCTTTTGCGGGGCATTGCCCCAAAGTAATCAGCTCTTTTCCTGTAAAAAAAAATACAATACCCCCCCAACATTAAAACCCACCACTCACACTACCAACCCTACTCTAAAACCCACCCAATCCCCCCTTAAAAAAACCTAACACTACCTCCTTGAAGATCACCCTACCTTGAGACGTCTTCACCCAGCCGGGCACAAGTGGACCTCCAGAGGGGCAGAAGTCGTCATCTGATCTGGCCACAAGAGGACATCTAGACCGGCAGAAGTCTTCATCCAGGCGGCATCTTCTATCTTCTTCCATCTGGAGCGGGTCCATCTTGAAGACATCCGTCGAGGAGCATACTCTTCCATCCGACGGTGACTGAAGAATGAAGGTTCCTTTAAGTGACGTCATTGAAGATGGCGTCCCTTCAATTCCGATTGGCTGATAGAATCCTATCGGCCAATCGGAATTAAGGTAGGAGAAATCCTATTGGCTGATGCAATCAGCCAATAGAATTGAGCTTGCATTCTATTGGCTGATTGGAACAGCCAATAGAATGCAAGCTCAATCCTATTGGCTGATTGGATCAGCCAATAGGATTGAACTTCAATTCTATTGGCTGATTGGATCAGCCAATAGGAATTTTCCTACCTTAATTTCCGATTGGCTGATAGGATTCTATCAGCCAATCGGAATTGAAGGGACGCCATCTTGGATGACGTCACTTAAAGGAACCTTCATTTTTCAGTCGCCGTTGGATGGAAGAGGATGCTCCGCGTCGGATGTCTTCAAGATGGACCCGCTCCGGATGGAAGAAGATAGAAGATGCCGGTCTTGATGTCCTCTTCTGGCCGGATCTGATGAAGACTTCTGCCCCTCTGGAGGTCCACTTGTGCCCGGCTGGGTGAAGACGTCTCAAGGTAGGGTGATCTTCAAGGGGGTAGTGTTAGGTTTTTTTAAGGGGGGATTGGGTGGGTTTTAGAGTAGGTTTGGGTGTGTGGGTGGTGGGTTTTAATGTTGGGGGGTATTGTATTTTTTTTTACAGGTAAAAGAGCTGATTACTTTGGAGCAATGCCCCACAAAAGGCCCTTTTAAGGGCTATTTGTTATTTATTATAGGGTAGGGATTTTTTTTATTTTGGGGGGCTTTTTTATTTTATTAGGGGATTAGAGTAGGTGTAATTATCTTAAAAAAATCGTAATTATTTTTTTATTTTCTGTAATTTAGTGTTTTGTTTTTTTGTACTTTTAGTTTATTATATTTAATTGTAGTTAATTGTAGGTAGTTTATGTAATTAATTTAATGATAGTGTAGTGTTAGGTGTAATTGTAATTTAGGTTAGGATTTATTTTACAGGTAAATTTGTACTTATTTTAACTAGGTAGCTATTAAATAGTTAAATAAATACAAACTTGCCTGTAAAATAAATATAAATCCTAAGCTAGCTACAATGTATCTATTAGTTATAATGTAGCTAGCTTAGGTTTTATTTTACAGGTAAGTATTTAGTTTTAAATATGAATAATTTAGTTAATTATAGTAAATTTATTTAGATGTATTTAAATTATATTTAAGTTAGGGGGGGTGTTAGGGTTAGACTTAAGTTTAGGGGTTAATAAATTTATTATAGTGGCGGCGACGTTGGTGGCGGCAGATTAGAGGTTAATAAATTTAATATTGTTGCGGTGGCGTTGGGGGGGCAGATTAGGGGTTAATAAATAAAATGTAGGCTTTGGCGATGTTGGGGGCATCAGATTAGGGGTTCATAAGTATAATGTAGGTGGCGGCGATGTCGGGGGCGGCAGATTAGGGGTTAATAAGTTTAATATTAGGGGTGTTTAGACTCAGGGTTCATGTTAGGGTGTTAGGTGTAGACATAACTTTTTTTTCCCCATAGGAAACAATGGGGCTGCGTTAGGAGCTGAACGCTGCTTTTTTGCAGGTGTTAGGTTTTTTTTCAGCCAGCTCAACCCCATTGTTTCCTATGGGGATATCGTGCATGAGCACGTTCAGCCAGCTCACCGCTGACTTAAGCAACGCTGGTATTGAGGTGAGATGTGGAGCAAAATTTTGCTCAACGCTCACTTTTCTGAGGCTAACGCCGGCTTGAAGAAAATTCGTAATACCAGCGTTGTCTTAAGTAAGCGGTGAGAAAAAAAGGCTTGTTAGCCCCGCACACCAATACCGACAAAAACTCGTAATCTAGCCGACAGAGTATTAACGAAAACTAAAGAAGTTCATGTCAGCGAGTGTCCAACCTTAATGGGCACACATGTGAGGGCACACGTCGTTGTGAATGGTTGCGGGTTTCGCTATTTTTTTACAAATCCATGCAAGCGAAGCCGCGGGAAACACAGCTAGTTTTATATAAAGTAATGATTAATGATGGATAATTTGAATTCATTGTGCATAGTTTTTCACATATGGTTACATAAGTGTTTACTATTATGAAGAAATGGTAGGTGAACTCAACAGATTAAGGATTATGTGCATTTATAATTAGTACTTTATAAAATGGGACCTGTTTGTCCTTATTATATCAATGCCTTTTTTGTTCCAAAGCTGTATTTTCTATTGTAGGTGGACATTGGATTGCACTTTTTTGTTATGCTGTTTAAAATTCTGCAATGCATAGAACATAGTGTACTGTTTTCCTATAAAAGGGACGTAGGATCTTAAGAAGACTCTAGATGATTGGTAAAAGAACAGTGACAGCTGTGGTGGCCCTCTAGAACATAGAGAATAAAATGCAATATTGATTACTCTCTGTGAAAAAAAATCACAGTCTTGCGATTTCATTGATCAAAAGAGAAGATGCTAAGATACTAAATGCCGTTTGAAGAGATATTGAGCTACGGAAATATTAATGAGCTACGATAGGACTGGGTGACCATTTGTAGACCTAAGCTATTCTAGTGTATAGATTTGTAATTTCATAATTTAAAAGTGCAGTACTTTATATTAGTTTTATGTAACTATTTTACAGAACATTAATTATCATCTTTACATTTTACTTATCTACTGTTGGATAAATTGATGCTTTACAATATTCAACAGCGAATCTATATAGTGGGTATTAGAGATCCTTTGGTTTAGCACACTGTGGTATTTTTCAGTCGGAAGCAAAGTATATTGAGTACCTTACTAATAAGGTTTTTTTTATTACATATTTTGATACGTCTATCTGGCTTTTGCAGCCATCGTTTGATTGCACATTCTATACCATAAACAAGTTTGTGGGGTTTTCTTTAACTTTTAATGGATAAGATGAGGCATCGTAAGTGTAATTAATATTAGATTTTGTTACAGGTGCACCTCAAGAGTCAGCACTGCTGTGTTTACAGATTCTGAAGTATTCCATTCCTCTCTTCATATTTATATTACAATTTACATCATTATTAGGTAGTTCAGTATACTTCACACACTTCTCATAAAAAATAATAGAACAGTGTGTCTTGCAAAGGGTTGTTCCTTGAATTTAAGAAATTTAATTAAGTATTTAACAGGGGGAAAGACAGGAGTTTCAGCCAGGCAGTGAGAATCCTCTATCGGTGTGGATATGTCAAAGGTATCCCAGGTGAAATGTGTATTTATCTGCCAATCCCTTGGACTACAGTGTGCTGTTTCTTGCAAGAACATTGGCACTGTGCAAATGAACAATATAAATATATATTTAGAAATATAAAGAACATTTTATTCTAAGTGAAGAACATTGGAATGTAAAGTATTTACATTCAACACACAATAAAATACATAAAAAAATATTAAAATTGAGGAAAATTGATATTTCAAGGTATTTAACTGGAAAGTGCTTTAAACACTATGGGGTATATTTACTAAGCAGCGGATGCTGCCTTTTCCGTGTGAACCTTCTGGCTTGCCGGAAACAGAAGTTAAGAAGCAGCGGTCTTAAGACCGCTGCTCCTTAACTCATCCGCCACCTTTTAGATACGATCGGGATGATTGACACCCCCTGCAAGCCAGAAATGCTTGAGCCATGAAAAATTTGACAACGTATGCTGACGGCATTTAGTGATGTGGGGCAGGCATGATTTGCTACAGTGAATCATGTCCGCCCGTCATTTGATAAATCAGCCCCTATGTGTTTTTATGTATGTGTGTGTGTATGTGTGTGTCTGTGTATATATATATATGTGTATATATATATATATATATATGTATATATATATATATATATATATATATATATATATATATATATATATATATATATATATATATATATATATATATATATATATATATATATATATATATATATATATATATGTGTGTGCGATATTTATATATATATATTTTTATTTTTTATTTTTATATATATATATATATATATATATATATATATATATATATATATATATATATATATATATATATATATATATATATATATACACACACACAGAAAAACACATACATACACATTGATATACTCACACACAATAGCCCTTCCCTGTCAAATACCTTGTCATATACAATATCCCTTTTAACTCTTAAAATATTTTTTTATGATTTTTTTTTTAATATCAGAAGGTGTACATGTGTGTGCAATAGTTTTGCTTTTTTAAGACACGGTGAGTCTACGGAATCATCAATTACTGTTAGGAATATCACTCCTAGCCAGCTGGAGGAGGCAAAGAGCACCACAGCAAAGCTGTTAAGTATCACTTAACTTCCCACAATCCCCAGTCATTCTCTTTGCCTTCAGTGCAAGGAGGAGTTGATGTTTAGGTGTCTGTTTCTTCTATCAAGATTTTGTTATTTTGAAAGCATGAACAGGTTTGCTCTGAACTTTCTTGACAATTGGGTATAGCTGTACTCCACGTTAGTCTCTTCAGTAGGGCTGTGGTAGCTTTCAAGCAGTTAGGAACTTGTGAGGTAGGCCTCACTGCGCATTCTGGACAAATTGCTAAGAGTAGGATTACTCTGTCCTTTTTTAATTCAACAGGTCTCTGTGAGGAGTGGCTTCCTCTAATACCAGGTGAGATGTCCTTCTGCTAGACAGTGAGGAATGCAGGCAAGTGCCATTTTGGGTTTCTTCTGGGGAAGAGCTTTAGTACTTAAAGTGGACTGCATTTAAAAAGGGAATTTGTTTCCTAAAAGCTCAGGAATCATTAGAGCAGGGTGCAGGCACTGTGTGACATTGGCTCAGTGACTTTATTTTTTTCTGGTATTGGAAAATGATCAGTCCCCTCTTTTATCTTTATTTTTTAATAACAGCATAGCGGTATGTGTTTAATTTACTATGGCCGCCAGGACCGCTCCTGACGTCATAGGAGGCACCCTTTCTGTGGTGGCATTGGAAACGCGCGCTTTCACTGTAAGGTGATTTCCGTGGCGCAATTCTTCCTGCTTCCTGTTCGATTCGCGTGTGTCAGCGGTGAACCACCCAAGAGGTTTTGAGCCGTTGCGATCTTCCTAAATCAGTGTCGCAAGAAACTCTGCAGCACAGAGGGGACAGGTAGGCACCTCCGCTATAGCTGAGGTGTAGAGGGGGATGCAAGTCTTTGGGGAAAAATGTTTTTGGGAAATTTCTTTTGAATAATTGTTCTACTATCAGGCTCAAAAGGATCTTTTATCGTTTGAAATTACTGCCTTAAAGTGACAGTACCCAAATTTTAAAATTTAAAGAAAAAATGTCAAATATTTTTTTTTTAGTCTACTTGTGGTGTTTCTTGCAACATGGACCAAGTGCCTGTGCTGACTGTAGAGTGTAAGCTCTGTTTTGATAACCAAGTATAACCTCCTTTGCCCTTTTGTCCCTTTTGTATTAAGAGAACTCTAATGTACAAAGAGACTTTTTTCTGAGCCACCATTCGGTCAGGATGCGGTTCCTCTCAATCTCCAGGAGGAGTATATTTGCAGGCAGAAATTGCTGCCCATGTATCCTCGGCGGTATCTGAGGCGCTGGCTGCCTTCCCCATGCTTTAGGGGAAATGCAAGAGGAAAATTAGAGAATCAGATGGTAAGGTTTCTGATCCAATCCACGCTAAGTCGAAAGAGGAGGATACTTCGGTAGCCTCGGAGGATGAAATCTAAGATTCAGATAGTATAATTAGTTCTTCTGATGCTGAAGTGGTTTACTTCAGATTTAAGCTTGAACACTTTCGTGTTTTGTTAAAGGAGGTTTTGGCTATCTTGTATGACTTAAAATTAAATAGATATTTTGAGGTTTCCTCTCTGGGGAGGTGTTTCTAGTGCCAGACCGTGCTACGGAAATTATTGTTCGGGAATAGGAGAGACCTGGCATCCCTTTTTCTCCCTCTCCTGTTTTTAGGAAGATGTTCCCAGTAGCTGACTCCATTAAGCAGTCGTGGCAGATGGTCCCCAAGGTGGAAGGGGCAATTTCTACACTGACCAAGAGAACTACTATTCCTATTGAGGATAGTTGCTCTTTCAAGGACGCTATGGATAAGAAGCTGGAGGCCTTCTTAAAGAAAATGTATATTCATCAGGGATTACAATGGCAACCGGCGGTGTGTATTGCTACAGTAACAAATGCGGCAACTTATTGGTTCAACACCTTGTCTGAGTCCCTCCAAGCAGAGACTCCTTTGGAGGAGATACTGGATAGGATAAAGGCTCTTAAGTTAGCCAACTCCTTTATTACTGATGCTTCTTTGCAGGTCATTAAGCTGGGGGACAAAATTTCTGGTTTCGCAATTTTGGCACGTAGAGCGCTATGGCTGAAATCTTGATCAGCGGATGTTTCTTCTAAATCTAAGCTCTGGGCGTTTCCTTATAAGGGTAAGACCTTGTTTGGGCTGGGTTTGGCGGAAATTATTTCCAATATCACGGGTAGTAAAGGATCTTTTCTGCCTCAAGATAAGAAGAACAAATCGAAAGGACGACAGAGTAATTTTCGTTCCTTTCGTAACTTCAGAGGTAAGTCTTCCCCCTCCTCTACCAAGCAGGATTAGTCCAAGCCATCTTGGAAACCCAATCAGTCTGGAACAAGGAGAAGCAATCCAAAAAAACCTGCAGCTGAATCTAAGTCAGCATGAAGGGTCTGCCCCAGATCAGGGATTGGATCAAGTGGGGGCCAAGTTTGGAAACGAGATGTCCCAGACCCGTGGGCTGTGGACCTAGTATCCCAGGGTTACAGGTTAGAATTCAAGACCTTTCCTCCCAGGGGCAGATTCCACCTCTCCAGATTATCTGTAGACCAGATAAAAAGAGAGGCATTCTTGAAATGTGTACAGGATCTTTCCCTGTTCCAGTCCCAATACAGGAACATGGTCTCGGATTCTACTCCAACCTGTTCGTGGTGCCCAAAAAAGAGGGAACTTTCAGGCCTAATCTATATCTAAAGTTCCTCATCAAATTTCTGAGATCACCGTCCTTCAAGATGCCTGTTCGCAGTTATCTGGTCCAGGGGAATTGCAGTGGCACCTTATCTCGATGACATTCTGGTTCAGGCGCCATCTTTTCATCTAGCAAAATCTCACACAGAGATCTTGTTGTCTTTTCTTCTTGCCCACGGATGGAAGGTGAATTTGGAAAAATGTTTCCCTTATTCCGGCTACAAGGGTGGTCTTCTTAGTAACCATTATAGACTCCCTATCAATGAAAATTTTTCTGACGGAGGTCAGAAAAGACAAGATTATTTCCTCTTGCCTAGCACTACAATCAGCCGTACGGCCTTCAGTGGCCCAATGTATGGAGGTAATTGGTCTGATGGTAGCTTCCATGGACATAGTTCTCTTTGCTCGATTCCATTTGAGAGTGCTTCAGTTATGTATGCTCAGTCAATGGAACGGGGACTATGCAGACCTGTCCCAGAGAATAGTTCTGGATCATTCGACAAGAGACTCTCTACCTTGGGGGCAGTCTCAGGAACATCTGGCCCAGGGGACATGCATTCGGAGACCCTCATGGGTGATTAAGACCACGGACGCCAGCCTGAAGGGCTAGGGAGCAGTCTGAGACTCGTTAAGGGTGCAGGGCCTTTGGTCACAGGAGGAATCTGCTCTCCCCCTAAATATTTTGGAGCTGAGAGCGATCTTCAATGCATTGATGGCTAGCCTCAACTGGCTTTAGCCCGGTTTATCAGGTTCCAGTTGGACAAAACAACCTCAGTGGCTTATATCAACCACCAGGGGGGAACTCAGAGTTTTAGCTATGAAAGAGGGTGACGCGAATCATTCAGTAGGCGGAGGCTCACAATTGCTGCCTGTCTGCCATCCACATTCCAGGTGTGGACAATTGGGAAGCGGATTTCCTGAGCAGACAGACTTTTCATCCTGGGGAGTGGGAACTTCATCCTGAAGTGTTCTCCAGGTTAACAACCAAATGGGGGTTACCGTAATTGGATCTGATGGCGTCTCGTCAGAACGCCAATCTTCCAAAGTACGGTTCGAGGTTGAAAGATCCTCAGGCCTTTCTGATAGATCTGCTCTGGCAGTTCCTTGGAACTTTGGGTTGGCATATCTGTTTCCTCCGTTTGCTCTCCTTCCACGAGTTATTGCTCGGATCAGGAGAGAGCTTCAGTGATTCTAATAGATCCGGTGTGGCCGCGCAGGATCTGGTATACAGATCTAGTGGAAATGTCATGGAGACTACCCCTGAGGAAGGACCTTCTACTTCAGGGGCCCTTCCTTCATCCAAATCTCGTTTCTCTGAAGCTGACTGCTTGGAGATTAAACACTTAATTTTAGCTAAGCATGGATTTTCCGAGCCGGTCATTGAGACCATGATTCAGGCTCGTAAGCCTGTCACTAGAAAGACTTACCACAAGATATAGCATACATATCTTTATTGGTGTGAGTCTAAGGGATACTCTTGGAGTAGGGTCAGGATCCCTAGAATTTCTTCCTTTTTCCAGGAAGGTCTGGAGAAGGGTTTGTCTGTCAGTACCCTGAAGGGTCAGATTTCTGTGCTTTCTATTTTGTTACATAAGCGACTGGCGGACAAGCAAGATGTACAATCATTTTGTCAGGCCTTGGTTAGAATCAGGCCTGTGTTTAAAGGGACAGTCTACAATAGAATGTTTATTGTTTTAAAAGATACATAATACCTTTATTACCCATTCCACCAGTTTTGCATAACCAACACAGTTATATTAATATACTTTCTCTTGTTAAGTGTATCCAGTCCACGGATCATCCATTACTTGTGGGATATTCTCCTTCCCAACAGGAAATTGCAAGAGGATCACCCACAGCAGAGCTGCTATATAGCTCCTCCCCTCACTGCCATATCCAGTCATTCTCTTGCAACTCTCAACAAAGATGGAGGTAGTAAGAGGAGAGTGGTGTATTATAGTTAGTTTCTTTCTTCAATCAAAAGTTTGTTATTTTTAAATGGTACCGGAGCGTACTGTTTTATCTAAGGCAGTATTTAGAAGAAGAATCTGCCTGCGATTTCTATGATCTTAGCAGAAGTAACTAAGATCCACTGCCGTTCTCACATATTCTGAGGAGTGAGGTAACTTCAGAGGGGGAATGGCGTGCAGGTTTTCCTGCAATAAGGTATGTGCAGTTAACATTTTTCTAGGGATGGAATTTGCTAGAAAATGCTGCTGATACCGGATTAATGTAAGTTAAGTCTAAATGCAGTGATTTAATAGCGACTGGTATCAGGCTTATTAACAGAGATACATACTCTTATAAAGTGCAATATAAAACGTTTGCTGGCATGTTAATCATTTTTATATATGTTTGGTGATAAAACTTATTGGGGCCTAGTTTTTTTCCACATGGCTGGCTTGATTTTTGCTAGAAACAGTTTCCTGAGGCTTTCCACTGTTGTAATATGAGTGGGAGGGGCCTATTTTAGCGCTTTTTTGTTCAGCAAAAATACAGACAGAGACATTCAGCTTCCCTCTGCTTGATACAGGACATCTCTGAAGGGCTCAAAAGGCTTCAAAAGTCATGTTTGAGGAAGGTAACAGCAACAGTAGAGCTGTGGCAGTTGTTGTGACTGGTTTTAAAAACGTTTTTGTCATTTATTATTCTGTTTTGGTATTAAGGGGTTAATCATCCATTTGCAAGTGGGTGCAATGCTCTGCTAACTTGTTACATACACTGTAAAAATTTCGTTAGTGTAACTGCCTTTTTTCACTGTTATTTCAAATGTTGTCAAAATTTGTTTTTCTTAAAGGCGCAGTAAAAATTTTTTATATTGCTTGTTAACTTGGTTTAAAGTGTTTTCCAAGCTTGCTAGTCTCATTGCTAGTCTGTATAAACATGTCTGACACAGAGGAAACTACTTGTTGATTATGTTTAAAAGCCATGGTGGAGCCCCATAGGAGAATGTGTACTAAATGTATTGATTTCACCTTAAACAGTAAAGATCAGTCTATATCTATAAAAGAATTGTCACCAGAGGGTTCTGTCGAGGGGGAAGTTATGCCGACTAACTCTCCCCACGTGTCGGACCCTTCGCCTCCCGCTCAAGGGACTCACGCTAATATGGCGCCAAGTACATCAGGGACGCCCATAGCGATTACTTTGCAGGACATGGCTGCAATCATGAATAATACCCTGTCAGAGGTATTAGCCAGATTGCCTGAATTAAGAGGGAAGCGCGATAGCTCTGGGGTTAGACGAGATACAGAGCGCGTAGATGCTGTAAGAGCCATGTCTGATACTGCGTCACAATATGCAGAACCTGAGGACGGAGAGCTTCAGTCTGTGGGTGACATCTCTGACTCGGGGAGGTATTAGCTGCTCTGAATGACTGTGACACAATTGCAGTGCCAGAGAAATTGTGTAGACTGGATAAATACTATGCAGTGCCGGTGTGTACTGATGTTTTTCCAATACCTAAAAGGCTTACAGAAATTATTAGTAAGGAATGGGATAGACCCGGTGTGCCTTTTTCCCCACCTCCTATATTTAGAAAAATGTTTCCAATAGACGCCACTACACAGGACTTATGGCAGACAGTCCCTAAGGTGGAGGGAGCAGTTTCTATTTTAGCAAAGCGTACCACTATCCCGGTTGAGGACAGTTGTGCTTTTTCAGATCCAATGGATAAAAAATTAGAGGGTTACCTTAAGAAAATGTTTATTCAACAAGGTTTTGTTTTACAGCCCCTTGCATGCATTGCGCCTGTCACTGCTGCGGCGGAGTTCTGGTTCGAGGCCCTGGAAGAGGCCATCCATACAGCTCCATTGACTGAAATCATTGACAAGCTTAGAACACTTAAGCTAGCTAACTCATTTGTTTCTGATGCCATTGTTCATTTGACTAAACTAACGGCTAAGAATTCCGGATTCGCCATCCAGGCGCGTAGGGCGCTTTGGCTTAAATCCTGGTCAGCTGACGTGACTTCAAAGTCGAAATTACTCAACATTCCTTTCAAGTGGCAGACCTTATTCGGGCCTGGTTTGAAAGAAATTATTGCTGACATTACTGGAGGTAAGGGTCATACCCTTCCTCAGGACAGGGCCAAATCAAAGGCCAAACAGTCTAATTTTCGTGCCTTTCGAAATTTCAAGGCAGGTGCAGCATCAACTTCCTCTGCTTCAAAACAAGAGGGAACTTTTGCTCAATGCAAGCAGGCCTGGAAACCTATCCAGTCCTGGAACAAGGGCAAGCAGGCCAGAAAGCCTGCTGCTGCCTCCAAGACAGCATGAAGGAACGGCCCCCTATCTGGCAACGGATCTAGTAGGGGGCAGACTTTCTCTCTTCGCCCAGGCGTGGGCAAGAGATGTTCAGGATCCCTGGGCGTTGGAGATCATATCTCAGGGATATCTTCTGGACTTCAAAGCTTCTCCTCCACAAGGGAGATTTCATCTTTCAAGATTATCTGCAAACCAGATAAAGAAAGAGGCATTCCTACGCTGCGTGCAAGACCTCCTTGTAATGGGAGTGATCCATCCAGTTCCGCGGACGGAACAAGGACAGGGTTTTTATTCAAATCTGTTTGTGGTTCCCAAAAAAGAGGGAACCTTCAGACCAATTTTGGATCTAAAGATCTTAAACAAATTCCTCAGAGTTCCATCATTCAAGATGGAAACTATTCGGACCATTTTACCCATGATCCAAGAGGGTCAGTACATGACCACAGTGGACTTAAAGGATGCCTACCTTCACATTCCGATTCACAAGAATCATCATCGGTTCCTGAGGTTTGCCTTTCTAGACAGGCAATACCAATTTGTAGCTCTTCCATTCGGGTTGGCTACAGCCCCAAGAATTTTTACAAAGGTTCTGGGCTCACTTCTGGCACTTCTGACTTCTAAGACCGCGAGGCATAGCGGTGGCTCCTTATCTAGACGACATCCTGATACAGGCGTCAAGCTTTCCAATTGCCAAGTCTCATACAGAGATAGTCCTGGCATTTCTGAGGTCGCATGGGTGGAAAGTGAACGAAGAAAAGAGTTCTCTATCTCCTCTCACAAGGGTTTCCTTCCTAGGGACCCTTATAGATTCTGTAGAAATGAAAATTTACCTGATGGAGTCCAGGTTATCAAAACTTCTAAATGCTTGCCGTGTTCTTCACTCCATTCCGCGCCCCACGGTGGCTCAGTGCATGGAAGTAATCGGCTTAATGGTAGCGGCAATGGACATAGTGCCATTTGCGCGCCTGCATCTCAGACTGCTGCAATTATGCATGCTCAGTCAGTGGAATGGGGATTACACAGATTTGTCCCCTCTACTAAATCTGGATCAGGAAACCAGAGATTCTCTTCTCTGGTGGTTATCTCGGGTCCATCTGTCCAAGGGTATGACCTTTTGCAGACCAGATTGGACAATTGTAACAACAGATGCCAGCCTTCTAGGTTGGGGTGCAGTCTGGAATTCCCTGAAGGCTCAGGGTTCATGGACTCAGGAGGAGAAACTCCTCCCAATAAATATTCTGGAGTTAAGAACAATATTCAATGCTCTTCTAGCTTGGCCTCAGTTAGCAACACTGAGGTTCATCAGATTTCAGTCGGACAACATCACGACTGTGGCTTACATCAACCATCAAGGGGGAACCAGGAGTTCCCTAGCGATGTCAGAAGTCTCCAAGATAATTCGCTGGGCAGAGACTCACTCTTGCCTACTATCAGCAATCCATATCCCAGGTGTAGAGAACTGGGAGGCGGATTTTCTAAGTCGTCAGACTTTTCATCCAGGGGAGTGGGAACTCCATCCGGAGGTGTTTGCTCAATTGGTTCATCGTTGGGGCAAACCAGAACTGGATCTCATGGCGTCTCGCCAGAACACCAAGCTTCCTTGTTACGGATCCAGGTCCAGGAACCCAGAAGCGGCGCTGATAGATGCTCTAGCAGCGCCTTGGTTCTTCAACCTGGCTTATATGTTTCCACCGTTTCCTCTGCTCCCTCGTCTGATTGCCAAAATCAAACAGGAGAAAGCATCGGTGATCTTGATAGCGCCTGCGTGGCCACGCAGGACCTGGTATGCAGACCTAGTGGACATGTCATCCTTTCCACCATGGACTCTGCCTCTGAGACAAGACCTTCTAATACAAGGTCCTTTCAATCATCCGAATCTAATTTCTCTGAGACTGACTGCATGGAGATTGAACGCTTGATCCTATCAAAGCGTGGCTTCTCCGAGTCAGTCATTGATACTTTAATACAGGCACGAAAGCCTGTTACCAGGAACATTTTCCACAAGATATGGCGTAAATATCTTCATTGGTGTGATTCCAAGAATTACTCATGGAGTAGGGTTAGAATTCCTAGGATATTGTCCTTCCTCCAAGAGGGTTTGGACAAAGGATTATCAGCTAGTTCTTTAAAGGGACAGATTTCTGCTCTGTCTATTCTTTTACACAAGCGTCTGGCTGAGGTTCCAGACGTTCAAGCATTTTGTCAGGCTTTAGTTAGAATTAAGCCTGTATTTAAACCTGTTGCTCCTCCATGGAGCTTAAACTTGGTTCTTAAAATTCTTCAAGGGGTTCCGTTTGAACCCCTTCATTCTATTGATATCAAACTTCTATCATGGAAAGTTTTTTTTTTCTGATGGATATTTCCTCGGCTCGAAGAGTCTCTGAGTTATCTGCCTTACATTGTGATTCTTCTTATCTGATCTTTCATTCAGATAAAGTAGTTCTGCGTACAAAACCTGGGTTTTTACCCAAGGTGGTTTCTAACAAGAATATCAATCAAGAGATTGTTGTTCCATCATTGTGTCCTAATCCTTCTTCAAAGAAGGAACGTCTTTTGCATAATCTAGACGTAGTCCGTGCCTTGAAGTTTTACTTACAAGCTGCTAAGGATTTTCGTCAAACATCTAACCTGTTTGTGGTTTACTCTGGACAGAGGAGAGGTCAGAAGGCCTCGGCAACCTCTCTTTCTTTTTGGCTTCGGAGTATAATCCGTTTAGCCTATGAGACTGCTGGACTGCAGCCCCCTGAAAGGATTACAGCTCATTCTACTAGAGCTGTGGCTTCCACCTGGGTCTTTAAAAATGAGGCTTCTGTTGAACAGATTTGCAAGGCTGCGACTTGGTCTTCGCTTCATACCTTTTCAAAATTTTACATATTTGATACTTTTGCTTCTTCGGAGGCTGTTTTTGGGAGAAAGGTTCTACAGGCAGTGGTTCCTTCTGTTTAAGTTCCTGCCCTGTTCCTCCCATCATCCGTGTACTTTAGCTTTGGTATTGGTATCCCACAAGTAATGGATGATCCATGGACTGGATACACTTAACAAGAGAAAACATAATTTATGCTTACCTGATAATTTTATTTCTCTTGTAGTGTATCCAGTCCACGGCCCGCCCTGTCCTTTTAAGGCAGGTCTAAATTTTAATTAAACTACAGTCACCACTGCACCCTATGGTTTCTCCTTTCTCGGCTTGTTTCGGTCGAATGACTGGATATGACAGTGAGGGGAGGAGCTATATAGCAGCTCTGCTGTGGGTGATCCTCTTGCAACTTCCTGTTGGGAAGGAGAATATCCCACAAGTAATGGATGATCCGTGGACTGGATACACTACAAGAGAAATAAATTTATCAGGTAAGCATAAATTATGTTTTTTACCTCTGTGATTACCTTGTATCTAAGAACCTTCTTCCAGCCCCCTGATCACATGACTGTGACTGTTAATTATCTATTGACTTGCATTTAGTATTGTGTTGTGCTAAATCTTAAATAACTCCTTGGGCGTTAACACAGTGTTATCTATATGACCCACATGGACTTATCAGTCTATTGTTGTGAAAAGGAATTTAGTATATGAGCCTACCTAGCTTTTGTTTCAAATAAGAATACCAAGAGAACAAAGCAAATTTGATGATAAAAGTACATTGGAAAGTTGATTAAAATTACAAGTCCTATCTGAATAATGATTAATTTTGACTAGACTGTCCCTTTAAATCTGTTGCTCCACCTGGGAGTATTAACCTTATTCTTAGAGTTTTGCAACAGGCTCCGTTTGAGCCAATGCATTCCATAGATATTAAAGGGACATGAAACCCAATTTTTTTTCTTTCATGATTTAGAAAGAATATGCAATTTTAAACAACTTTCGAATTTATTTCTATTATCTAATTTACTTTATTCTATTGATATCCTTTGCTGAAAAGCATATCTAGAGTAACTGCTGATTGGTGGCTGCACATAGATGCCTCGTGTGATAGGCTCATCCATGTGCATTTCGATTTCTTTAACAAAGGATTTCTAAATAATGAAGCGAATTAGATAATAGAAGTAAATTGGAATGTTGTTTAAAATGATATTGTCTACCTGAATCATGAGAGAAATGTTTTGGGTTTAGTGTCCCTTTAAGTTGTTATCTTGGAAGGGTTTGTTTCTTACTGCTGTTTGTTCCGCACAGAGGTTTTCGGAACTCTCTGCTTTGCAGTGTGATTCTCCTTATCTCATATTTCATGCTGATTCTCTGTACCAAGTTTGGTTGTCTTCCTAAGATTGTTTCGGATAGAAACATTAATCAGGAAATTGTTGTTCCTTCTCTCTGTCCTAATCCTTCTCATAAGGAACGTTTGTTGCACAACCTAGATGTTGTGCATGCTCTTAAGTTTTATTTGCAGGCGACTAAGGATTTTCACTTCTGCATTGTTTGTTTGTTTTTCTGGGAAACGCAAGGGTCAGAAAGCTACTGTCACTTCCCTTTCTATCTGGTTGAGAAGTATTATTTGTTTGGCATATGAGGCTGCTGGACAGCAGCCTCCTGATAGAATCTCAGCTCATTCTACTATTGCTGTTTCTTCCTCTTGGGCCTTCAAGAACGAGGCCTCTGTAGAACAGATTTGCAAGGCTGTGACTTGATCTTCTTTGCACACTTTTTTTTAAATGTGATACCTTTGCCTCGACTGAGGCTTCTTTTGGGAGAAAGGTTTTGCAAGCGGTGGTGCCTTCTGTTTAGGTTACCTGTCTTGTCTCTCCCTAATCATCGTTGTCCTCTAGCTTGGGTATTGATTCTCAACAGTAATTGATGATTCAGTGGACTCACCGTGTCCACTGGAAAACAAAATGTATGCTTACTTGATAAATGTATTTATTTTTAGACACGGTGAGTCCATGGCCCACCCTTATTTTCAGATAGTTTTTTTTATCTAAACCTCAGGCACCTCTCCACCTTGTGTTATTTCCTTTCTCTCCTTTTCCTTCGGTCGAATGACTGGGGATTGTGGGAAGTGGTACTGATCAGCTTTGCTGTGGTGCTCTTTGCCTCCTCCTACTGGCTAGGAGTGATATTCCCAACAGTAATTGATGATTCCATGGACTCACCGTGTCTAGAAATAAATACATTTATCAGGTAAGCATACATTTTGTTTTTGATGTGTTTTGTGCAACTTTTTTTTTTACACTAGGGGGCCTATTTATCAAGCTACAAAAGGAGCTTGTGGGCCCGTGTTTGTGGCGTGTCTTCCGACTCGCCAGAAACAGCAGTTATGAAGCAGTTACAAAGGCCGCTGCTCCATAACCTGTCTGCCTGCTCTGAGCAGGCGGACAGACATCGCCGGAAATCAACCCGATCAAGTACGATCGGGTAGATTGACACCCCCTGCTGGCGGCCCATTGGCCGTGAGTCTGCAGGGGGCTGTGTTGCACAAGCAGCTCTTGTGAGCTGCTGGTGCAATGTTGAATACGGAGAGTGCATTGCTCTCCGTATTCAGCGAGGTCTGGCGGACCTGATTCGCACTGTCGGATTAGGTCCGCCAGACCTTGATAAATAGAGGCCTAGGTCTTCAGGCGCACAAATCCATTGAGCACAAATGTTGTTTACTTTTGACTTGTAATATGCACGCTAGTTAGCTAGATTGTGACGTTGCTTATCGCGTTCCGCACATACATTAGTGCCACATGTAATCTAGCCCACACACTATCTGTATTTTATAAAGATAGAAGGTACTAAATTCTCACAAGATTAGCTATAATTTCTTCATCATAATCTGACTGCAGGACAGAATGGCGTGGGATTTGTGCTCCTATTTGGTGGGAATACCTACTGAATATTAATAAATAACAAACTGTACAGCTAGCTATCTTGTAGAGTGAATGACCATTAATAACCGGATGCTTACTATATTGGTATAATTATATATTATTTCTATGTTTAGGAAAAAGATCACTGATTATTTCAAATGAAAAAAAGAGAAACTGGATAATAAAATATATTCTTTTGAGATTTAACACTTTAATATTATATGAGATTTAGGAGTTATGTTTTTATTTTTTTAGAAAACATTTTGAACATATATATTTGCTGGCAACTGTGGAACTTTATTCTTCCCATAACTTATTCCATTTTAAGTTCTTCAATGGTAAATATCCTAGTGGCTGTTTCAGGACTTGGCTCTGATGGGTGTATGAGTGCAATTACTAAACCGTCTCTTTGATTAGCTATACTTATATATAAAGACACTGAAGTGCAGTGACACAGCTGCACAAATATAAGTGACCATAATTGTACTCGTTTAATAACTTCACAGGAGCATATTAATGTAGGACACGTCTTCCAGTTTTTAAGGTTACAAAAACTTTCTTTAAGATTGCTCTATGCAACAAGTTATTTATTTATTAATATGTAGCAATAAATATAAAAGGTATGCCATCTTGCATTTGCACTGCCCCATATAAGGACATAAGGGGTAGCTTACAAGTGGAGCACTAATTTAATGTGCGCCTGTTTACTGCGCATGTAAAAATAACCAGCTAGCGCTTCGCAAATTAACCAGAGGTCAGACCTCTGGTTAATGTAAAAAATGTTCCCCAATTGCCCACAAAATACAGTAGCATCTTTATTTTATTAAAAAATAACTGAATGAAGTGTTAAAACAAGCTGCAAATATGCTTATATACATATATATTCATGTGTTAATATGTGTATATACAAATATATCCTTCTTCATATATACAAATATAAACATAAATATATATGTATATGAATTTAAATTTGCTGCCCATTGCTGCAAGACTTACCCCCTTTGCTGTGCTAGGTTCTGTTCCGTCTGATGGCATCAGAACGAGGCTCCCATCAAAACCTATGGAAGCGCGCTCTTGTGAGCGCAAAACTTCCATGCAATGCGAACGCAACCATTGCACTTTACCTATAAAACAAGCGCACATTTTTGTGTGTTGGTATTACATGTGGAGAGCAAATATTACCCTTGCGAAAGCGCAATTTCGTGCCCCACTCCTAATTCAAGTACAAGGCCCCATGTGTTTGGAAAGTCAGAGAGTTTGTGTCTCAGTTTTTGTTTATCAGTATTAGTGGTTAAGGATTTCTAATCGATTTAAAGGGATATAAAGGATCAATACAATTAATCCATAATGTGCTAGAGCACCTTGTGGCACTAGGGCTGGAACAGAACTGTGTGTTTAACCCCTACCGAGTTATATGTCGACTCCAGATCAGCGATACACTACCAGTGCTAAGCTAAACACAACTGGTGATTGACAGCTATGCAGATATGCTGTCCTTGTTTGGCTCCAGACCAGCAATGCATTGCCAATCCGGAGCTGACGTTTAATTGTATTTCAATTCTTTTTAGGTTTTAAACAAATAAGTATAGGCAATCAATTGTTCAATACGGACATGCTCTAACGCAGAACATGCTGTTATTGCACCTTTATTTCCCTCTGCACATAGATCATCTGGACAGACCTTCCAACTGTGCCTATTTGTGAGAGACAGTCCCTAATTCTGAGCTTTTTGCCTCTGAGATATAACCATATGTCCCTATTTGCATGATTTTACATATTTTAGCCAACCAATCCTTAAAGGGACATTAAACACAATTTTTTTCTTTTATGATTCAGATAGAGAATACCATTTTAAACAACTTTCTAATTTACTTCTATTATCTAATTTGCTTCATTCTCTTGGTATTCTTTCCTGAAAAGCATATCTAGATAGGCTAAATAGCTTCTGATTGGTGGCTGCACATATATGCCTCATGTGATTGGCTCACCAATGTGCATTGCTATTTCTTTAACAAATGATATCTAAAGATTGCACCAAATCGGATAATAGAAGTAAATTGGAATGTTGTTTAAAATTGTATGGTCTATCTGAATCGTGAAAGAATTTTTTTGGGTTTAATGGCCCTTTAAATATTGCTCAATGTTTGTTATTAACTTAAAAGCTGATTTTTTACCAGAAAATTCACTGGCACTTGGTGAACCAGTCTTTAGTGTGTGTGTGTGTGTGTGGGGGGGGTGTTCTTTAAAAAAAACTCTCTTCTCTCACTCATTTGACTGGTCTAGATCAGTGACACACTTGTTATGATTTTAATGTAAATAAATATTCAAAGAAAATAAAAAAACAATTTTAATCGCAAAGGTCAAGGTCACCTCAACTGAAAGTAACTTGTACTGTCTGTGACGCTTTATTATTAAAATCATACATGCATAAAGCATTTTATAGGGAGAATTAGTATAGTAATTTGTTTAGATCACCTATATAAACGTCGTGTTTAATGAACCATAAAATGCATATGAGGTTTAATTATTTTTTTTCATTTAAGTTTGCTATGTTATTGAGAAGGTTGGACAAACAAACTTAAAAAAAAAACTTTGGCCTTTAATGCCAAGTGAGATTTTTATTGTGGGTCTGTTTAGATTCTTAAATGTCACAGATTTGTTTAATATATAACAAAAAAGATAGAAGCTCTCAACCAGCAAATAAGCAAAATTATATAGTAGCTTGGTGGCTTTTACAGAGAACTTTCCTGAAGTATACCAGTCTGGTCCTACCTCAAGTGGGATGGCAGAGGCCCAATATAACTGGCAATCCAGAGTGATCTGTGCAATAAGTTATTTCCATGTTAAAAAAGAATTGCCATTGTATATACAGAATGCGTTTTCTTCTTCAGTTGAAAAAAAAATACATTTAACTTTCTCTGCAAGATTTTCAAAGATGGGATTTAAATATGTTGTTTAACTAAAGAGACACTGTAACCAAACATTCACAAACATCCCACAATATGTATAAAATATAAAGTGCCAGATTACGAGTGGAGTGTAAACGTTTGCACGCAAGAGAAAAGGGTATTATCCCGGGTGTTTGCGCTCGTTGGGCTTACCGCTGGAATTAAGAGTTAAAAGTAAACGTGATTGCTTGAGGGCAATATCGAGTTCCGCTAGAATGATTACAGCATCCTCCGAGCTTTGGTTAACTGTTTTGTGAAACAAAAAAGTGTCTCAAAACACATAAAAAATATATTACAAAGTACACATACACTCATAATAACACCATCTAATAAAAAATATTTTTTAAAAAGATTGCACAGAAACATTATAAGGTCCCAAAGATATGAGATCTCAGGTGTTAAAAAAAAAAGGCAGGGAAAGGGCTTTAGCATTGAATTACATACATATACGTCTAAATATCTATGTTTCTATATTTATATGTGTACATATGTATTTACAGACATATATACACATATAAACACATAATTGGAGCCCATTGCAATTAAGATGAAAACATGTAAAAACATTTATGCAATATTTATATTTAATAGAGGTTTTAACTATGTATTTCTCCAACATTGGTGTGTCCGGTCCACGGCGTCATCCATTACTTGTGGGAAATGTTCTCCCCCACAGGGAAAGGCAAGGAGAGCACACAGCAAGAGCTGTCCATATAGCTCCCCCTCTGGCTCCGCCCCCCAGTCATTCTCCTTGCCGCTCTGAACAAGTAGCATCTACCACGGGGATGGCGAGGAGTTTGTGGTGTTAGTTGTAGTTTTTTATTCTTCTATCAAGAGTTTGTTATTTTAAAATAGTGCTGGCTTGTACTATTTACTCTATAACAGAAAAGTGATGATATGTGTTTCCACCGTTTCCTCTCCTCCCCAGGCTCATAGCCAGGATCAAACAGGAGAAGGCCTCGGTGATTCTGATAGCTCCTGCATGGCCACACAGGACTTGGTATGCAGACCTGGTGAATATGTCATCGGCTCCACCATGGAAGCTACTTTTGAGACAGGACCTTCTAGTACAAGGTCCATTCGAACATCCCAATCTAGTTTCTCTGCAGCTGACTGCTTGGGAATTGAACGCTTGATTTTATCCAAGCGTGGGTTTTCAAATTCTGTGATTGATACTCTGGTCCAAGCCAGAAAACCTGTGACTAGAAGGATTTACCATAAAATATGGAAAAAATATATCTGTTGGTGTGAATCCAAAGGATTCTCCTGGAGTAAGATTAAAATTCCAAAGATTCTCTCCTTTCTCCAAGAAGGTTTGGATAAAGGATTGTCAGCTAGTTCTCTAAAAGGACAGATTTCTGCATTATCCGTCTTGTTGCACAAACGACTGGCAGCTTTGCCAGATGTACAAGCTTTTGTTCAGGCTTTGGTTAGAATCAAGCCTGTTTACAGACCCATGACTCCTCCTTGGAGTCTAAAATTAGTTCTTTCAGTTCTTCAAGGGGTTCCGTTTGAACCTTTACATTCCATAGATATTAAGTTACTATCTTGGAAAGTTCTGTTTTTGGTTGCTATTTCTTCTGCTAGAAGAGTTTCTGAATTATCTGCTTTGCAGTGTGATCCACCCTATCTGGTGTTCCATTCAGATAAGGTTGTTTTGCGTACTAAGCCTGGTTTTCTTCCAAAAGTTGTTTCCAACGAGAACATCAACCAGGAAATAGTTGTTCCTTCTTTGTGTCCGAATCCAGTTTCAAAGAAGGAACGTTTATTACACAATTTAGATGTTGTTCGTGCTTTAAAGTTCTATTTAGAAGCAACAAAAGATTTTAGACAAACCTCATCCTTGTTTGTCGTTTACTCTGGTAAGAGGAGAGGTCAAAAAGCTACTGCTACCTCTCTCTCTTTCTGGCTGAAAAGCATTATCCGCTTGGCTTATGAGACTGCCGGACGGCAGCCTCCTGACCGTATCACAGCTCACTCTACTAGGGCTGTGGCTTCCACATGGGCCTATAAGAACGAGGCTTCTGTTGACCAGATATGTAAGGCAGCGACTTGGTCTTCTCTGCACACTTTTGCCAAATTCTACAAATTTGATATTTTTGCTTCTTCGGAGGCTGTTTTTGGGAGAAAGGTTTTGCAAGCCGTGGTGCCTTCTGTTTAGGTAACCTGATTTGCTCCCTCCCATCATCCGTGTCCTAAAGCTTTGGTATTGGTTCCCACAAGTAATGGATGACGCCGTGGACCGGACACACCAATGTTGGAGAAAACAGAATTTATGCTTACCTGATAAATTACTTTCTCCAACGGTGTGTCCGGTCCACGACCCGCCCTGGTTTTTTTTTAATCAGGTTGAAAAAATTTTTCTTTATACACTACAGTCACCACGGCACCCTATAGTTTCTCCTTTTTCTCCTAACCGTCGGTCGAATGACTGGGGGGCGGAGCCAGAGGGGGAGCTATATGGACAGCTCTTGCTGTGTGCTCTCCTTGCCTTTCCCTGTGGGGGAGAACATTTCCCACAAGTAATGGATGATGCCGTGGACCGGACACACCGTTGGAGAAAGTAATTTATCAGGTAAGCATAAATTCTGTTTTTTTGTAAATATTTCAAAATATATAATATATATATTAAAAATGGAAATAGGGGGCGCCCCAGGTCATATGAGGTTGATATGGGAGTTTACAAATCAAAATGAGAATATACAGTATACTAAACAAATCAACAACAATCAATCATTGATAGTAAAAGTGAATCAGACAATTATTACAGTATATAAAAATGTGTATAGGGATGGATGTGGTTATGGAAGTCCCATATAACAAAGGAGGGTATGTTGCAATGAACAACCCAATTGTGTGGTAGCAGTCCAGGTCCAGGCAGCTGTCTGTGAATGGATCAAAGGCCAAGTAATCTGTAGAAGATAGAGAGAAACAGAAGCACCACATGGCCTAGTATTGTATGTACTTGTGTGAAGGTGTACATAAAATGTTTCACTCACATTTGGTTGAGCACCCCTCGGGTCAAATAGCACTGGCTGGAATCAAACAGTCATCCAGCAGACTGACTTCCGGTGTAGCTCCAACCGTAGTGAGCCAGGATACTCGGTCCCAAAACATGGCTGCACCATATGGTTAGATGCAGGTGATGAAAAATGGTATAGCAGCAAGTGGTAAGTAAAAACTTAATTTATTAAAATCAAATAAAAACAACAACGCGTTTCTCAGCCAACCAGTAGCTGTTTCATCAGGCTTAATCTGTATGTATTTATGTATTTATATATTTATAGACATATATACACATATATACACATTAGGGCTGGGCGATATGGGCAAAAAAAAAATTTGTGATTGCGGTTTAATCGCAATTTTCTTATAAATGACTATAACACCTTAATTTTTCAATAACATTTTTATTTAAGACTACAGAATCTTAATGTACATGTTTCTCAATGTCCAATACACCCTGGAAGCATACAAATACAAACCACATATGTGTGTGTGGGTGTGTATGTATATATATACATACATACAGTATCTCACAAAAGTGAGTACACCCCTCACATTTTTGTAAATATTTTATTATATCTTTTCATTTGACAACAGTGAAGAAATTACACTTTGCTACAATGTAAATTAGTGAGTGTACAGCCTGTATAACAGTGTAAATTTGCTCTCCCCTCAAAATAACTCAACACACAGCCATTAATGTCTAAACCGTTGGCAACAAAAGTGAGTACACCCCTAAGTGGAAATGGCAAAATTGGGCCCAATTAGCCATTTTTCCTCCCCGGGGTCATGTGACTCATTAGTGTTACAAGGTCTCTGGTGTGAATGGGGAGCAGGTGTGTTGGTGTTATTGCTCTCACACTCTCTCATACTGGTCACTGGAGGTTCAACATGGCACCTCATTTTAAATAACTCCCTGAAGATCTAAAAATGAATTGTTGCTCTACATAAAGATGGCCTAGGCTTCAAGAAGATTGCCAAGACCCTGAAACAGCCTGTCAGTGCTCAGACCATACTCTGCACACTGCATCAAATTAGTCTGCATGGCTGTTGTTCCAGAAGGAAGCCTCTGCTAAAGATGATGCACAAGAAAGCCCGCAAAGTTTGCTGAAGATAAGCAGACTAAGGACATGGATTACTGGAACCATGTCCTGTGGTCCGATGAGACCAAGATAAACTTCAGATGGTGTCAAGCATGTATGGCGGCAACCAGGTGAGGAGTACAAAGACATGTATGTCTTGCCTACGGTCAAGCATGGTGGTGGGAGTGTCATAGTCTGGGACTGCATGAGTGCTGCCGGCACTGGGGAGCTACAGTTCATTGAGGGAACCATGAATGCCAACATGTACTGTGACATACTGAAGCAGAGCATGATCCCCTCCCTTCGGAGTATTCCAACATGATAACAACCCCAAACACACCTCCAAGACGTCTACTGCCTTGCTAAAGAAGCTGAGGGTAAAGGTGATTGACTGGGCAGCATGTCTCTAGACCTAAACCCTATTGAGCATCTGTGGGGCATCCTCAAACGGAAGGTGGGGGAGCACAAGGTCTCTAACATCCACCAGCTATGTGATGTCATCATAGAGGAGTGCAAGAGGACTCCAGTGGCAACCTGTGAAGCTCTGGTGAAATCCATGCCCAAGAGGGCTAAGGCAGTGCTGGAAAGTAATGGTGGCCGCACAAAATATTGACACTTTGGGCCCAATTTGGACATTTCCATGAGAGCAATAACACCAACACACCTGCTCCCCATTCACACCAGAGACCTTGTAACACTGAGTCACATGACCCCGGGGAGGGAAAATGGCTAATTGGGCCCAATTTTGCCATTTCCACTTAGGGGTGTACTCACTTTTGTTGCCAACGGTTTAGACATTAATGGCTGTGTGTTGAGTTATTTTGAGGGGACAGCAAATTTACACTGTTATACAGGCTGTACACTCACTACTTTACATTATAGCAAAGTGTCATTTCTTTAGTGTTGTCACATGAAAAGATATAATAAAATATTTACAAAAATATGAGGGGTGTACTCACTTTTGTAGGATACTGTGTGTTCAGACCTGGTAGATAGCTTTTTACAACCTTTGGTTAAGGAACTCCCTAGCTTTATCCAGGACACTACATCACTCTTATTAAAACTATGTCAAATTAAATGGAAATCGTCTTATCGATTCTTAGAGGTAGATGTGGCATCACTTTATACCTCTATCTCTCACGTAAAGGGATTGCAAGCTGTGGATTATTTTCTAGAACATCATAGTAACTATGACAATGCAACAAAACAATTTTTGCTCACATCAATTGAATACCTTCTCACGCATAACTTTTTCATGTTCGAGGGGGGTTTCTATCTCCAGGGGCGCGGAACTACTATGGGGGCAAAATTTGCCCCCTGTTACGCCAATCTCTTTATGGGATGGTGGGAGCAGTTCCACGTCTTTGGAGATGGGAACCCCATTAGAAAGAATATAATTTTTTATGCAAGATTTATAGATGATCTCATTCTGTGATTATCTAAGCAAAAACAGTAGTGGCATTAGACTAGTAGGAGAACAGAACCAGAACACCATCTGTTTCTTAGATATAATGATCACTGGTAAAGATAATGGAAATATAGAAACTGACTTATATAGGAAACCCACTTTGGGGAATACTATATTAGAATACAAATCCTGTCACCCTAGACATACCATACAGGGAATACCGAAAGGCCAATATATAAGGGCTAAACTGAAGAGGCATATAAAATACACGAAAAGAGGTAGACAGTTTACCAAGAGAGGATCTGTTAAGGTATAGGGATAAACGAGGAAGTAAAGAAATAATGAGTAAACAGCAAAAGCCTAAATTTATAACCACGTATAGCCTAGAGTATAGAGAAATATGCCATATCATATGAGAATGTATACCAATATTATATACTGATCCAGGCTTAAAACAAATCATACAAAATGTATGTGAATTCATGTCGAGGAAGGGAAAATCAATAGGGAATTATGTATCTCCCTCAGACTGTTCTACTAAACCTAAGAGCTGTTGGCTTAAAAAGAGAAGAGGCTTCTTTAAATGTAGAAGAAATATATGTAAGACCTGTAATTATGTCTCTGAGGTAGACAGTTGTGTGTCCACATATACACAAAAACCCATAAAATTAATTTTTGCATGAGTTGTAATACAACTCATGTAATATATTTATTGACCTATAGGGGGTGTCTAAGCAGTATGTGGGAAAAACAAAGAGGCCCCTGAAGGACAGCTTTTTGGCACATATCGGGTCTATTGAGGACATAGAGTCTGATACCCCCATCGCCAGACACTTTAGAGAATATCATAATGCAGACCCTAATCTATTAAGTGTACAGGCTATAGATCATGTACCAATGTGGAAGAGAGGTGGGGATAGAGAAGCCAAATTAAGCATAAGAGAAATATTTTGGATCTTCACCCTAAATACAAGTATTCCCCATTGTCTGAATTTTAGGCGAGATATTGATTTATGTGTTTAATGCCCTAAGAAGAACAAAGTTTAATGTGCAATATGTCAAATAATATATATATAATTATGAACATTTTACTAATATCCATCGATGTTAAAGATATATGATAGATTTTGTACATTATGATGGTCGTATATTGCAAATTAAAAGTTGAATAAATTAAACAATAGTGTAGAAAGAATAACCTATAGGTTTAAATGGAGACTAAACTAAACTAATAAGTGTATATACCTTTAATTAGAATACCTATTTAAGGAGAGAAGACTGGGTCACCTGTGAGCAGTGAACAAGTGCAGGAAGGCACGAAACATGTCTGCTGCATTCTAGCCCAGCTGTCTCCATTGCCTGTCTGCAGCGGTGGCTGCTGTTAATGTACTGTTTGTGCATTCATGTTTTTATTGTGGATTCTTCAATAAATTTACTTTTTATGGAAACATTGAAGCCCGGACATCCTTTGTCTAAATTTTATGTACTTACAGCGCTGTGGACGAGAGCGCTGCTTCCAGGCAGGTGTATACCGTAATTGTAACGTGTGACATCAGCCCACGCTCCATAGTGCCGTGGAAACAGGAAGAGGGTATGGCAGAGCGCATTGCTCGAATCTGTTTAGTGCATTATATATATATATATATATATATATATATATATATATATATATATATATATATATATATATATATATATATATATATATATATATATATATATATATATATATATATATAATGGGACTCATTGTGTAGCTCATTAACAAATCTAGACAGGCCAGATGGCTTGTTTTTCCCACAGAAAACCTCTGGAATACATTGTTTCCAATGCAGCAAAGGATTCTGGGTAAGATATGCAAATTAGGTTCACAATGACACACCTTTTTACTTTGTCTGCTTTTCAGCAGATTCCCTTAAAGAACCAGTAAACACAGCAGATTTGCATAATCAACAAATGCAAGATAACAAGACAATACAATAGCATTTACTCTGAATTTCAAATGAGTAGTATATTATTTTCTAACACATTTCAAAGTTATATATATTTCCACTCCCCCTCTACCATGTGATAGCAATCAGCCAATCACAAATGCATATACGTATAGTCTAAGTTCTTGCACATGCTCAGTAGGAGCTGGTGACTCAAAAAAAGTATTAATATAAAAGACTGTGCACATTTTTTTTAATGGAAGTAAATTGGAAAGTTGTTTAAAATTACATGCTGTATCTGAATCATGAAAATTTAATAAAACCTGAGTGTCCCTTTAACGGGAAAGCATCGCTGTTCACACAGCTTATAAGCTTAGCTTATCGACTTGAAGTAAAAAGGTGTGTCTTTGTGAACCAAATTTGCATATCTTACCCAGAATCCTTTGCTGCATTGGAAACTATGTATTCCAGAGGTTTTCTGTGGGATAAACAAGCCTTCTGGCCTGCCTAGATTTGTTAATGAGCTACACAATGAGTTATTTTCTCTCTCTCTGACATTTTGTTGCTCTACAGCCTGAAATAAAGACACACATTTTTTGTTTATCCAGTTATTATTACACAGTGCATCTTATAACATCCAAGTGTCAGATATAACACCAGCATGTCAGGAAAAAATAAAGACAATTCAAAAACAGAATCACTGAGTTGCAAAAAGGATCACCCCCTCCTAAAATTACTTGTAAACTTAATCAGGTGTAGCTAATCACCTTCTCAACGGCACACACAAAGCCATTTTACCTTCAACTGTGATCAGCTGTGGGCATATTGATTAGCTCAGCATGAAAATAGCTTTCCTGGAGCATCTCTGGTAGTGCAACTGAAGCAAAGAATCAACTACGGGTGGCAAGGCACTGTCAAAAGATCTCTGGGATAATGTTGTGGACAGGCACAAGTTAGGAGATATATAAAAAAAAATATCAAAGGCTTTATCAATGCCTAGAAGCACAGTGAAGTCTATTATTAAGAAGTGGAAGGTATTTGGTACAACACAGACCCTCTCTGTATCAGGACGTCGGTCCTAACTGGATGAAAGAGCCAGGAGGAAACTGGTCAGAGAAGCTACCAAGAGGCCCACAGCAACTCTGAAGAGGTTGCAGGAATGTATGACAAAGAGTGGTCATTGTGTGCATGTGACAAAAATTTCACAAATTCTCCACAAATGTGGCTTGTATGGGAGGGTTGCAAGAAAAAAGCCACTCCTCAAGAAAGGCCACATGCAGTCATGATTGAGCTTTGCCATAACACACCTGGGAGATTCTGAGGCCACATGGAAAAAGGTGTTATGGTCAGATGAGACAAAAATTTAATTATTTGGCCTCAACACCAAATGATATGTAGGAAATCCATATAAAATATGAAGGAAATCCAATACAGCTCACCATCCAATTAACACCATACTTACAGTAAAGCATGGAGGTGGTAATATCCTGTTATGGGGGTGTTTCTCTGCCGCAGGCACTCGAACACTTGTCAGGATAGAAGGAATAATGGATGGGGCAAAATACCATCAAATTCTTGATGAAAATCTGCTGCCCTCTGCCAGGAAGTTGTCAATGGGAAGAAGGTTTACGGGAGAGAATGAGGTCGGTAGGCACTACTCCAAACCCAGAAAGTTAAAAACAAAAAACTTATATTAGACCAATATAAAACAGGAAGACAGACATGGCAGGTATGGTGGACAGATAGTCTGACGCGTTTCACGCCCCCTAGTGGAGCTTACTCCTTTCCCTACAAGTGATTGACATTGCAACTACCCCTTTAAGGGGTGAGAATAAAGAAAAAATCCTTGAGAAAAAATAATTATAATGGATTTTAAAACTTAATACACGTTCTCCATTCGGTATGAACAGGGAATGCGATATTAACTATTTTATTGATAATTAATAGTTGACATTTTTCATTTGAAATGTATTGACCATTTTATTCTCTGTTCTATCCTTATGAGATGTTGTCTTCGTTCTGCTGACTGTCTTTGTGTAATCATCAATTTTGTTGATTTTTGTTTTTAACCATTTTTTGTTTGCTTTGGGCAGTGCAATAGATAATATGTTGCTGATTTCTGCCTATAAAGAGATCTGTAGACTGTAGTCTGCCTATAAAGAGACATAGACTGTAGTCTGAGTTAGCGCCACTAGTGAATGCGCGAAACGCATCAGACTTTCTGTCCACCATACCTGCCATGTCTGTCTGCCTGTTTTATATTAGTCTAATTAAAGTTTTTTGTTTTTAACTTTCTGGGTTTGGAGTAGTGCCTGCCGACCTCTTTTCTCTCCTGTACGTTTGCGGATTAATCCACTGCTTTGGCTACGGCACTCCGGGTGTTACAGGGCTTTCTTCACCCTGTTGGGATCTGTTTCTGGTTCACTGTGCTACAGGCCAAGGCTGCGGTCACTCTTACCGAAAGAAGGTTTACCTTCCAACATGACAATGACCCAAAGCACACAGCAAAAATGACCACACTGGTTGAAGGAGGAAAAGGTGAATGTCTTTGGATGACCTAGTCAGAACCCAGACTTAAACCCTATTGAATATCTGTGGCATGACTTGTAGATTACAGTCCATAAACAGTCACCATCAAATGTAACGGTACTGGAGCAGTTCTGCAAAGAAGAGTGGGCAAATATTGCACAGTCTAGATGTGCAAAGTTAGTAGAGACATATCTCAACAAAATACTGACAAAAGGGGGTGATCCCTTTTCCAAATCAGTGATTCTTTGTTAGATTTGTCTTTATTTTTGCCTGACATGTTGGTGTTATATCTTTCACTTGGATGTTATAAGTTGCACTGAGTATTTACAACTGGATAAACAAAAACTGTTGTCTGTCTCTATTTCAGGCTGCAAAGCAACAAAATGTGATTATTTCTTTCTAATGACACGATGAGTCCACAGATCATCTAATTACTATTGGGAATATCATTCCTGCCCAGCAGGAGGCAGCAAAGAGCACCACCGCAAAGCTGTTAAATATCACCTCCCTTCCCTCCAACCCCTGTCATTCTCTTTGCCTACGTTAGAGCAAGGAAGTGGTAAAGTTAGGTGTTACGAAAAGATTCTTCAAACAAGATTTTATTATTTTTCCATCTAAAGGGGAGGAGAGTTCATGGCTTCATTCATTACTATTGGGAATTAAGAACCTGGCCACCAGGAGGAGGCAAAGACACCCCAACCAAAGGCTTAAATACCTCCCCCACTTCCCTCATCCCCCAGTTATTCTTTGCCTTTCGTCACAGGAGGATGGCAGAGGAGTGCTGGAGTTTTGGAGTAGTCTCAGATGGAGGGTAATACTCTTCACAGTGAGACTGGAGTTTTAAGTAGTCCTGTCAGTCTCTTACGGCTAGATTTAGAGTTTTGTCGGTAACGACCCGCGTATCTAACGCTGGCTTTTTTCTGGCCGCACCTTTAAAATAACTCTGGTATTGAGAGTCCACAGAATGGCTGCGTTAGGCTCCAAAAAAGGAGCGTAGAGCATATTTAACGCCACTGCAACTCTCGATACCAGAGTTGCTTACGGACGCAGCCAGCCTCAAAAACGTGCTCGTGCACGATTCCCCCATAGGAAACAATGGGGCTGTTTGAGCTGAAAAAAAACCTAACACCTGCAAAAAAGCTGCGTTCAGCTCCTAACGCAGCCCCATTGTTTGCTATGGGGAAACACTTCCTACGTCTGCACCTAACACTCTAACATGTACCCCGAGTCTAAACACCCCTAGCCTTACACTTATTAACCCCTAATCTGCCGCCCCCGCTATCGCTGACACATGCATATTATTATTAACCCCTAATCTGCCGCTCCGTAAACCGTTGCTACTTACATTATCCCTATGTACCCCTAATCTGCTGCCCCTAACACCGCCGACCCCTATATTATATTTATTAATCCCTAATCTGCCCCCCACAACGTCGCCTCCACCTGCCTACACTTATTAACCCCTAATCTGCCGAGCGGACCGCACCGCTATTATTATAAAGTTATTAACCCCTAATCCGCCTCACTAACCCTATAATAAATAGTATTAACCCCTAATCTGCCCTCCCTAACATCGCCGACACCTAACTTCAATTATTAACCCCTAATCTGCCGACTGGAGCTCACCGCTATTCTAATAAATATATTAACCCCTAAAGCTAAGTCTAACCCTAACACTAACACCCCCCTAAATTAAATATAATTTTAATCTAACGAAATTAATTAACTCTTCTTAAATAAATTATTCCTATTTAAAGCTAAATACTTACCTGTAAAATAAATCCTAATATAGCTACAATATAAATTATATTTATATTATAGCTATTTTAGGATTAATATTTATTTTACAGGTAACTTTGTATTTATTTTAACCAGGTACAATAGCTATTAAATAGTTAAGAACTATTTAATAGCTAAAATAGTTAAAATAATTACAAATTTACCTGTAAAATAAATCCTAACCTAAGTTACAATTAAACCTAACACTACACTATCAATAAATAAATTAAATAAAATACCTATAATTATCTACAATTAAACCTAACACTACACTATCAATAAATAAATTAAATACAATTCCTACAAATAAATACAATGAAATAAACAAAATAAACAAACTAAAGTACAAAAAATCTTGTCTTCATCCAAGCGGGGCAGAAGAGGTCTTCCATCCGATTGAAGTCTTCATCCAAGAGGCATCTTCTATCGTCATCCATCCGGAGCGGAGCGGCAGCATCCTGAAGACCTCCGACGCGGAACATCCATCCTGGCCGACGACTGAACGACGAATGACGGTTCCTTTAAATGACGTCATCCAAGATGGCGTCCCTCGAATTCCGATTGGCTGATCCAATCAGCCAATCAGATTGAGCTTGCATTCTATTGGCTGATCGGAACAGCCAATAGAATGCGAGCTCAATCTGATTGGCTGATTGGATCAGCCAATCGGATTGAACTTGATTCTGATTGACTGATTCCATCAGCAAATCAGAATATTCCTACCTTAATTCCGATTGGCTGATAGAATCCGCTCCGGATGGATGACGATAGAAGATGCCTCTTGGATGAAGACTTCAATCGGATGGAAGACCTCTTCTGCCCCGCTTGGATGAAGACTTCTACCGGATGGAGGACCTCTTCTTGCTCCGCTTGGATGAAGAATTTGGCTCGGCTGGGTGAAGACGACTCAAGGTAGGGAGATCTTCAGGGGCTTAGTGTTATATTTATTTAAGGGGGGTTTGGGTTAGATTAGGGGTATGTGAGTGGTGGTTGTAATGTTGGGGGGGTATTGTATGTTTTTTTTTACAGGCAAAAGAGCTGAACTTCTTGGGGCATGCCCCGCAAAGGGCCCTGTTCAGGGCTGGTAAGGTAAAAGAGCTTTGAACTTTAGTAATTTAGAATAGGGTAGGGCATTTTTTTATTTTGGGGGGCTTTGTTATTTTATTAGGGGGCTTAGAGTAGGTGTAATTAGTTTAAAATTGTTGTAATATATTTCTGTTTGTAAATATTTTTTTATTTTTTGTAACTTAGTTCTTTTTTATTTTTTGTACTTTAGTTAATTTATTTAATTGTATTTATTTGTAGGAATTGTATTTAATTTATTTATTGATAGTGTAGTGTTAGGTTTAATTGTAGATAATTATTGGTATTTTATTTAATTTATTTATTGATAGTGTAGTGTTAGGTTTAATTGTAACTTAGGTTAGGATTTATTTTACAGGTAAATTTGTAATTATTTTAACTATTTTAGCTATTAAATAGTTCTTAACTATTTAATAGCTATTGTACCTGGTTAAAATAAATACAAAGTTACCTGTAAAATAAATATTAATCCTAAAATAGCTATAATATAAATATAATTTATATTGTAGCTATATTAGGATTTATTTTACAGGTAAGTATTTAGCTTTAAATAGGAATAATTTATTTAAGAAGAGTTAATTAATTTCGTTAGATTAAAATTATATTTAATTTAGGGGGGTGTTAGTGTTAGGGTTAGATTTAGCTTTAGGGGTTAATACATTTATTAGAATAGCGGTGAGCTCCAGTCGGCAGATTAGGGGTTAATAATTGAAGTTAGGTGTCTGCGATGTTAGGGAGGGCAGATTAGGGGTTAATACTATTTATTATAGGGTTAGTGAGGCGGATTAGGGGTTAATAACTTTATTATAGTAGCGGTGCGGTCCGCTCGGCAGATTAGGGGTTAATAAGTGTAGGCAGGTGGAGGCGATATTGAGGGGGACAGATTAGGGGTTAATAAATATAATATAGGGGTCGGCAATGTTAGGGGCAGCAGATTAGGGGTACATAAGGATAACGTATCTGGCGGCTCTTTGCGGTCGGCAGATTAGGGGTTAATTATTGTAGGTAGCTGGCTGCGACGTTGTGGGGGGCAGGTTAGGGGTTAATAAATATAATATAGGGGTCGGCGGTGTTAGGGGCAGCAGATTAGGGGTACATAAGTATAACGTAGGTGGCGGTCGGCAGATTAGGGGTTAAAAATTTTTAAAAAATCGAGTGTCGGCGATGTGGGGGGACCTCGGTTTAGGGGTACATAGGTAGTTTATGGGTGTTAGTGTACTTTAGAGCACAGTAGTTAAGAGCTTTATGAACCGGCGTTAGCCCAGAAAGCTCTTAACTACTGACTTTTTTCTGCGGCTGGAGTTTTGTCGTTAGATTTCTAACGCTCACTTCAGCCACGACTCTAAATACCGGAGTTAGAAAGATCCCATTGAAAAGATAGGATACGCAATTGACGTAAGGGGATCTGCGGTATGGAAAAGTCGCGGCTGAAAAGTGAGCGTTAGACCCTTTTTTGACTGACTCCAAATACCGGCGGTAGCCTAAAACCAGCGTTAGGAGCCTCTAACGCTGGTTTTCACGGCTACCGCCAAACTCCAAATCTAGGCCTATGTGAGGGCCTGGGGGAAAGTTAGAGTCCGAAGATGCAGGGAGAGTCTTCCTGCAAAACCATCCCGACTCATGCTAACAGCTCCATAAGCAATCAGCGTTGACGAGTTTCGCTGCCTGCTGTCTTCACTCAAGTCCATGTCAGGAGTGACGCTACTAACCTGTCACACTCGAAGGGCTGTGTTCCTGTTCCACGGCGTAGATTCTGGTAAGATCGTTTCATTTTTATTATTGATGATAATAATAGAAGACATGGTCACAATGTGGCGCCTTTTTATCTTTACAGAATCAAGGGCTAATATTCCTGGAAGGGGGATTATTGAACAGGGGGGGGGGGGTTTATACATGATATTGTTTATTGTGTCATTGCTGCGTTATGTGCGAGATGAGGCTCTGGCAATGTGTAGAACTTTCAGGTGACTTGCGGGAATCTTTTTTTTTTTTACTAGTGCAATGGCAGTCCTGCCAGGCATTCCACGTGATGGGGTGTGTCTATCCTTCTCTGTTGATCTGTGGCGCAGGAGACATAACGGTTTCTGTAGTCCGGGTTCTAGGAGGTGGTGAGTGCCCCGGCCTTTGGTGGTATAAAGGTGCCTTTTTCTTTTTTGTAAATTAAGCTAGTTTTCCCATAAACGCAAGCGATGGAGGACTCTGATGTGTTAGAGGGTTCTCCCTCCTTAACAAAGTCTCGTTCCTGTGTTTATTGTGAGGAGGTTCTGGTAGATTAGCCTTCTCAACTATGTTCTACATGCCTTGATAAAGTTTCAACATCTAAATGTAAACGGATGTCTAGTGTTACTGAGCCGTCCACCTCTGAGGGTTCTTCGTCCCGTGAGGTGCGTTCCCTGCTTTCATCTCCGATTGCACATGCAGCACCCCGGGGTCCAACTGTTACTCCTTCTGGAGAGATTCATTGGCCGTCAGACTTTGCAGACCAAATGGAATCGGCGGTTTCTAAAGTGATCCATGCCTTACCACATTCTGCTAAGCGCAAGCGTAGAGGGTTTCATGGCGGCTCGACCCAGGGTTTGTCCTCGCCGATGGCAGATCCAGAGGCTCTATACGAGGTTGAGGCCCACTCTGACTCTTCGGAGAAGGCCCATTCTGGGTCGGAGTCCGTGTCATCTGAGCCTCCTGCTGCGGAGGAGCCTGAGTATAGGTTTGGGATGGAAAATTTGCGTTTTCTGCTGCGACTCTGGAGGTTCCAAAACCTAAGATCCCGGAGGAACCGGCGATTCCTAAACTTGACAAGTCTTTACGAGGACAGGGTGGTGCCTAAGACTTTCCTGTTTCCTGTTAAGATGGCAAATATTATTAAGAATGAATGGGAGCGATTAGGGTCACCCTTTTCCCCTTCTTCTTTCTTTTCCGGACTCTCAGATTGAGCTGTGGGAGGGACCATTCCCAAGGTGGATGGGGCTATCACTACGCTTGCGATGTGGACAACTATTCCTCTCGAGCATAGTTTGTTGTTTAAGGAGCCCATGGATAAAAAGCTGGAAACTCCTTCCTTGTGTAGTGGCCTGCATCATGCAGGAGCAAGCATCAGTGATTCTAATTGCTCCATCGTGGCCGCAAAGGATGTGGTTCGCGGATCTTGTGGGGATGTCCTCCTCTCCTCCATGGCAGTTACCTTGTCGCAGGGATCTGGTGGAACAGGGTCCTTTTGTTCATCAAAATCTAGATTATCTGCGGCTGACTGTGTGGAGATTGAACGCTTAGTCCTTGCCAAAAGGGGTTTCTCTGAGAGGGTTATTGATAACCCTCTCTCGTAAGCCGTAAACTGGTGTGAAGAACGTGGATTCCCCTGGCATAAGGACAGGGTTTCCAGGATTCTCTCTTTTCTCCAGGATGGCCTGGAGAAGGGCCTTTCTGCTAGTTCCCTTAAAGGATAGATTTCGGCCCTGTCTGTTTTACTGCATAAGAGGCTCACTGAGCTTCTAGATGTTCAGTCTTTTGTTCGGGCTCTGACTAGAATCAGGCCGGTGTTTAGATCTATTGCTCCTCCTTGGAGTGTAAATCTTGTTCTTAAAGTGTTGCAGCGGACTCCGTTTGAGCCTATGCATGTAATTGACATTAAGTTACTGTCTTGGAAGGTTCTTTTTCTACTGGCTATTGCTTTGGCGTGCAGAGTATCTGAAATTGCTGCCTTGCAATGTGAGCCCCCTTACCGAGTATTCCATGCTGATAAGGCTGTTCATGTGGTGTCTAACCGTAACATCAATCAGGAAATAGTTGTTCCTTCCTTGTGTCCTAACCCTTCTTCTTCTATGGAGAGGTTACTTCATAACTTGTATGTGGTTCGGGCCTTGAAGTTCTATCTTCAGGCTACAAAGGATTTCAGACGGTCTACATCTCTTTTTGTGGCATATTCTGGGAAGCGCAAGGGGCAAAGGGCCTTTGCTACTTCGTCTTTTTTTTTTGAGGAGCTTGATTCGCTTGGCTTATGAGACAGCGGGACATAAGCCTCCTCAGAGGATCATGACTCATTCAACTAGAGCTGTGGCTTCGTCTTGGGCCTTCAAGAATGAGACCTCTATGGAGCAAATTTGTAAGGCGGCTACCTGGTCCTCTTTACACACTTTTACAAAGTTTTACAAATTTTACGTTTTTGCTTCTGCGGAAGCTGTTTTTGGGAGAAAGGTTTTGCAGGCTGTGGTGCCCTCAGATTAGGGTCCGCCTTTTACCCTCCCAGTTTCATTCAGTGTCCTCTAGAGCTTGGGTATATGTTCCCAATAGTAATGAATGAAGCCGTGGACTCTCCTCCCCTTTAGATGGAAAACATAAATTATGCTTACCTGATAATTTAATTTCCATCAAGGGGAGGAGAATCCACGGCTCTCGCCTGTATTTCCGTTGGGCAGACCTAAATTTAATATTCTTTTGGCACCTTTTATACCCTGATATTTCTCCTACTGTTCCTGGTTCCCTCGGCAGAATGACTGGGGGATGAGGGAAGTGGGGGAGGTATTTAAGCCTTTGGCTGGGGTGTCTTTGCCTCCTCCTGGTGGCCAGGTTCTTAATTCCCAATATTAATGAATGAAACCGTGGACTCTCCTCCCCTCGATGGAAATGAAATTATCAGGTAAACATAATTTATGTTTTTAAGCAGTGCAAGATTGTTCTGCTTTGCTCTAGGGTGTAGCTGTAGTCCATATCAGTCTCTTCAGTAGAGCAGTGGTGGCTTTAAAGCAATGGGAACTTGTGGGACATAATTCTCACTGCGCCTCCCATGTATTTATGCTGCCCTACCCATACAAGCCTGAGTAAGATTACTCAGTCTTTGTTTTTATCCACAGGTCCATGTGAGGGAACAGGCCTCCCAAACCTAGTGAGCTGCCGTATTAAGTATTAAGGTAAGTGGTAACTTTATATTTTTCTGGGACATGCAGAGAAAAAGGATAGCACTTTTACTTTCATTGGGGACAAATTACATTCCTATTACAAGGGAATAATTATTAAGGGAAGCGGAGCAGGCACTGGGGACGAGGAGAATCTGGCTCTTGGTGGTGTATGTTTTTTATGCTTTACTCCCGACGGCTGTGTTAATTGAATTAGCTGATCAGGAGTTTTAAAGTTACGCCCACGATGGGCGGAGTTAGATACAGCGGCAGTTCCTATTGCGTGCCTTTTTTTCTAGTCCTGTTTGTCACTTCCTGTGTCTTCGGAGGGAAATTCAGCTGCGTCACAGATTTAGCAGCGTTGTGGTTACGGTCCGCAGTGTTTACAGAGTTGAGTCCGGATCAGTCACAAAGTAGTTTACTTCGTTAGAGGCAGGCAGATAAGCACCTCAGCAACGCTAAGCTGAGGTGTAGAGTTGTCTTAAAGTCATTTTGGGGGCTAAGGTGTAACTTTAATAGTTAAAAAATAAAGCAGCTATTTTGTTCGTTTAAAATTTAAAGGAACAGTAATTAAGTTTTTTTTGCCTTTGTTGGGGGATATTTTCTGAAATAAATATCAGTTGTCTGTTTATTGGTGAATAAAGATGGACCAAGAAACCCTGTAAGATGTTACATGTTCTTTGTTTTGATACTAATGTAGAACCACCAATCCCTTTCTGTTTCTCATATATTGAGAGATCTATAGATTATAGGGCGGATACTGTTCAGGAGTCTTCTGACAATGTTCAAGATGTGCCGCACCTTTCTCCTCAAGCGTCCCAAAATTTAGCGTCCATACAGCCAGTGCCCTGCGCTTCCTCTATTACTCCACCTGGAGCTACCTTGCAAGACATCGCTTCCCTAATGTCATCAGCGGTATCTGATGCGTTGTCTGCTTTTCCCATGCTGCAGCGAAAGTGCAAGAGGAAATGTAATCAATCTGTGAATAAGGTTGCTGACACAGTAGTGGCTATTCCGAATATTTCTTCCCACAAACCTGAAGAGGAAGATACTTCTGTATCTGAGGGTGAAATCTCAGACAGTGTTATACCTTTAATTGATACTGAAGTTGTTTCTTTCAGGTTCAAGCTTGAACACCTCCGTTTGTTACTTAAGGAGGTTTTATCTACCCTGGACGACTCTGACACTACCGTCGTAGTCAATCCTAAGAAGTCTAGCAAACTAAACAAGTATTTTGATGTTCCCTCCATGGTGGAGGTATTTCCTGTACTAGATAGGGCTACAGAGATTATTGCTAAGGAATGGAAGAGACCGGGTATCCCTTTTTCTCCATACCCTATATTTAAAAAGATGTTTCCTATCGCAGACTCTATCAAGGAGTCTTGGCAGAGACGGTTCCCAAAGTGGAAGGAACAATTTCCACGCTAGCCAAGAGAACAACTATTCCCATAGAGGATGGTTGTTCCTATGGATAAGAAGTTAGAGGGGTTGCTCATGAGGATGTATGTACTCCATGGTTTACAATGGCAACCCGCGGTTTGTATTGCTACTGTCACTAGTGCGGCAACATACTGGTTTGATGCCTTGTCCGATTCTATTCGGACATACACTCCCCTTGAAGAAATCCAGGATAAGATAAAGGCCCTTAAATTTTCCAACTCCTTTATCACGGATGCTTCCCTTCCGGTTATTAAGCTGGGAGCTAAGATTTCTGGTTTTGCCGTCTTGGCCCGCAGAGCCTTATGGTTAAAATCTTGGTCTGCGGATGTGTCATTTAAGTCTAAACTTTTGGCGATTCCTTACAAGAGAAAGACCTTGTTTGGACCGGGTTTGATGGAAATAATTTCTGACATTACGGGAGGAAAGGGCCATTTCCTCCCTCAGGATAAGAGAAACAAACAAAAGGGACATCAGAGTAATTTTCGTTCCTTTCGAAATTTCAAAAATCCTTCCACTCCCTCGTCTAAGCAGGAGCAATCCAAGCCTTCCTGGAAGCCCAATCAGTCTTGGAACAAGGTGAAAACAATCCAAGAAGCCTGCTATTGAATCAAAAGCAGCATGAATGGTATGCCCCCGATCCAGGACCGGATCTTGTGGGGGCAGACTTTCCTTCTTCACTCAGGCTTGGGTTTGAGATGTACAGGATCCCTGGGCGGTGGACATCATGTCCCAGGGATACAAACTAGAGTGCAAGACATTTCGTCCCAGGGGCAGGTTTCTGCTTTCAAGATTATCTGTAGACCAGACAAAAGGAGAGGCGTTTTTACATTGTGTTCAGGACCTCTCTGACCTGGGAGTGATCGTTCCTGTTCCGATACAGAAACGGGGTCTGGTTTTTTTTTCCAATCTGTTCATGGTTCCCAAACAGGAGGGAACCTTCAGACCAATTTTAGATCTCAAGAGTCTAAACAAATTCCTTAAGATTGCCGTCCTTCAAGATGGAAACTATTCGTTCCATTCTCTCTTTGATCCAATAGGGTCAATTTATGACAATGGTAGATTGTCATAAATCTTCCTCTGAGTTCTTTGGCCATGACAGAGGTAGCCAAAATCATTCAGTGGGCGGAGACCCACAATTGCTGTCTGTCGGCGATCCACATCCCAGGAGTGGACAACTGGGAGGCGGACTTCCTGAGCAGGCAAAGCTTTCACCCGGGGGAGTGGGAACTCCATCCGGAAGTGTTTTCCAGCTTGATTCTCAAATGGGGACAGCAGGATCTGGACCTCATGGCATTGCGGCAGAATGCCAAGCTCCCGAGGTATGGGTTGAGGTCAAGGGACCCTCAGGCGGTACTAATAGACGCACTGGCGGTACCTTGGAATTTTAGTCTTGCATACTTATTTTCTCTGTTCCCTCTGTTACTTCAGGTCATTGCTAGAAATCAAGCAGGAAAGGGTGTCGGTGATCCTAATTGCACTGGTGTGGCCTCGCAGGATTTGGTATGCAGACCTGGTGGACATGTCATCTCTTCCACCTTGGAGACTTCCGTTGAGGAAGGACCTTCTACTTCAAGGGCCCTTCCTTCATCCAAATCTAGTTTCTCTGAAGCTGACTGCTTGGAGATTGAACGCTTAATTTCATCCAAGCGTATCCATGATTCAGGCTCGTAAACCTGTGACTAGAAAGATTTACTACAAGATATGGCGTAAATATCTATAATGGTGTGAATCCAAGGGCTACTCTTGGAGTAGAGTTAGGATTCCTAGAACTCTGTCCTTTCTCCAAGATGGTTTGGAGAAGGGTTTATCAGCAAGTTCCCTAAAGGGTCAAATATATGCCTTGTCTATTTTGTTACATAAACGTCTGGCGGATGTCCCAGACGTGCAATCGTTTTGTCAGGCCTTGATCAGGATCAGGCCTGTGTTCAAACCAGTTACTCCTCCCTGGAGTCTTAATATAGTTCTTAAGGTTCTTCAAAGGGATCCGTTTGAGCCTATGCATTCCTTAGATATTAAGTTGTTATCTTGGAAAGTTTTGTTTCTTGTTGCTATTTCATCTGCTCGTAGAGTGTCAGAGCTCTCAGCATTACAATATGAGTCTCCATACCTTATTTTTGCGTACTAAGTTAGGGTTCCTCCCTAAAGTAGTTTCAGACCGGAACATTAGATGTCCTAATCCTTCATCTCAAAAGGAACGGCTTTTGCACAACCTGGACGTTTAAATTATTTACAACCTGGACAAATTAAAATTCTATTTACAGGCGACTAAGGATTTTCTTCAGTCTTCTGCTCTGTTTGTGGTTTTCCTGGGAAACGTAAGGGGCAGAAAACTATGGCTACTTCTCTTTCTTTGTGGCTGCAGAGTATCGTTCGCTTTGCCTATGAAACTGCTGGACAGCAGCCTCCTGGGAGAGTTACGGCTCATTCTACGATGGCTGTTTCCTCTTCCTGGGCTGCTTTTGGGAGAAAGGTTCCTCAAGCAGTGGTGCCTTCCATTTAGGTTCCCTGTCTTGTCCCTCCCTTATCATCTGTGTACTCTAGCTTGGGTATTGATTCCCAATAGTAATTAGATGATCCGTGGACTCATTGTGTCATTAGCAAGAAAACAAAATTTATGCTTACCTGATAAATTTCTTTCTTTCTTGAAACGATGAGTCCACGGCCCGTCCTGTTCTTTAGACAGGTTGTTGGTATTTTAAAAACTTCAGACACCTCTGCACCTTGTTGCTTCCTTTCTCTCCTTTATTTCGGTCGAATGATTGGGGTTGGAGGGAAGGGAGGTGATATTTAACAGCTTTGCTGTGGTGCTCTTTGCCGCCTCCTGCTGGGCAGGAGTGATATTCCCAATAGTAATTAGATGATCAGTGGACTCATCGTGTCAAGAAAGAAATAAATTTATCAGGTAAGCATAAATTTTGTTTTTCAAGGGGGTGATTATTTTCAATACCCACTGTATACACATATAAACACATGAATTACACATATAAACACATGAATACACATGTATACACACACCTATATATACACACCACCAGCAAAAAGATTGACTCACTGAAGGTTCCATTGATGGTTAGCATTTATTTTAGTAATAAAGTATTTTTTAATTACGGTATGTACATTGTTATTTAGACATAATGCTATTGCACACTTATTAGGCTGCAGTTTAGTGTAAATATAACTTTTATATGCACTGAGAAACAAATAAATGAGTGTGACTCACTTTGCTATATTCACTTTATTGCGGTGGTCTGGAACTGAATCCGCAATATCAAAATATAAGCAATTTGTTTGATACTGGGAAAGCACTAAATAAATATATGCCACATTTATAAGTACACAAATTTAGTACTTCCTCAGTTTTCTTAATCAGACAATTTTTCCATCACCAGTGTTCAAGTAAAATGTTAGTTTTGCTCTGTAAAGTAAGCCTGTCACTAATTTGGTAGGTAAACAGAGTGATGCACCTGCTGGAATCCAGTGTTCTCACTAATAATAGAATGCATTTATTTCTGAAACTATTAATACATAGAACAGTTGCTTTATTGGAGAATTATTTTATATGTTTTTAAGAAGCAAATGCAGAGAATTTTAATTATTTTTAGCAGCTGTGTGGGTCTGCACTTCAGGGAGCAATGTGTTTTATTATTTATTAATTGCATTTATTTATTTCTCAGTTTTAGGAACACAATCATAGGTAAAACATTTCTATAGTCTATATTTTAAAGTGATATGAAATCCAAATTTTAGCTTTCATGATTCAAATAGAGCAGCAATTTTAAGCAACTTTCTAATTTACTCCTATTACAAATGCTTATTTGTTCCTTTGGTATCTTTATTTGAAAAAGTAGGAATATAAGCTTTGAAGCTGGCCCATATTTGGTACTGAACACTGGGTAGCGCTTGCTAATTGGCGGCTACACCCACAAAATTGGGTTTTATATTCCTTTAAATATATGAATGTACATCACTTATGAGGGAAAATATTTACGGCTAGATTTAGAGTTTGGCGTTAGCCGTCAAAAGCAGCGTTAAGGGGTCCTAACGCTGCTTTTTACCGCCCGCTGGTATTTAGAGTCAGGCAGCAAAGGGTCTACCGCTCACTTCCTTTCCGCAACTCCAGGCTACCGCAGATCCCCTTACGTCAATTGCGTATCCTATCTTTTCTATGGGATTTGCCTAACGCTGGTATTTGGAGTCTTGGAAGAAGTGAGCGGTAGAGCCTCTACCAACAAGACTCCTACGGCAAAAAAAAGTCAGTAGTTAAGAGCTTTATGGGCTAACGCGGGAACATAAAGCTCTTAACTACTGTGCTACAAAGTACACTAACACCCATAAACTACCTATGTACCCCTAAACCGAGCCACCCCCACATCGCCAACCCTCTAATAAATTTTTTTAACCCCTAATCTGCCGTCCGGACACCGCCGCCACCTACATTATCCCTATGAACCCCTAATCTGCTGCCCCTAACATCGCCGACACCTATATTATATTTATTACCCCCTAATCTGAACCCCCAATGTCGCCGCTACCTTACCTACACTTATTAACCCCTAATCTAGGTGTAATCGTATTGAGCTTGCATTCTATTGGCTGTTCCAATCAGCCAATAGAATGCAAGCTCAATAGGATTGGCTGATTGCATCAGTCAATCGGATTGAACTTCAATCTGATTGGCTAATTGAATCAGCCAATCAGATTTTTCCTACCTTAATTCCGATTGACTGATAGAATCCTATCAGCCAATCAGAATTGAAGGGACGCCATCTTGGATGACGTCCCTTAAAGGAACCTTCATTCTTCGTTCAGTCGTCGGTTGAAGAGGATGGCTCCGCATCGGCTCCTTTGAAGATGGCTCCGCTCCGGATAGATGAAGATTGAAGACGCCGCCTGGATGAAGACTTCTACCGGATGAAGGACCTCCTCTGCGCACCTTGGATGAAGATTTCGGCCTGGTTGGCTGAAGACGGCTCAAGGTAGGATGATCTTCAGGGGGTTAGCGTTAGGTATTTTTAAGGGGGGTTTGGGTGGGTTAGAGTAGGGGTATGTGAGTGGTGGGTTTTAATGTTGGGAGGGGGGTTGTATTTTTTTTTTTTACAGGTAAAAGAGCTGATTACTTTGGGGCAATGCCCCGCAAAAAGCCCTTTTAAGGGCTGGTAAAAGAGCTGATTACTTTTGTAATTTAGAATAGGGTAGGGCATTTTTTTATTTTAGGGGGATTTTTTTTATTTTTTTTAAACGAGCTTTATTGATTGTAATTGAAAACAAATTATGCATACAATGGAAAGGAGAAAAAAGAAACATATCCCAAAACACACCTTCCGCTTGTACTTTAACAAATATAGTAAAAACTGTGTCATTTAGACATACATCCACCAGCATATTATCCATTTATAAATGCATTTCACAATAAACTTCTTTACACAACAAGCCTGCTGTATTTTTTATCTTTTCTAATACTCTCCTCCTTCCTTGATATTCTTACTAATACCATAAGTAGCATATAACTGTGTGTCTACAGAACAAAAAAGGGCGGGGGGAAGGTCTCAGAAAAGGGGAGGAAGGGGGTAGGGGAAGTTGGGTAGTGTCCATCTGGTTCTGCCTCAGCGGACTCTAGCCTATTCACAAATCTGTGCCCCTCCAAGTGGCTAGCATCATCTCATGCGTGTCTATCTGATTGGCTTTAAAATAGTGGAATCTCTCCAATGTAAGTAACTCATCAACCGTGTGAACCCACTCCTCCAGGGTTGGGACAATCCTTGATTTCCATTTTCTAGGTATAAGCTTTTTAGCTCCTGTGAGCATTATCAGCATTAAAGCTCGTACATGTGTTGTTTTGACTACAGGCAAGTGAAAAAGAAGGGTCACTTCTGGGGTGTTTGGTATGGTAATTTGTAATTTGTCTGACATGTAGCAAATCACGTTGTGCCAGTAGTCCCTTATTTTTGGACACTCCCACCAAATGTGCAGGAGAGTGCCATGTTCTCCACAGTCCCTCCAGCACATGGGGCTAGCTGACTGAAAACATCTGTGCAGCCTTGTTGGAGTCAAATACCATCTGCTAGTGAGTTTTAAGTGTATTTCCTGTACATTAGCTGAGATGGAAGAGTGCTTAGCCAGCTTAAAGGACTTTAGCCATGTGTCTTCGTCAATATCCCTGCCAAGATCCCTACACCAAGCCTTTGTGCAAGAGGGGAGAGCAGACCCTGGGGGCGCTAGTAGGAGTTTATAAATCAGTGAGATCAGTCGCCTAATTGGTTTATTTGTCGTGCACAGTATTTCAAAGGTGGTTAATTCTCTCATGAAATTCTCTCTATGTTTATGATGTGCAAGGTAATGCTAAAGTTGGTTATATCGCAACCAGGAAAGAAAAACAGCTCCATATTTCTCTATCATATCTTGTTGGGGTAATAGTTCCCTGCCTGCTATCGCAAAGTGCAATAAGCCTTCGCGAACGCTATAGGGCCTACTCATTTGTGTACCCAAGTGATAATATGGAAGATCCGGGTTTTCAATAATAGGTAAAAGAGGTGAGAATTTTGATGAGAGATGTGTGCTGGTATTGGCTGTTTTGTCCCATATTCTAAGAGTTTCTGCAATGATAATATACTTATTTGTAAGCTTTGGGCTTTGAGCATGTGAAGTAAATGCTAACACACTTATATTCTTGAGGTTAAGAATTTGGCCATCCAGCCTTACCCATGCCTTGTGTATAGATTTATGGGCCCACTCCGCAATTCTCTGCACGAAAATTGCCTGTCTGTAAGTTGCTAGCTCTGGGAAACCCAAACCCCCTTTATCTATAGACATGTACAGCGTTTTTCTGGGGAATCTGGGTTTAATGTTATTCCAGATGAACTGCTCAAGTAGTCTTTGGAGCTGTGGGAGGAAATCCTTAGGGACAGGAATTGGGACTGTTTGTAGAATATAACGTATACGTGGGAGAATGTTAATTTTTATGACTCCAATTTCTCCAACATTGGTGTGTCCGGTCCACGGCGTCATCCATTATTTGTGGGAATATTCTCTTCCCTAACAGGAAATGGCAAAGAGCACAGCAAAAGCTGTCCATATAGCCCCTCCTTGGCTCCGCCCCCCCAGTCATTCTCTTTGCCGCTCTGAACAAGTAGCATCTCCACGGAGATGGTGAAGAGTATGTGGTGTTTAGTTGTAGTTTTTATTCTTCTATCAAAAGTTTGTTATTTTGAAATGGTACTGGTATGTACTATTTACTCTGAAACAGAAAGAGATGAAGAGTTCTGTTTAAAAGAGGAGTATGATTTTAGCAGCAGTAACTAAAATCAATTGCTGTTCCCACGCAGGACTGTTGAGCCTAGAGAACTTCAGTTGGGGGGAACAGTTTGCAGACTTTTCTGCTCAAGGTATGACTAGCCATTTTTCTAACAAGACTGTGTAATGCTGGAAGGCTGTCATTTTCCCTCATGGGGATCGGTAAGCCATTTTCTTAGACTCAGATAGAATAAAGGGCTTATTATGGGCTAATAACTGGTGGACACTTTTAAGGGCTAAATCAATTGTTTATTTAAGTTATTATTAAGGTTTTGAAGTGGATTTCAAACTTTTTAATATTTGGGGAACGCTTTTATCGCCAGGCACTAGTTAAGACACCTTCCCAGTCAGGAAGGGCCTTTCTCTGTAGTAGGCAGAGCCTCATTTTCGCGCCATTATTGCGCAGTTCTTTTGAGTGCAGTGCATGCAGCTGCATGTGAGAGGGTCTGGTATCCACAGAAAACGTTTCTAGAAGGCTGGAATTGGTATCGTATACCCCCCTGGGATAAGTGAAGTCGCAGCAAAGGCTGTGGCTGGGACTGTAGTGGGGTTAAATTGCAAAACGGCTCCGGTTTCCGCATTTTAAGGGTTAACAGCTTCAAAATTGGGGTGCAATACTTTGAATGCATTAAGACACTGTGGTGAAATTTTGGTAAAGTTTGGATAATTCCTTCATAGTTTTTCACATATTCAGTAATAAAGTGTGCCCTGTTTAACATTTAAAGAGACAGTAACGGTTTTGTTTAAAAACGGTTTTTGTGCTTTATTAACCAGTTTAAGCCTGTTTAACATGTCTGTACCTTCAGATAAGTCATGTTCTGTATGTATGGAGGCCAAGGTGGTTGCTCCTTCAAATGTATGTGATAATTGTGCCAAAGCGTCCAAACAAAGTAAGGACAGTACTGTCACATTTAGTAAGGTTGCCCAGGATGATTCCTCAGATGAAGGAAGTAGGGATAGTTCTGCATCCTCTCCTTCTGTGTCTATACCAGTTATGCCCGCGCAGGCGACCCCTAGTACTTCTAGCGTGCCAATGCTTGTTACTATGCAACAATTGACGGCAGTAATGGATAACTCCATAGCTAATATTTTATCGAAAATGCCAGCATTTCAGAGAAAGCGCGATTGCTCTGTTTTAAACACTGTAGAGCAGGAGGGCGCTGATGATAATTTATCTGTCATACCCTCACACCAGTCTGAAGTGGCAGTGAGGGAGGGTTTGTCAGATGGAGAAATTTCTGATACAGGAAGAATTTCTCAGCAGGCAGAACCTGATGTTGTGACATTTAAATTTAAATTAGAGCATCTCCGCGCATTACTTAAGGAGGTGCTATCTACTCTGGATGATTGTGACAATCTGGTCATCCCAGAAAAATTGTGCAAGATGGACAAGTTCCTAGAGGTCTCGGTGCACCCTGATGCCTTTCCGATACCTAAAAGGGTGGCGGACATTGTGAATAAGGAGTGGGAGAAGCCAGGCATACCTTTTGTCCCTCCTCCTATATTTAAGAAATTGTTCCCCATGGTTGACCCCAGGAAGGACACATGGCAAACAGTCCCTAAGGTCGAGGGGGCGGTTTCTACACTAGCCAAACGCACGCCCATTCCCATTGAGGACAATTGTGCTTTCAAAGATCCTATGGATAAAAAATTGGAGGGCTTGCTTAAAAAGATTTTTGTACAGCAAGGATACCTCCTTCAACCTATTTCGTGCATTATTCCTGTCACTACAGCGGCGTGGTTCTGGTTCGAGGAACTGGAAAAGTCGCTCAGTAGGGAGACTCCATATGAGGAGGTCATGGACAGAGTTCTCGCACTCAAGTTAGCTAATTCCTTTATTTTATACGCCGCTTTGCAGTTAGCGAAATTAGCGGCGAAAAATTCAGGGTTTGCAATTGTCGCGCGTAGAGCGCTCTGGCTAAAGTCTTGGTCGGCGGATGTATCTTCCAAGACAAAATTGCTTAATATTCCTTTCAAGGGTAAGACCCTTTTTGGGCCAGAATTGAAGGAAATTATTTCAGATATCACTGGGGGAAAGGGCCATGCCCTCCCACAAGATAGGCCTTTTAAGGCTAAGAATAAGTCCAATTTTCGTTCCTTTCGCAACTTCAGGAACGGACCGGCTTCTAACTCTGCAGCCTCTAGACAAGAGGGTAACGCTTCCCAGACTAAACCAGCTTGGAAACCAATGCAAGGCTGGAACAAGGGTAAACAAGCCAAGAAGCCTGCTGCTGCTACCAAAACAGCATGAAGGGGTAGCCCCTGATCCGGGACCGGATCTAGTAGGGGGCAGACTCTCTCTCTTTGCTCAGGCTTGGGCAAGAGATGTTCAGGATCCCTGGGCACTAGAAATAGTCTCTCAGGGTTATCTTCTAGAATTCAAGGAACTACCCCCAAGGGGAAGGTTCCACATTTATCACTTATCTTCAAACCAAATAAAGAGACAGGCATTCTTACGTTGTGTAGAAGACCTGTTAAAGATGGGAGTGATACACCCAGTTCCAACTGTGGAACAAGGTCAGGGGTTTTACTCAAATCTGTTTGTAGTTCCCAAAAAAGAGGGAACCTTCAGACCAATTCTGGATTTAAAAATTCTAAACAAATTTCTCAGAGTTCCATCGTTCAAAATGGAAACTATTCGAACAATTTTACCTGCAATCCAGGAGGGTCAATATATGACTACCGTGGATTTAAAGGATGCGTATCTACATATTCCTATCCACAAAGATCATCATCAGTTCCTAAGGTTCGCCTTTCTGGACAAACATTATCAGTTCGTGGCTCTTCCATTCGGACTAGCCACTGCTCCCAGAATTTTCACAAAAGTGCTCGGGTCCCTTCTAGCGGTTCTAAGACCAAGGGGCATTGCAGTGGCACCTTACCTGGACGACATTCTAATTCAAGCGTCGTCTCTTTCCAAGGCAAAGGCTCATACAGACATCGTTCTAGCCTTTCTCAGATCTCACGGGTGGAAGGTGAACGTAGAAAAGAGTTCCCTGTATCCGTCGACAAGAGTTCCCTTTTTGGGAACAATAATAGATTCTTTAGAAATGAAGATCTTCTTGACAGAAGTCAGAAAGTTAAAGCTTCGAAACGCTTGTCAAGTTCTTCTCTCTATTCTACAGCCTTCCATAGCTCAGTGCATGGAAGTAGTAGGGTTGATGGTGGCAGCAATGGATATAGTTCCTTTTGCTCGAATTCATCTAAGACCATTACAACTGTGCATGCTCAAGCAGTGGAATGGGGATTATACAGACTTGTCCCCAAAGATTCAAGTAGACCAGATAACCAGAGACTCACTCCGTTGGTGGTTGTCCCAGGATCACCTGTCTCAGGGAATGAGTTTCTGCAGACCAAAGTGGGTCATTGTCACGACCGACGCCAGTCTATTAGGCTGGGGTGCGGTCTGGGACTCCCTGAAAGCTCAGGATCTATGGTCTCGGGAAGATTCCCTTCTTCCGATAAACATACTGGAACTGAGAGCGATATTCAATGCTCTCCAGGCTTGGCCTCAACTAGCTATGGCCGGATTCATAAGATTCCAGTCGGACAACATGACGACTGTAGCTTACATCAATCATCAGGGGGGAACAAAGAGTTCCTTGGCAATGAGAGAGGTATCCAAAATCATCAAGTGGGCGGAGGATCACTCCTGCCACCTATCTGCAATCCACATCCCAGGAGTAGACAACTGGGAGGCGGATTACCTGAGTCGTCAGACTTTCCATCCGGGGGAGTGGGAACTCCACCCGGAGGTGTTTGCCCAGTTGACTCAATTATGGGGCATTCCAGACATGGATCTGATGGCGTCCCGTCAGAACTTCAAGGTTCCTTGCTACGGGTCCAGATCCAGGGATCCCAAGGCGACTCTAGTGGATGCATTAGTGGCGCCTTGGTCGTTCAACCTAGCTTATGCGTTTCCACCGTTCCCTCTCCTCCCCAGGCTTGTAGCCAGGATCAAACAGGAGAAGGCCTCAGTGATTCTGATAGCTCCTGCGTGGCCGCGCAGGACTTGGTATGCAGACCTGGTGAATATGTCATCGGCTCCACCATGGAAGCTACCTTTGAGACAGGATCTTCTAATACAAGGTCCATTCGAACTTCCAAATCTAGTTTCTCTACAGCTGACTGCTTGGAAATTGAACGTTTGATTTTATCCAAGCGTGGGTTTTCAGATTCTGTGATAGATACTCTGGTCCAAGCCAGAAAACCTGTGACTAGAAAGATTTACCATAAAATATGAAAGAGATATATCTGTTGGTGTGTATCCAAGGGATTCTCCTGGAGTAAGATTAAAATTCCTAAGATCCTCTCCTTTCTTCAAGAAGGTTTGGTTAAGGGATTGTCAGCAAGTTCTCTAAAAGGACAGATTTCTGCTTTATCTGTCTTGTTACACAAACGACTGGCAGCTGTGCCAGATATACAAGCTTTTGTACAGGCTTTGGTTAGAATCAAGCCTGTTTACAGACCTTTGACTCCTCCTTGGAGTCTAAATTTAGTTCTTTAAGTTCTTCAAGGGGTTCCGTTTGAACCTCTACATTCCATAGATATCAAGTTACTATCTTGGAAAGTTCTGTTTTTGGTTGCTATTTCTTCTGCAAGAAGAGTTTCTGAATTATATGCTTTGCAGTGTAATCCACCCTATCTTGTGTTCCATGCAGATAAGGTCGTTTTGCGTACTAAGCCTGGTTTTCTTCCGAAAGTTGTTTCCAACAGGAATATTAACCAGGAAATAGTTGTTCCTTCTCTGTGTCCGAATCCAGTTTCAAAGAAGGAACGTTTGTTACACAATTTAGATGTAGTTCGTGCTTTAAAGTTCTATTTAGAAGCAACTAAGGATTTTAGACAAACCTCATCTTTGTTTGTCATTTACTCTGGTAAGAGGAGAGGACAAAAAGCTACGGCTACCTCTCTGTCTTTCTGGCTGAAAAGCATTATCCGATTGGCTTATGAGACTGCCGGACGGCAGCCTCCTGAACGAATCACAGCTCACTATACTAGAGCTGTGGCTTCCACATGGGCCTTCAAGAACGAGGCTTCTGTTGATCAGATATGTAAGGCAGCGACTTGGTCTTCTCTGCACACTTTTGCCAAATTTTACAAATTTGATACTTTTGCTTCTTCGGAGGCTGTTTTTGGGAGAAAGGTCTTGCAAGCCGTGGTGCCTTCCGTTTAGGTAACCTGATTTGCTCCCTCCCTTCATCCGTGTCCTAAAGCTTTGGTATTGGTTCCCACAAGTAATGGATGACGCTGTGGACCGGACACACCAATGTTGGAGAAAACAGAATTTATGCTTACCTGATAAATTACTTTCTCCAACGGTGTGTCCGGTCCACGGCCCGCCCTGGTTTTTTAATCAGGTTTGAAAAATTTCTTTCTCTATACACTACAGTCACCACGGCACCCTATAGTTTCTCCTTTTTTTCTCCTAACCGTCGGTCGAATGACTGGGGGGGCGGAGCCAAGGAGGGGCTATATGGACAGCTTTTGCTGTGCTCTTTGCCATTTCCTGTTAGGGAAGAGAATATTCCCACAAGTAATGGATGACGCCGTGGACCGGACACACCGTTGGAGAAAGTAATTTATCAGGTAAGCATAAATTCTGTTTTTACCCAGCCAAGATAGGGGCTTGTTCTTCCAAGAGGAGAGATCTCTAATTATTTCATTTTTCAATTTGAGGTAGTTTAATTTAAAAAGATCCCTGGGGTCTTCTGTGAGAAGGACCCCTAGATACTTTAGATGGGAGATTGCAATTGGTATTGGGTGTGTTTCGCACAGATTTAGTAATTGATCTTGCGGTGCGGTTATGTTAAGGATTTCAGATTTTGTGATGTTAAGATGAAAGTTAGAGAGGGAACCATAAGTTTCCAGCTCCTCTAAAAGTTTCGGGATAGAGACTTCGATATTAGTGAGGGTGTATAGAATGTCATCAGCGTATAACGCTTGTTTGTATTCATTCCCTTTTATTGTAATTCCGGAGATGTTAGGATTATTGCGGATCTTCTGTGCCAGTGCTTCTATAGAGAGGGCTAACAGAAGTGGGGAAAGAGGGCAGCCCTGTCTTGTCCCGTTTGAAATAAAAAAGGTGTCCGAGAGTGTTCCATTGACCCTTACTCTCGCATTCGGGTCAGAGTACAAGGAAAACAATAAGTTTGCAAATGCGTTCCCGAAGTTCATGGCCTTCAACACCCTTGCTTCCCTGCCTGGGACAAATCCCACCTGATTTGTGGAGACCAGGTCTGGTAGGTATTTGTTAAGACGCATTGAGAGTATCTTAGCAAGGACATTGATGTCAGCATTTAACAGTGATATAAGCCTGAAATGCTCGGGAGCAGTGTGAGATTTGCCCGGTTTGGGAATAACCGATATGTAGGCCTCAAGCATAGGACGGGGAAGCTGTGGCTCCTTGATTAGGTTGTTAAAGAGCTGAAGCATTTTAGGGTCTAGGGTGCTAAGAAATGTTTTATAGTATTTTATAGTGAGCCCATCTGGGCCTGGGCTCTTGCCGTTTGGGAGATCCTTAATTGCTAGAGAAAGCTCTTCTAAAGATATAGGTAAGTCAAGTGCGTCAGCATCTTCTTTTGATAGACCAGGTAAGTCCAAGGGTGCTAGAAAAGCATCTATAACCCTCACTTTGACTAGGGATTGTTCTTGTGTGTCTGATTTCTTATTAATATTATATAAGGTTTTATAATATAGATTGAATGCGTTAGCTATTTGTTTATTGCTTTTTAATTTAGTGCTGTCTGTGATGCTGTAAATGTGTGTACGGAGTTGTTGTCTTCGAATGGATCGGGCCAGCAGCCTCCCAGGTTTATTACCATTTTCATGATAATGTTGTTTGATGGATAGCATTTTACTCTGATAAGCATCCGTGAGGTGTTGGTTGAGGTCTGATCTAGCGCAGTGAAGTTGTTGCTTAATATCACTGTCCGCTGCATTTTGCTTATGTTTTATTTCCAGAGCAGCAACTGTATCTAAAAGCGATTTGTGCTTGGCCCTATACTGCTTGCGCAACCTAGCCGTGTGTTTAAGGATTTCTCCTCGTATTACGCATTTGTGAGCGTCCCACATGATAGGTAGCAATGTAAGGTCAGGAGTGTTGTGCAGGAAATAGTCAATTAATGATTTTTGCAAGTCGGCTTTAATTAATGGCTTGTCCAGGAGGGTGTCGTCCAGTCTCCATATGTAGGATGTTGGGGGTAAATCTGGCTAAAAAACCTCAGTGGTAACTGGGGCGTGATCAAACCAGGTTATATGTCCAATTTTGCATTCACCCACCATGACAAAAGAAAAGTAAATTGCGCTATATATACTGATACAGTACTTAATGGGAAAAATAAATACAATAATATATGTATATATGAAGAAACAGATTAATATTCCCAAATGCACAATTGTTAAAATCGGTATATAAATAAATATAAGCACAGGTTGAGCCGTTAAAATTAATGTTTTAAAATCCTAAAAATTCCTAAAACAACGTAAAAAATTCAAAATAGCACCTCTAAAATATATATGAAAAAACAGCCCTTCAATTTAGCTGCTCCATAATAACAGTAAATAAATAAATAAACAAGCAAGATGCAATTAATTAAAAAGAAAAAGCAATTATATAAAAAAAATCAAATTGGACTGAAGGCAAAAGATATGAAAAGAAAAAAGAAAATGAATACCAAGGTATTGCACACTATTTGTGTTAACACACCAACATTAAGACGAAATGTTGCGCACTGTTTGTATTTGCATTAAGCCAGTACCTCTTATATAAGTTCTCATATATTTCCCATATGGAGAGTTTTTCAAAGTACAGGGTAATATGTCCTTTTGAATTGTGTAGCACTTTGATTTCCAAACACGAGTCCTGTCTTGTGCAGCTCCAATCAGACAAGGTAAATCCAAACCTCAGTCATGGGGATAGTGATACCGTTACGTGTAAAGAAAAAAAGAGAGAGAGCGCACAAAAGACTCAAGTGTAGATTTTATTCACAGACTGTCTTGAAAAAGGCCTAATTCTAGGCCGAAACGCGTTGACATATAATTGACAGGCAGCTAGCAAGGGCATCCGGAAAGCCCTGTTACAGAAGCCGGTTTGCATATAAACACCAGGAGACACTGACTTCCTAGGCAGCAGTGTGGAGCGGTCACATAAGTTGAGGAAAGAGAGTTGAACTCTGAACGCCTTTTTAACTTTATTTCTAGTAAGTGCAATTTATTTTATGTGCAAACCCTGTGAATAAAATCTACACTTGAGTCTTTTGTGCGCTCTCTCTCTTTTTTTCTTTACATGTATTCACCCACCATGTCCAAACTAACCGAGTCTGTAAATATGTAATCTATTCGAGTACTTAGCACAAGGGGGCGAGTAATAAGTAAAGTCCTTGGATGTTGGGTGTGCAGTGCGCCAAGTGTCATGCAGGAGCAAATCAGCTAACGTTGCTTTCACTGATTTGATTATTTTATTGCTAACACTAGATGTTCCATTGGAGGTGTCATGTTGTGGGTTAAGAGGTATGTTTATATCACCCCCTACAAACACTGGGCCTTTTGCAAGGTCCAGTAGCGATTTAGAAAATAGTTTAAGAAATAAATGTTGGTTACTATTAGGTGCATATAAAGAAGCCAAAGTGATTGGGTGCTCATATCATGTGCCTGTTAGAATTATGTAACGACCCTCTGGATCCCTTTCCGTGTGTGTGGGTTTAAAGGGGATCGAATGATGGATCAGAATTCCAACCCCGCACTTTTTTGAGGAACCAGATGCTATATAAGCTGAGGGATATTGTGTGTTATGCCACTTGGGTTCCTTTCCTTTTAAAAAGTGTGTTTTCTGTAGGAATAGGACGTGACTGTGTAGGTTTTTTAGGTCTCGAAAAGCTATAGACCTCTTCCCAGGACTATTTAGACCCTTGGCATTGATTGTAGTGAAGTTAAGGCTATCTGTTTGGAATTTGCTATTTTGAGCACACATCTTGTCAGGTGTGGAGGGAGGAGGGGGGGTGGGTATAAGGGGAAGGTAGGAGTTTAGAAAAAAAAAAAGTTCCTGTTAAAGTTTAGGATATATCAAATTCAAAATAATCGTCTGACACACTTGACGACTAGTCATTATAGTCTATATTGAATAGGCTTTTCACTAAGTGCTCCACAAGGTAATGTAAAAGGTGATGTACAATTGTAATGCAAACAATCAAAAAAGGCAAAAAGGTTTTTGTAGGGTCCATTAGACCTAGTTGTTGAGAGAAGGGGATATCACTACTCATTTAAGTAAGGGGGGTATCCAATGTGGCTAAATAATAAAGGGGTATCGCTTGATGGGGCTTTGTCATATTTCTCAGTAAACATAGCATCATACTTATTTTTTAAGTATTACTGGAGAGTACATAATATGTGGATAACTGAGTGTACTCACCATCCATCTAGGAAGATCCATACTTTGGTCTTTATTTTCTAAAATGTAATAGTCAGTCAATGTTATGAAAAAGACTAAAAATATAATATATCAACAAAATACAGTGAAACTTCATTGACATTCGCTCAGCTAACATGGTAAATACTAAAAACATGTGTTACCAGCTAAGAGGCATGACCAAATCAGTGTGTGAGTACTTAGGTTAAATTAAACATTTTAGTCAGTGTTTTTATGCTAATATTGTGTCTCTTGATACATTGCTAAATATGGATTAGGAAAGAACTAAATACATGGTGTGCAACATTACGTTTTGTGAACCACTGAAAGCAATACAAGGTTCTCAAAAATAAAACAAACTTATAACTTGCAAAACATAACCTGTAGGGATAGTGTTTGTTGTTAAACGAGAGAACAGTCAAATCTCGTATTCAGATCTGTACACAGTGGTTATACTTTTGGTGAGGTACAAGACTTCTATTGCACGAAATTGTGCCTTCCTCACCTAATAAAATGGGTTAATTTGACTTCTTCCATGACAATTCACATGGTGCCATGTTTAGCTGACCCTGTTGTCTAAGGCCAGGGGCCTGCAAGGTAAGAAGAGGTAAGATATGCATAATTCCCATTAGTTCACCGTATGGTTAGTTGGCGAGGTTCTAGGAGCTTCATCTGGTATATCTCCAAAGTTGCCCCTACTTCGGGGTGAAGCCTCTGTACTGTCAATGTCTGCCAGAAAAGCTTGTAAATCTGAGCCTGGTCTGTAGATTGAAGTCTTATTGTTATAGGTGACTATTAATGATACTGGGAACCCCCAGCGGTATTGAATCTTACGATTTCTTAGTTGTACAGTTACATGATCCAGCTCGTGCCTTTTCTGTAAGGTGGCTGGTGACAAATCTGAAAACAGTTGTATCTCAGTGCCCACATGTTGTATAGGATTTTTGGATCTTGTCCCGTGGGGGGCCTTAGGTGGGGGTTTAGGCCTCAAGGCTCTGTGAGCTTGTTCCATTATAATCTCAGTCGAAGATGGCGTTCCTTTTATTGTGCGAAACAAGCTTTGCAGATATCCCTCGATGACAGGGGGATGAACAGATTCAGGTACTCCTCTAACCCTTATATTGTTACGGTGCCCTCTATTGTCTAGATCTTCTAGTTTGTCAGACAGTGATTGTATAATTGCCAAGTGGTCTTGCAACTCAGTGGAGTTAACGTGTACTTTAGCATCTGTAGAGGCCTGTGCCTCCTCAACTGCAGTGACTCTACCCTCCAATAAGCTAATATCTTTGCGCAGATCTTGAAACAAACTTCGCATTTCTAGCATCACATTTTGAATGTCTTCCTTAGAAGATAAGTGCTAAAGATCTTTTTTAGTAACATTAGCGAGCAATTGAGCATCTTCAGGATCATTTTGTTCAGAGGTTATAGGTTGTAATACCTCCATGTTCCCTCTGTCTTTTGACACTTGGCGTTCTATGGGCTTTAGAAATTTGTTTAAGGGCTTATGGGAAGCTTTTTTCTCTGATTTGTGCTCTTTTTAAAATAGGCATTCCCCAGCATGAAAGGTAAAAGTTAAATTACTGGGAACTATGTTTTATTAATGACAGGGTGTTAGGCGCTTAGATAGCGGCCTTGAAGCCACTAAACCTGTATAATTTTTTATCTGGTCCTTGCCAGGTGATATCAGGCCCTTGCTGCAGTCTGCCACTTATGTGTAATAAGCCTTGATTCCTATCTTAATTATCGTTAGGTTGTAATTAGTAGTCCCTCTCTACTAGGCACTGTCTTCCCAATCTGCTTTCTTCAGAGCCTGTGGTTATGTTTATATGGACCTTGCTGCGTGATATTAGGCCTTAACTGCTGTCTGCCATGTGGGGATGAATAACTTAATTCCCTGTTTTAGTTATTGTAAGTCAGCGGTTATCTGTCACTTCATACAAGGCTCTGACCTTCCCGCTTACTTTGTGTGTATGTAATCGCTTCGGATCATGCAGACCAAGAAAGACCGGAGTGTATAAAGTGCGAGTCTCACCAGCTCCGTATGCGTGTTTGTAGTAACCGTTACGCCGCCCAGGTCCGCTGTTCTCTGTCGCTCTGCTGATTATGTTTTGGGTGCGACGTTGGGTGTTATGTTCTAGGGCTTACTGAGAATCGCAGCACTTCGATCTTCTTATTCCACCACTATAACTGTTATGCTGGGACCTGAAGGTGTCGGAGCCTGCTATGAGTGGCGAGACGAGTTGCGCTGACTGAGCCTCTCTTGTCTGTGTCGGAACGATCTCCACAAGCGTTCGCTGCACCAAGACAGTAGTGATATTATAGGTTACTGGGCTAGTTCATGTTATCGCCCAATTATTAAATATCGGTTTTTAGGGTCTATTTGGCCATAGTATTTTGTTGCTATGCCTCTAGGACTTGGTGCCGATCTAAAATGAGGCCATTCGCCTGCGTGGCCAAGCTCCGCCCCCCTTTGGGGGGATTTTTAATTATATTAGGGGGCTTAGATTAGGTGTAATTAGTTTAAACTTCTTGTAATTTTTTTTATTTTTTGTAATTTAGTGTTTTTTTTTTTGTATTATAGATTAGTTTATTTAATTGTATTTTAGTTTAGCTAATTGTAGTTAATTTATTTAATTAATTTAATGATAGTGTAGTGTTAGGTGTATTTGTAACTTAGGTTAGGATTTAGTTTACAGGTAATTTTGTACTTATTTTAACTAGGTAGCTATTAAATAGTTATTAACTATTTAATAGCTATTGTACCTAGTTAAAATAAATACAAAGTTACCTGTAATATAAATATAAATCCTAAAATAGCTACAATGTAATTATTAGTTATATTGTAGCTATATTAGGGTTTATTTTATAGGTAAGTATTTAGTTTTAAATAGGAATAATTTATTTAGTTATAGGAATATTATTTTGTTTAATTTAAATTATATTTAAGTTAGGAGGGTGTTAGGGTTAGACTTCGGTTTAGGGGTTAATAACTTTATTATAGTAGTGGCGACGTTACGGGCGGGAGATTAGGGGTTAATAATTGTAGGTAGGTGGCGTCTATGTTAGGGAGGGCAGATTAGGGGTTAATAAAATTTATTATAGTGTTTGCGAGGCGGGAGTGCGGCGGTTTAGGGGTTAATACATTTATTATAGTGGCGGCGAGGTCCGGTCGGCAGATTAGGGGTTAATTAATGTCCTGGTCACTGAGAGAGCTCCTTTTCAATCTCCGGGACAGACAGCTGCTGAAAACGGGGATAGGCTGAACTTTTAACTTGTAACTGGATCTGACAGAGCCTGCATTAACATTCACTTCAACGTTCCTTTTTTGTTCATCGCATTTGTACATGTAAACTGAATGTCACTGGCTTTTATGCCCTCTATTCCATAAGACAAACTTGCACCAATCTCATTGCTGATGTTACATGTCCCTGGAGTTATATTTAGTACCCCCCCAAATTTTTTTAAAGTCAGGATTTACTAGCATATATGCTCTTCTCCTAAACCTTAATGCTCTGCTGTTTTATAGTTTCACCAGTTTGACATTATTCTCTGTGGCCTAGATTTGGAGTTTTGTCGGTAACGACCCGAAAAACTAACGCCGGCTTTTTTCTGGCCGCACCATAAAAATAACTCTGGTATCGAGAGTCCACATAAAGGCTGCGTTAGGCTCCAAAAAAGGAGCGTAGAGCATTTTTAACGCAGCTTCAACTCTCGATACCAGAGTTGCTTACGGACGCGGCCAGCCTCAAAAACGTGCTCGTGCACAATTCCCCCATAGGAAAAAATGGGGCTGTTTGAGCTGAAAAAAACCCAAACACCTGCAAAAAAGCCGCGTTCAGCTCCTAACGCAGCCCCATTGTTTGCTATGCGGTAACCCTTCCTACGTCTGCACTTAACACTCTAACATGTACCCCGAGTCTAAACACCCCTAACCTTACACTTATTAACCCCTAATCTGCCGCCCCCGCTATCGCTGACCCCTGCATATTATTATTAACCCCTAATCTGCCGCTCCGTAAACCGCCGCTACTTACATTATCCCTATGTACCCCTAATCTGCTGCCCCTAACACCGCCGACCCCTATATTATATTTATTAACCCCTAATCTGCCCCCCACAACGTCGCCTCCACCTGCCTACACTTATTAACCCCTAATCTGCCGACCGGACCTGAGCACTACTATAATAAAGTTATTAACCCCTAATCCGCCTCACTAACCCTATAATAAATAGTATTAACCCCTAATCTGCCCTCCCTAACATCGCCGACACCTAACTTCAATTATTAACCCCTAATCTGCCGACTGGAGCTCACCGCTATTCTAATAAATGTATTAACCCCTAAAGCTAAGTCTAACCCTAACACTAACACCCCCCTAAATTAAATATAATTTTAATCTAGCGAAATTAATTATCTCTTATTAAATAAATTATTCCTATTTAAAGCTAAATACTTACCTGTAAAATAAATCCTAATATAGCTACACTATAAATTATAATTATATTATAGCTATTTTAGGATTAATATTTATTTTACAGGTAACTTTGTAATTATTTTAACCAGGTACAATAGCTATTAAATAGTTAAGAACTATTTAATAGCTAAAATAGTTAAAATAATTACAAATTTACCTGTAAAAGAAATCCTAACCTAAGTTACAAATAAACCTAACACTAGACTATCAATAAATTAATTAAATAAACTACCTACAATTACCTACAATTAACTTAACACTACACTATCAATAAATTAATAAAATACAATTGCTACAAATAAATACAATGAAATAAACTAGCTAAAGTACAAAAAATAAAAAAGAACTAAGTTACAAAAAATAAAAAAATATTTACAAACATAAGAAAAATATTACAACAATTTTAAACTAATTACACCTACTCTAAGCCCCCTAATAAAATAACAAAGCCCCCCAAAATAAAAAAAATGCCCTACCCTATTCTAAATTACTAAAGTTCAAAGCTCTTTTACCTTACCAGCCCTGAACAGGGCCCTTTGCGGGGCATGCCCCAAGAAATACAGCTCTTTTGCCTGTAAAAAAAAACATACAATACCCCCCCAACATTACAACCCACCACCCACATACCCCTAATCTAACCCAAACCCCCCTTAAATAAACCTAACACTAAGCCCCTGAAGATCATCCTACCTTGTCTTCACCATACCAGGTTCACCGATCGGTCCAGAAGAGCTCCTCCGATGTCCTGATCCAAGCCCAAGCGGGGGGCTGAAGAGGTCCATGATCCGGCTGAAGTCTTCATCCAAGTGGGCCAGAAGAGGTCTTCCATCCGATTGAAGTCTTCATCCAAGCGGCATCCATCCGGAGCGAAGCGGCAGCATCCTGAAGACCTCCACCGCGGAACATCCATCCTGGCCGACGACTGAACGACGAATGATGGTTCCTTTAAATGACGTCATCCAAGATGGCGTCCCTCGAATTCCGATTGGCTGATAGGATTCTATCAGCCAATCGGAATTAAGGTAGGAATATCAGCCAATCAGAATCAAGTTCAATCCGATTGGCTGATCCAATCAGCCAATCAGATTGAGCTTGCATTCTATTGGCCGGATCATGGACCTCTTCAGCCCCCCGCTTGGGCTTGGATCAGGACATCGGAGGAGCTCTTCTGGACCGATCGGTGAACCTGGTATGGTGAAGACAAGGTAGGATGATCTTCAGGGGCTTAGTGTTAGGTTTATTTAAGGGGGGTTTGGGTTAGATTAGGGGTATGTGGGTGGTGGGTTGTAATGTTGGGGGGGGTATTGTATGGTTTTTTTTACAGGCAAAAGAGCTGTATTTCTTGGGGCATGCCCCGCAAAGGGCCCTGTTCAGGGCTGGTAAGGTAAAAGAGCTTTGAACTTTAGTAATTTAGAATAGGGTAGGGCATTTTTTTATTTTGGGGGGCTTTGTTATTTTATTAGGGGGCTTAGAGTAGGTGTAATTAGTTTAAAATTGTTGTAATATTTTTCTTATGTTTGTAAATATTTTTTTATTTTTTGTAACTTAGTTCTTTTTTATTTTTTGTACTTTAGCTAGTTTATTTAATTGTATTTATTTGTAGCAATTGTATTTTATTAATTTATTTATAGTGTAGTGTTAGGTTAATTGTAGGTAATTGTAGGTAGTTTATTTAATTAATTTATTGATAGTCTAGTGTTAGGTTTATTTGTAACTTAGGTTAGGATTTCTTTTACAGGTAAATTTGTAATTATTTTAACTATTTTAGCTATTAAATAGTTCTTAACTATTTAATAGCTATTGTACCTGGTTAAAATAAATACAAAGTTACCTGTAAAATAAATATAAATCCTAAAATAGCTATAATATAATTATAATTTATATTGTAGCTATATTAGGATTTATTTTACAGGTAAGTATTTAGCTTTAAATAGGAATAATTTATTTAATAAGAGTTAATTAATTTCGTTAGATTTAAATTATATTTAATTTAGGGGGGTGTTAGTATTAGGGTTAGACTTAGCTTTAGGGGTTAATACATTTATTAGAATAGCGGTGAGCTCCAGTCGGCAGATTAGGGGTTAATAATTGAAGTTAGGTGTCGGCGATGTTAGGGAGGGCAGATTAGGGGTTAATACTATTTATTATAGGGTTAGTGAGGCGGATTAGGGGTTAATAACTTTATTATAGTAGCGCTCAGGTCCGGTCGGCAGATTAGGGGTTAATAAGTGTAGGCAGGTGGAGGCGACGTTGTGGGGGGCAGATTAGGGGTTAATAAATATAATATAGGGGTCGGCGGTGTTAGGGGCAGCAGATTAGGGGTACATAAGGATAACGTAGGTGGCGGCGCTTTGCGGTCGGCAGATTAGGGGTTAATAAGTGTAGGCAGGTGGAGGCGACGTTGTGGGGGGCAGATTAGGGGTTAATAAATATAATATAGGGGTCGGCGGTGTTAGGGGCAGCAGATTAGGGGTACATAAGGATAACGTAGGTGGCGGTCGGCAGATTAGGGGTTAAAAAATTTTTTTCGAGTGTCGGCGATGTGGGGGGACCTCGGTTTAGGGGTACATAGGTAGTTTATGGGTGTTAGTGTACTTTAGAGTACAGTAGTTACGAGCTTTATAAACCGGCGTTAGCCCAGAAAGCTCTTAACTACTGACTTTTTTCCTGCGGCTGGAGTTTTGTCGTTAGATGTCTAACGCTCACTTCAGAAACAACTCTAAATACCGGAGTTATAAAAATCCCATTGAAAAGATAGGATACGCAATTTACGTAAAGGGGATCTGCGGTATGGAAAAGTCGCGGCTGGAAAGTGAGCGTTAGACCCTATTTTGAGTGACTCCAAATACCGGCGGTAGCCTAAAACCAGCGTTAGGAGCCTCTAACGCTGGTTTTCACGGCTACCGCCAAACTCCAAATCTAGGCCTGTGTGTTTTACATATTGGCTAAGTTATTAGACATGATCCTGTACCCCTTACGAAACTTTACATTTTGATATAAACTCTAATATGGCACTTATCTAGATTACTTGGGTGCTTTACTATTACCTCTAACTTAATACCTCAATGTTTTTTTTTAGCAGATGAGACTTTAGTGAGTTGTTGATGCATAAATGCTGAGTAAGCACTTGAGTGAGCATACACATCTTGATTATAGTGTATTACACCTATTCTAGCATGCTTAACCCCTGATTGATGATTGTTCTGTCTGTCTTTACCGACACTTAGTCTGGATTTTAATTAAGAGTTCACATTTTCCAAGACTGAAATCTCAATCAGGAGATGTTTCTGAGATTATAATCCGCCTGTGACCTAGACTCTGATATAGGGCTCTAGTGCTTGTCTATATTACCACTTATCTTAGCCAAATTTCAGTTAGGAGATTATAACCCTGTATACTGTTGCAATTTTAGAAATAGAGTTAATGTGTTCACAAATATGTCAATGACCATTATCTGCAACCTTCTCACCTACTAATATGGTATCTAAGGCCTCTTAAGGAAGCCTCAACTAGTTGAATACCAGATTATACATTGCCCAAGTCTCCTAATACCCCTCATTTGAGTCAAAACTTCAATAGCTTCAACATACAAATTGAGACCAGGTGTTGTTTTTATCGCATAAGCTTGATGCCTATGTTTCACATGTCATGATACCCCTTGCTTCAGATTTTCCTTTTGCAAGGTTTCATCTCAGACCCTCAGCTATCTCTACTTTGACAATGGAAAGGAAATTACAAGGATCTGTCTCAAAAGATCTTACTGGATCAGGAGACAAAATAATACTTGAGGTGGCAGGTGCCTCATTTATTTGGCACGTTTAGACAGTAAACACCACCTTCACCAGCCTGCAAGGTTGGGGAGCAGTCTGGGGGACTTTGAGACCACATTGAGTTTGGTCTTCGACGGAGGTGAAGTAATCTATCAGCATCCTAGAACTCTGTGCAATCTTCAGACTTCTACAGAGCTAGTCTGGCTTCAGGCAAGAGTCATTACATTGATTGCAGTAAGACAATGTTACAGCAGAAGCTTACATAATTCATCAGGGTGGAACCTTTCTAGTTTTCTAGTGATGAGGGAAGTGTCCTGAATAAGCAGATGAGGGGAGCACTATGAAATCCTGAATTCAGCTATTCACATTCCAGGAGTTAACTGGGAGTCACACTTTGCAGTCAACAGTGCCTACACCTTGGAGAGTGATCTGTGAACAAGGAGGTGTCCGACCAGACAGTGAGATGTTGGAGTTTGTGGGAAATAGACATCATAGCTTTTAACCTGAGTCAAAAGATACACCATTACTGTGTCAGGTATCGGAATTCTAAAGCGAATCTGATAGATGCTCTATTAATTCCCAGGTTTTTCATTCTAATGTACATTTTTTCTCCGTTTGTGTTGCTATCCGGAGTGATAAGCAAGAACGAGCTTCAGTGATTCTGATAACTCTGACTTGGCCTCACAGGCCTTGGTATGCAGACCTGATTCATATGTATTGTTGACTGCTACCTCTGAGGAAAGATCTACTATCTCAAGGTCCCTTTTTCATCAGGATCTCAATCCTCCGTCTTTGAGAGTTTGTTGATTGAATGCTTAATTTTGGTTCTCAGAGTCTTATCCAATACATTTATTGATACTTTAATTCAGGCCAGAAATCCTGTTACTAGTTGTGTCCTTGAGTTTCTTCAGGACAGTTTGGGAAAGGGCGTATTGACCAGTTCTTTTAAGGCCAAATTTTGGCCTTATCTGGTCTGTATCACAAGAAGATTGCCAAAATGTTCAGATGTTCAGGACTTTACCCAGGCCTTGATTAGGATTATGCCTGTAATTCAACTGTGCACTACTCCTTGGAGTCTTAATCCTCAGGGTTCTTTAATCCTACATTTCTTTTGACAATGTTACAGCAGAAGCTTACATAATTCATCAGGGTGGAACCTTTCTAGTTTTCTAGTGATGAGGGAAGTGTCCTGAATAAGCAGATGAGTGGAGCACTATGAAATCCTGAATTTAGCTATTCACATTCCAGGAGTTAACTGGGAGTCACTCTTTGCAGTCAACAGTGCCTACACCTGGGAGAGTGATCTGTGAACAAGGAGGTGTTGTTCAGGACTTTACCCAGGTCTTGATTAGGATTATGCCTGTAATTCAACTATTCACTACTCCTTGGAGTCTTAATCCTGAGGGTTCTTTAATCCTACATTTCTTTTGATGCTTAGGCACACTACAGTATAGTTGAGCATCATGGGAAATGAAGTTCCAAAACATCTCTTGCAAATCTCCTTTAATTAAGAAATTATGGTTCCTTTATTGTGCCAAGCTTAAAAAATTATAGGGAACATGTTCACAATTTGGATATGGTAAGAGCTCTGAAGTTATATGTTGAAGCCACAAAATCGTTCAAAATGTCTTCTGCTGTATCCATTTCTCTGGACCTTAAAAGGGTCACAAAGCCACTGCAATGACTTTAGCTGCTTGACTAAAAGCAATAGGTTGCAGGGAAGTTTCCCCTGAACACATTACTGCCCATTTCACTTGATCAGTTTCTACGTCTTGGGCCTTCCTTAACGAGGCTTCTACAAACCAGATATGTAAGGAGGCCACCTGGTTTTCTTTGTACATCTTTACTAAGTTTTATTTTTTCAGCAGAAAAGTAGTGCAGGCCGTGTTGCCTACCTTACCTTTATTGTTCACTCTATTACATGGTGGTCTTGTGGACTTCACTGCTAGATTCCACATGTGATGTCTCGTAGACTCTCACCATCTTATGAAAACATTTATGAAAAAATTTATGATCACCTGATAAATTAATTATTTTTATGATGGTGAGAGTTCATTAGCTCCATCATTATTCTGTAAAGTTGACGGTATGACTTGTTGTGTGCTTCATTTACCCTGCTTTGTCCTTACCTGATTTTCTAGTTTTTCTCCTCTGCTTGGCTATGTGTATGATTGAGAAATTCTGGGAGTGTGGAGGGAATTAAAGCTATGGGGGCCCATTTATCAAGCTCTGGATGGAGCTTGAGGGCCCATGTTTCAGGCTCGCCAGAAACAGCAGTTATGAAGCAGCAGTCTAAAGGCCGCTGCTACATAACCTGTCCGCCTGCTCTGAGCAGGTGGACAAACATCGCCGAAAATCAACCCGATCGAGTACGATCGATCTGAGCTGCTGGTGCAATGCTGCTGCAATGCTGAATATGGAGAGCATATTGCTCTCCGCATTCAGCGAGGTCTGGCAGACCTGATCCGCACTGTCGGATCAGGTTCGCCAGACTTTTGATAAATATCTCCCATGGTATGCTTGGGGTGTGTTTCCCCCTCCTAATGGACTGGAGTGTAATGTCTTGTGGACTCTCACCATCATGAAATAAATTAATTTATCAGGTAAGCATACTTCTTTATGAAGTATTTTCTTTCACACAGTTAAAGGGAACCAAATTTGCTCAGTGCATCAGTTGTGACTTTTAACTGATAATAGGCAACTCATAAAAATAGCTTTTATCACACATCTTGACCTCGAAAGGCTTACTGGCCTATGACGTCAGCCACAAGCCCTCACAATTCAAAGCAGTAGCTCACTCACTAGATCAATAGCTCTTTCTTCCTCTAGGAATAACACATTTTTCCTGTTCTATCATATGGGTATTGCTCAATGTGTCACTTTTTTATATTATCTTGTTTTTAAGACCTTACAAAAGTCACTCAGTTTAATGTTGTTTTTTGAGCTAAACCATAAAGCAGGGGCGAGCAAGAGGTAGATCGCGGTCTACCAGTGGACCGCAAGTGAATTTTGAGGTGACCACCTGGAAGATTTCAAAAGTCTGCATAATAAGAGAAACATTTCTCACACATCTAGATTCTGAGTGAAGAGCCTCACCACCGTAGATATATGAGAAATGTTTCTCTTATGCAGACATTTGAAGTCGGCTATGAGTCTATGACGGCGGTATGTGTACTTCAGCATGCGCAACGCAGCTGTAGCTTAACTCGCTGGCCACGGCTTTGGCTACTGCCTGTCCCATACTCTCCTACTTTTTGTCTCAAGAGCGATCAGTCTATAGTATAGACTCTTCATGCACCAGGCTGAGATGCTGCTCGGTATCTCTGGGTTTGGCAGTTCCAGGTCCTGCTCCATTTTATATTCTGCTGCTACTTTCTAGTTCTGTCCTCCGTTACTGTCACCAGGCACTGCTGGGTGAATGGTCTGGTGGTGTTTTTTTCCCCAGAGTCTGTTACCCCCTAAGGTTCTTTTACTTACTCTGTACCAGGCTTTGATGCTGCTCTCTGATACTTTCTCTGACACACTAATATTAGCTACACTCTGTGCTAGTTTCTGCAGCTTTCTGTCTCCAAAATTTGTTGTCACCAAATTGTTTAGGTCAGTGCTGTTGTTGTTATACCAGTCTCTGGTTGTTGTGTAAGGCGGTACAGAGCCTGCAGGTCCTGCTGCTGTCACTGTCCCAACTATTTGCAGTAGTCTTCAACTAGTAGCGGACGGATGGAGAGTAGCCAACAGGACCTGCCCCATAATTAACCTGACATGGCGTCCAGCCAATAAAATTACTTTGTAGAATGAGTCTGTCTATGATTGGCTGCGAATAGTTCATTGTCATCGTTGTACCTGAGCTGTGGGTTTCCCATGTGTTCCAGGCTTGACAACTCCGCTAGCCCTACACCCGAGCCGCCTTGATTGTGAGGCTACTTATTCATACGCAGGCGCGGTACACAGATAAGGTTGCTTGAAGGTCCCAGTGTGACGTAAAGAGAGAGCTCTCGCAGTAAGTAAAGAGTGTGGCTGTATTTATTATTAAAGAGTGCGGCTGATTTTTAAAGCTGTATCATTTGTGGCAAAAATCAAATATTTAGCCAGCAGGTCCTATTTGTGGCAAAAATACAATTTACAGCCAGCGACTGATGTCTTTTTTTTGTTTGTTTTTTAGGTGACCACGTCACTTGGAATAAAATTAGAGGTAGCCCTTGCCTTACAAAAGTCTGCCGACCCCTGCCATAAAGTAACAGTTGGCCAGTTGGCCACTTTGTAACACTCTGTAGAGTAATACTTTAGTAAACAATTCTTATTTAAAGCAACTGTATTTTATAAAGGTCCATTATAGTGGTAAAATTACATGTTTAAATTTGCTAGAGCATGTAATTCTAACTCTAGCAACCCCACAAAGGGATTACACACATAGTTAAAGTACCACTCTGGAGCTGCAGAGCCGGAAACTGATATTTACCTAATCTGCAGTGGTAGTAGCACAGCTGGGTTGTGCAACTACCAATGCTGATTGGATCAGCTGTTAAACACATAGGGTCAGATTACAAGTTGAGCACAAACATTTGCACACACCAAAAATACATTACAAAGTATAGTTACTCATAATGACACCATCTAATAAAATTATTTTAAAAAATATTGCACACAAGTTATAAGTGCTCAAAGATCTCAGGTGTTAGAAAAAAGGCAGTTAAAGGGCTTTAATATAGATATACAAACATATACATTTCTAAATATGTATATATATGTAATTATATATATATATCTATATGTGTGTGTATATATGTATTTATATGTGTATATATGTATTTACAGATATATTGTATGTACACATATAAACACAGAAATACATATATAAGGGCATTGGAGCTCTTTGCAGTTAAGTAGATAAAAACATGTAAAACATATTTATGTAATAATTATTTTTAATAAAGGTTTAAGCTATTTATTTACTGTAAACATTTCACATTCCAACGTTCTGCACATAGCAGAATGTTCTATGTATATCTAAATAGATATTCCTGCATATATCTGTGTGTATATATATATATATATATATATATATATATATATATATATATATATAATGGATATAGCAAAAATGGAGTTTAGAAAAATCCATGAAGAAATAAAATATAGGAAAAAAATTAAAATTTCAAAGAGATTGGGGAAATTACCCGGAAGAAAAAGTGTATGATTATACAAATATCCAGTCTAGTAGTTCAGAATCAGATACTTCAGGTAATGATACCTTTAGAAGCAGAAGAGGTAATGCCAATAGAAGAGGTTTTTTATACAGGAGAAGATCAAGAAGACAAGGAGAGGGGGGCGAAAAGCATAAGAGAGGATTCTGCAGAACAAACTCAGAGGTATCCATTGAGGAACCAACAAATACAGAAACAGTGAAAGATGTGATAAATCTCTCTGATAGAAAACTCACAGAAAATGAACTTAAAATACTCTCTAAAGGACTTAACTATGTTCCTACTAACAAAACATATAACATATAACATACATTTAAAATTATCAAGGATGTACATCTGTTCACAAGGAAGATAGTACTTAGAAAAGTCTATAACAATAAGAACTTGAAGCAACATGAAAATCTTGATATTAATGATAGAGTAGTTCTACTACAAATAGAGGAATTAGCAGATGACATTACCTCAGCGACATATGAAAAGAAAATTGGGCATACTACACTGAGAATTAATTCTTTATACATGCCCGCTTTATCACAGGTGGCATGTGTAAATAATTTTGTAAAATTGGTTGAGTCTGACATTGACTTATTGAATATTAATACAGCGTTTAATGACAACCTTTCAAGGGATTTGAGAATAGCACTAAAAGAACTGATAAGTAATAACACTATTACCATAAAGCCGGCCGATAAAGGCGGAAACGTGGTAATACAAAACACTAGTGACTATGTTAAAGAATGTTCCAGACAACTTACTGATAGAAAACAATACAATATTCTTAAAAAGAATCCTGCAGAGAAATATAAATTGACTTTGGAACAATTAATCAGGGAGGGGAGTGCAAGATGGTCTGCTTAATAAAATGGAGGCAGTATTCTTCCTGGTTAAATTTCCGAGAGTGGACACATTTTATAATATACCCAAAATACATAAAAATAAATCACCACCACCTGGCAGACCCATAGTCTCTGGCCAGGGGTCCATAACAGAGAAGGCATCTCAGTATGTTGATTATATTCTGAGACCAGCTTTAATGAGCCTGCCATCGTACTGTACGTGAAAGATACTCAGGATGTATTAAAAATCATTAATGGCATACCTTTTGAGAGTAACTGGGTTCTAGTGTCAATAGATTTTGAGTCTCTATACTCATCAATACCGCATGATCAGGGCATTGCTGCATGTGAATATTTTTTGGAACAGAGAGGCCAGTTATTCTCAAAGCATACTAAATTTGTGTGTAAATTGTTGAGATATGTATTGGAACACAATTATTTCACGTTTGATGGCAGGTTCTATCAGCAGGTAAGGGGTACAGCAATGGGGACCTGCTGTGCCCCGGCCTATGCCTGCCTATATTTAGGCAAATGGGAGAAAGATGTCGTCTATGGGGGAAGCTTTGACTTCGCTTCATAGATGACGTTCTGTTATTCTGCTCAGGAACTGCCCAATCTTTGCAGGATTTTATAATGGAATTGAATATTAATACCTTTAACTTAAAATTTACTTATGAATACAGTATGACTAAAATAACATTCCTGGATTTAATAATTTCTGTTCAAGGTGATAAAATTGTCACAAATACATATAGAAAAAAGACAGCAGGCAGTAATCTTTTGATGGCTGATAGCCATCATCCACCCTCCCTGATAAAAATATCCCTAAAGGACAGTATTTAAGACACAGTAGAAATTGTACAGAACAAAATATGTTCAAACAAGAAGCCAAAAAATTAAGGAATAGATTTAGAGACAGGGGCTATCCCCAAAACTGTCTTAAACAAGCATAAACGGTGGCGATTAAAAGCGATAGAGTTAAATTACTGTACAAAGATAAAGATATCGATACTGAAAATATGATTAGATTTATTTCAGTATATAATAATAAATGGCAGGTTATCAGAGCAATATTACAAAAACATTGGCCAGTCCTCACAATTGACAGAGATATAATTGTTTGTTGGAGATAGACCCCTAATGTCAGCACGAAGGCCCCCCCAATCTAAAAGATAGTCTTGTTCACAGTCACTATACACAAATAGGAAAAACCAACTGGTTACAAAAATATAATGACAGAGAGGGGAATGTCAGATGCAAAAGATGCTCTGTTTGTATCAACATGCAACAAGGAAGATTTTTTTTTTCTGGATACATTTGGAAATAGCTTCAGAATTAAAGGCAAAAATAACTGTAGAAGTGAGGGAGTAATTTATTTGGTCTTCTGTAATTGCCCCATGTATTATGTTGGGGAAACCTATAAAGAATTAAAGGAACGGATTAAAGAATATAAAAGGGATATCTCATATGAAATTAAAACTAGTAGTGTAGCGAGACATTTTAAGAAATTTCATGAGAGTAATGAGGACGCTTTAAGGTTTTTGGGCTTAGAAAAAGCGGATTTGTCCATAAGAGTGGGCAATCTTGATAAATTACTTCTGCAAAAAGAGTGCAGGTTGATTTTTGATCTTTAAGCCTTAAAGCCTTATGGATCGAATGAAGAAATACATTATGCTCTGTTCCTTTAAATGATGTAATCCTATATAAAATTAAACAAAATGTATATAACTACTGTCTAAAGTTCCTAAATAAACTATCCCATATCATGTTCAGGTTTATTATAAAAGATTTTTTGCTCTAAGTTTTGAGCGAGTCAGACCTAAATGAGTATTTGTATAGAGATGTTGAACTTATGGTTTGAATCAAGTTATTATTTATTTCATCAAATATATTATTAAATATAAAATGCCATGTATCTTATAGATAGGTTAAGTAAGGCTATGTATGAGTTGATAAAATATCTAAATGAATTATGTTGAAATTATAAATTAGTAAAATGATTAGATAGAAATGAAATGCTATGTGTGTATATATATATATATATATATATATATATATATATATATATATATATATATATATATTGTTATAAATGTTATCCTAAATGCACAGAAATCTCTTGATGTATTGTTATGTGAGGAACATAAATGTCACTATCGAACACTAAGATACTACTACTATTTCACCAATATGGGCGGAGTAATGTAACGGCTTAAAAGTCGGATATCTGACGAATTTGAATCAAGCCGGATGAAGCCCTGAGATCATACACCTATGAGGGTGAAACGTGCGTTGCTAGCAGAAATCAATTTGTGAGAGGGTTATAGCTGTACCCTCTATTAACGTTCACCGGATACACAGATGTGGTTGAGATATCGGCGCGCTCACGGAGGGGAACTCTATTGGACCTTACAGACTACAGGAGAAACAGATGGCATCGCCACGGTTGTTCCCGATATGGATATAGAAGCAAGCCGATAAGACGAACTACAATCAAGGTAGGTACAGGACAATAAACTGCGTTATAAGTACGGCTTGTAACAGAGATGTGTTTTTTCACCTGGTCAGGTAGGCGTTCCTACGAGGTACAGCCCTAATACCCTGGGGAAGTTAAGAACCACTCCGTACACCAATGCATCTACCTGTGATAAATTCCTGTATGAACTTAGTCTCTGTATATAACTTTGACTTACATCCCTTGAGCGATTAGCCTTGGAATTTTCTCCCACTTTGATAAGAACGTTTAACATTGCCCTAAGATTTATCAGATATCTGACAAATAGAGACCACTAGCCATATGTTGGATCTACATGTTGCTTATATTTGTTACGGGACTTTTTGGAAACATTGTTCCATCATCTGATGAACTTTCAATTAATCTCTATAAGTGGGCCCACGTTTGTATATTTCATCTGTGTATTTTTGGTGACAATAAAGTATCATTTAGTGTATAATTATAACCTATTTTTAGGGTTTTATGGAATTTTTTAGTTTTTTCTGTTTGTTATATTTGGATGCTTCAGTGTAAGCTCTCTTTCATCTGATGTACTAGTTAGTTAAGAGTTAACCTTAGACTCTGGTTGTGGACAAAGGGAACTTTGGTGTGGGTCCATTTTGGGCCCATACGTTTTCATTTTTAGTGCAATTATATATATATATATATATATATATATATATATATATATATATATATATATATATATATACAGTGCCCTCCACTAATATTGGCACCGTTGATAAATATGAGCAGAGAAGGCTGTGAAAATTGTTTTTGTTAAACCTTTTTGATCTTTTGTTCAAACAATGCACAAATATACTCTGCTTTCATGGATATCAAACAATTGCAAACACAACACAGGTTTATAAATAAATAACTAACAGCTAGATTACGAGTTTGAGTGAAAAAGCATCATTATGGCCCATAACACTGCTATTACAAGTCTTGCAGGTATAGGTGTACCGCACACTTTTTTGGCCATCATGCAACATCAGTACCGCAATTTAAGAAAAGTCCTTTTTTAATGGGACTTCCATAGCGGTGGTATTACAAGTTTTGCTGTGAGGCCTAAAACTGAGCGGTACAGCCTAAAATGACAAGATCCGTACCGCCATCTAAAGTCAGTAGTTATGAGTTTTATAAATATAAAAAGAGAGAGATGCACTCAGCTGAGACAGAACAAAAGCTGGAAAAACTTCCGTGCCTGTTCATTTTAGGGTGCCACTCAGGGTGCATACTCTTTTAGCACACTATGCCCCTTCACAGAGAAAAAATATCCTGTAGCATATCAGTCTGACCCTGCCCAATGACAGTCCAGCACCGAAATACCAGGCAATTCTTCTCTGAACAAGAGAAACAACAACCCCAGACGATCGTTTTGGCCTTCTGTGGGCCTCGTCAGTGAGGTGCAGTCGCATCTCTCTAATTGCATGTGTACAAGGAGTCCACGTCTGGTTTCCCCTTTTACTCTTAGGGAGACCTAAGAGCAATAATATATTGCTGGGCTAAAAGAAGTTGCACCTAGGTGGTAAATCGCCATAGAACAGGCTAACAATGGTATTGAGCTGGTTGTTCGTTCCTGTGAGTGCATTTCTCTCTGTGTGTATTTAGTCTCCCTATGGGAAAAAGGGGAAACCAGACGTGGACTCCTTGCTCAGTGTGCTTAGAGGAATACTGCTACACCTCACTGACGAGGCCCAATGAAGGCCGAAACGATCGTCTGGGGTTGCTTTGTTCCTTGTTCAGAGAGGAATTGCCTGGTATTTCGGCGCTGGACTGACCGTAATAGGCGGGATCAGACTGATATACTACAGGAAAGTTATACTCTGTGAAAAGCATTGCTGGGCTAAAAGAAGTTGCACCTAGGTGGTAAATTGCCATAGAACAGACTAACAATGGTATTGAGCTGGTTGTTCGTTCCTGTGAGTGCATTTCTCTCTGTGTGTATTTAGTTATGAGTTTTACGTTACAAAGCTGTAGCATAAAACTCATAACTAAACTGTAACAAAGTACACTAACACCCATAAACTACAAATTAAACCCTAAACCGAGGCCCTCCCGCATTGCAAATACTAAAATAAATGTATTAACCCTTAATCTGCTGCTCCTGAGATTGCCGCCACTGAAAAAATATGTATTAACCCCTATTCCGCCGCTTCAGACATTGTCGCCACTATAATAAACATATTAACCCCTAAACCACCACCCTCCCGCATCGCAAACACTTTTTAAATATTATTAACCCCTAACCCTAACGTAACCCTAACACCCCCTAATTTAAATATAATTAAAATAAATCTAAATAAACCTTACAATTATTACCTAAATAATTCCTATTTAAAACTAAATACTTACCTATAAAATAAAACCTAAGCTAGCTACAATATAACTAATAGTTACATTGTATCTATTTTAGGTTTTATATTTATTTCACAGGTAAGTTTGTATTTATTTTAACTAGGAAGACTTGTTAGTAAATAGTTATTAACTATTTACCAACTACCTAGCTAAAATAAATACAAATTTACCAGTAAAATAAAACCCTGCCTTATACTAAAACCTAACATTACAATAAAATAAAATAAATACATTTATCTAAATTACAAAAAATAAACACAAAATTACACAAAATAAAAAACTAAATTATTAAAAATAAAAAAGAATTACTCCTAATCTAATAGCCCTATCAAAATAAAAAAGCCCCCCAAAATACAAAAAAAAAAACATAGCCTACACTAAACTGCCAATGGCCCTTAAAAGGGCCTTTTGCGGGGCATTGCCCCAAAGAAATCAGCTCTTTTACCTGTAAAAAAAAAATACAAACACCCCCAACAGTAAAACCCACCACCCTCACAACCAAACCCCCCAAATAAAAGCCTATCTAAATAAACCTAAGCTCCCCATTGCCCTGAAAAGGGCATTTGGATGGGCATTGCCCTTAAAAGGGCATTTAGCTCTTTTACTCCCCAAACCCTAATCTAAAAATAAAACCCACCCAATAAACCCTTAAAAAAACCTAACACTAACCCCCGACGAGCGGGTCCATCTTCAAGACATCCGGTGCAGAGCATCCTCTTTTTCCAATGGTCAACGAAGAATGAAGTTTCCCTTTAAGGTATGTCATCCAAGATGGCGTCCCTTACATACAAACAACCCCCCAACAGTAAAACCCACCACCCACACAACCCACCCCCCCAAATAAAAACCTATCAAAATAAACCTAAGTTCCCCTTTGCCCTAAAAAGGGCATTTGGATGGGCATTGCCCTTAAAAGGGTATTTAGCTCTTTTACATTGCCTCAAACCCTAGGCTAAAAATAAAACCCACCCAATAAACCCGTAAAAAAACCTAACACTAACCACCACTTACAGTTTTCGAAGACCAGACATCCATCCTCATCCAGGCGGCAAAAGTCTTCATCCAAGCGGGCAGAAGTCCTCCTCGAAGCCGGCAGAAGTCTTCATCCAAGCAGGCAGAAGTCTTCATCCAGGCGGCATCTTCTATCTTCATCCATCCGGCATCTTCTATCTTCATCCATCCACCGCGGAGCGGGTCCATCTTCAAGACATCCGGCGTGGAGAATCCTCTTTTTCCAATGGTCAACGAAGAATGAAGTTTCCCTTTAAGGTATGTCATCCAAGATGGCGTCCCTTACATTCTGATACGCTGATAGAATTCTATCAGCCAATCGGAATGTAAGGGATGCTGATAGAATTCTATCAGCCAATTTTAATGTAAGGGACGCCATCTTGGAGGACGTAACTTAAAAGGGAAACTTCATTCTTCGTTGACCATCGGAAGAAGAGGATTCTCCACGCCGGATGTCTTGAAGATGGACCCGCTCCGCGCTGGATGGATGAAGATAGAAGATGCCGGATGGATGAAGATAGAAGATGCCGCCTGGATGAAGACTTCTGCCTGCTTGGATGAAGACTTCTGCCGGCTTCGAGGAGGACTTTTGCCCGCTTGGATGAAGACTTTTGCCGCCTGGATGAGGATGGATGTCTGGTCTTCGAAAACTGTAAGTGGTGGTTAGTGTTAGGTTTTTTAAGGGTTTATTGGGTGGGTTTTATTTTTAGCCTAGAGTTTTGGGCAATGTAAAAGAGCTAAATACCCTTTTAAGGGCAATGCCCATCCAAATGCCCTTTTCAGGGCAATGGGGAGCTTAGGTTTATTTCGATAGGTTTTTATTTGGGGGGTTGGTTGTGTGGGTGGTGGGTTTTACTGTTGGGGGGTTGTTTGTATTTTTTTTTTACATGTAAAAGAGCTGATTTCTTTGGGGCAATGCCCCGCAAAAGGCCCTTTAAAGGGCCATTGGCACTTTAGTGTAGGCTAGGTTTTTTATTTTGGGGGGCTTTTTATTTTGATAGGGCTATTAGATTAGGTTAATTCTTTTTTATTATTTCGTTTTTTATTTTGTGTAATTTAGTGTTTTTTTGTAATTTAGATACATTTATTGTATTAATTTAATTTAATTTATTTTATTGTAATGTTAGGTTTTATTGTAAGGCAGGTTAGGTTTTATTTTATAGGTAAGTTTGTATTTATTTTAACTAGGTAGTTAGTAAATAGTTAATAACCATTTACTAACTAGTCTACCTAGTTTAAATAAATACAAACTTACCTGTGAAATAAAAATAAAACCTAAGCTAGCTACAATGTAACTATTAGTTATATTGTAGCTAGCTTAGGTTTTATTTTACAGGTAAGTATGTATTTAGTTTTAAATAGGAATTATTTAGGTAATAATTGTAAGTTTTATTTAGATTTATTTTAATTATATTTAAGTTAGGGGTTGTTAGGGTTAGGGTTACGTTAGGGTTAGGTTTATGGGTTAATAGGATTATTATAGCGGCGGTGTGGGCAAATGGCAGATTAGGGGTTAATAATCTTTAAATAGTGTTTGCGATGTGGGAGGGCGGCGGTTTAGGGGTTAATAACTGTAATGGAAGTGGCTGCGATGTTAGGGGCGGCAGATTAGGGGTGTTTAGACGTGGGTTTATGTTAGGGTGTTAGGTTTAAAGGTAACTTTTTCTTTCCCCATAGACATCAATGGGGCTGCGTTACGGATCATTTGTTTCCACGATCGCAGATGTTAGGCTTTTTTTTTGCCTGCTCTCCCCATTGATGTATATGGGGAAATCGTGCACGAGCACGTCAAAGCAGCGCTTGTATTTGGGTGAGGTATGGAGCTCAACGCAACCATATCGCCCGCGCAAGCCTGCTTTTTGCAAACCTGTAATAGCAGCGCTATGAAAGGTGAGTGGTGAAAATAACGTACAAGTAATTAGCGAGCAGCCATAACGCAAAACTCGTAATCTGGCTGTGAATCTTTATTAAATTTGCGTGTGCCAGTTATTGTCACCCTTATGAATTCATATAAGAAAAATATATTTGAAGTATATATTCCCATTGATATTTTAAATTTTTTAGTACACCTGGGTGACTAGGAACAGGAAATTGTTCATCCTTGACATCCTGTTTTAAATGGGGTATAAATATGAGGTAACACATGGGCCAAATTCCCTTAGTCATTCATCACAATGGGTAAGACCAAGGAATATAGCTGTGATGTGCGGCAAAAGGTTGTTCACAAAATGGGAAGTGGCTATAAGAAAATAGCAAAAGCATTGAAAATGCCCATTTCACCATCAGTGTAATAATTAAGAAGTTCCAGTCAACTGGAAATGTTATAAATCAACCTGGAAGAGGACATGTGTATATATTGTCTAAACGCACTGTGAAGAGGATGGTTCAAGTGGCCAAAATATCTCGAAGGATCACAGCTGGAGAATTACAGAAGTTTGTTGAGTCTTGGGGTCAGAAAGTCTCCAAAACTACAATCCAACGTCACCTACAGCACCACATGTTGTTTGCCTCTACTCTAATCCAAAAACAAACTGAAGCGTCTTCAGTTTCCCGGACACTACTGGAACTTCAAATGGGATCGGGTTCTATGGACTATGAAATCAAAATAGAGCGTTTTGGCAATAAACACCAAAGGTGGGTTTGATGCACACAGAGAGGTAGCCATATGGAAAAGTATCTCATGCCCGAGGTTAAATATGGTGGTGTCTTTTTTTTATGTTTTGGGGCTGTTTTTCTGCCAGAGCACATGGACATTTTGTTAGGATACATGGCATCATGGACTCTGTCAAATATCAACAAATATTAATTGAACACCTGACTGCCTCTGCCAGAAAGCTTAAAATGGGCGGTGGTTGGATCTTCCAGCAGGACAATGATCCAAAACATACATCAAAATCAACACAGAAATGGCTTACTGACCCCAAAATCAAGGTCCTGCCATGGCCATCCAATTCCCCTGACTTGAACCCCTTAGAAAACCTGTTGGGTATACTGAAGAGGAGAGTCCACCAGTGCCTATTTCAAAATTTTAAGGATCTAGAGAGATTCTGTATAGAGGAATGATCTCAGATCCCATGCTATTTATTATCCAACCTCATTATCTTGTCAAAGGGAGGTAGCACAACGTATTGACGGGTGTCAATATGTGTATTTATTTTATTTTTTTTATATAAACCTGTGTTTGTAATTCTTTGATATCCATGAGAGTATTTTTGTGTATTTTTGAACAAAAGATCAAAAGGTTAAACAATAAAGATACTTTTTTAAAGACTTCTTTGCTCATATTTACCAATGATGCCAATATTAGTGGAGGGCACTGTATATATTGTACTAAAATACCATCAGATATATGGTGAAATATTTATTTACAAATAAGTTAGCACACTTGAGAATTGGGTGTTTGGTCGTCCGTCCCGTCCCCCCCCCACAATTTTTTTCTCCATTAACTTGTATGGGTGAATATGTGAATGCGCATGCAATGTTGTAAGTTCGGCTTTTTGTGCGCGCAAGTGAAAACAGTTTACATTCAACCAAAAATGGGCTGGTTCCTAAGCTTATATTCCTGCTTTTTCAAATAAAGATACCAAGAGAAGAAAGAAAAATTGATAATAGAAGTAAAATTGAAAGTTGCTCGAAATTGCTGCTCTATCTGAATCATGAAAGAAAAAAACGTGGGTTTCATATCCCTTTAACTGCGCCAGAAGTAAGCTTTTTGTGTGTGTCAGGTTTTTACCTGAATTTGGTTTCGTATGCCTTTAGCACTGGCCCATAGAATTGCAGGGTTGCTAGTATTGAAATTACATCCTCTAGCAAATTAGAGCATGTCATTTTACCACTATAATGGCCATGCTTGTCCTGAGTGGGCACAGAATCTAATCCAATCAGCTGTGTGACTGCTGCAGCTGATTGGCTCAGACTCAGTTGCTAGTTTTAAAATTAGAGCATGTCATTTTACCACTATAATGGCCATGCTTGTCCTGAGTGGGCACAGAATCTAATCCAATCAGCTGTGTGACTGCTGCAGCTGATTGGCTCAGACTCAGTTGCTAGTTTTAAAATTAGAGCATGTCATTTTACCACTATAATGGCCATGCTTGTCCTGAGTGGGCACAGAATCTAATCCAATCAGCTGTGTGACTGCTGCAGCTGATTGGCTCAGACTCAGTTGCTAGTTTTAAAATTAGAGCATGTAATTTTACCACTTTAATGACCCTTTAAAGGGACATTGTAATAATAAAAAAAAAACTAAGTTCCCAATTTTTAGAACATTTTATTATTAAAAATAGCTTATTTTTCAATGTGAAGTCCATGCTGAATTATACATGTGTACATATTATACATATGTGTTGTGTTATTTGTAAGGACAGCATTGTGCCCAGTAGACAAGTGAGTAAGGATAATTGAAGTATGTGGGGGAAAAAACATTGTTTCACCCCTGCTGCAGATGACAGTATGACCAGTGATTGGAGCATTTACATGTATGCCTGCTCCTGATTGGCTCACTAGTTTTATCTTCATTTGGAGTTATGCAGGAGCACAATTTTAACTATGTTTTAAACAATTTTCAGAGGTTTAACACACAGTAAATAAAAAGCAATTGGTGTAAAAATAAAATTCTATAATAAAGTATTTTATTTCTCTTGTAAGGTGTATCCAGTCCACGGATCATCCATTACTTGTGGGATATTCTCCTTCCCAACAGGAAGTTGCAAGAGGAACACCCACAGCAGAGCTGCTATATAGCTCCTCCCCTAACTGCCATATCCAGTCATTCTCTTGCAACTCTCGACAAGCATGGAAGTAGTAAGAGAGAAGTGGTGAAACGTAGTTGTTTTTTTCTTCAATCAAAAGTTTGTTATTTTTAAATGGTACGGGAGTTGCACTATTTTTGTCCCAGGCAGGAAATAGAAGAAGAATCTGCTTGTGATCTCTATGATCTTAGCAGGTTTTAACTAAGATCCATTGCTGTTCTCACACATAACTGAAGAGAGAGGTAACTTCAGCTGGGGAATGGCGTGCAGGTTATCCTGCTATGAGGTATGTGCAGTTAAAAATTTTTTCTAGAGATGTAAATGCTAGAAAATGCTGCTGATACCAGATTAATGTAAGGTAAGCCTGAATACAGTGATTTAATAGCGACTGGTATCATGCTTACTGTCAGAGGTAATACTCTTATAAATGTTCAATTCCTGTTATATAAAACGTTTGCTGGAAGTGTTTAAACGTTTTTATATATGTTTTGGTGATAAACTTTATTGGGGCCTAGTTTTTTTCCACATGGCTGGCTTAAATTTGCCTAGAAACAGTTTCCTTAGGCTTTCCACTGTTTAGACATGAGTGGGAGGGGCCTAATTTAGCGCTTAATTGCGCAGTAAATTTTACAGACTGAGGCATCCAGCTTTCCTCAGGAGTCCCCTGAATGCTATAGGACATCTCTAAAGGGCTCTTAGTCTTTCCAAAGTCGTTTGTCGGGAAGGTAGGGCCACAGCAGAGCTGTGGCAGTTTGTTGTGACTGTTAAAAAACGTCTATCGTTTTTTTGATCCGTTTTTTGAACTAAGGGGTTAATAATCCATTTGCAAGTCGGTGCAATGCTGTTAGCTTATTATACACACTGTAAAAATTTTGTTTGATTTACTGCTTTTTTTCACTGTTTTTCAAATTCTGACCTGTTTTATTTTTCTTAAAGGCACAGTACCGTTTTTATTTTTTGCTTTTTAACTTGCTTTAAAGTGTTTTCCAAGCATGCTGGTCTCATTGCTAGTCTGTTTAAACATGTCTGACATAGAGGAAACTCCTTGTTCATTATGTTTAGAAGCCATGGTGGAACCCCCTCTTAGAATGTGTACCAAATGTACTGATTTCACTTTAAATAATAAAGACCATATTCTGTCTTTAAAAAAATTATCACCAGAGGAATCTGACAAGGGGGAAGTTATGCCGATTAACTCGCTCCACGTGTCAGACCCTTTGACTCCCGCTCAAGGGACTCTCACGCTCAAATGGCGCCAAGTACATCTAGTGCGCCCATAGCGTTTACTTTACAAGACATGGCGGCGGTCATGGATAATACACTGTCAGCGGTATTATCCAGACTACCTGGGTTTTGAGGAAAGTGAGACAGCTCTGGAGTTAGAAGAAATACAGAGCATACTGACTCTTTAAGAGCTATGTCTGATACTCCCTCACAATATGCAGAAGCTGAGGAAGGAGAGCTTCAGTCTGTGGGTATTGTTTCTGACTCAGGGAAGAGTATTCAACCTGATTCTGATATGTCAACATTTAAATTTAAGCTTGAACACCTCCGCGTATTGCTCAGGGAGGTTTTAGCTGCTCTGAATGACTGTGATACAATTGCAGTGCCAGAGAAATTGTGTAGACTGGATAAATACTATGCAGTGCCGGTGTGCACTGATGTTTTTCCAATACCTAAAAGGTTTACAGAAATTATTACTAAGGAATGGGATAGACCAGGTGTGCCGTTCTCTCCCCCTCCTATTTTTAAGAAAATGTTTCCAATAAATGCCACCACACAGGACTTATGGCATACAGTCCCTAAGGTGGAGGGAGCAGTTTCTACCCTAGCTAAGCGTACTACTATCCCTGTCGAGGACAGTTGTGCTTTCTCAGATCCAATGGATAAAAAGTTAGAGGGTTACCTTAAGAAAATGTTTATTCAACAAGGTTTTATTCTACAGCCCCTTGCATGCATTGCCCCAGTCACTGCTGCTGTGGCTTTCTGGTTTGAGTCTCTGGAAGAGGCTTTACAGGTAGAGACCCCATTGGATGACATACTTGACAAGCTTAGAGCACTTAAGCTAGCCAATTCTTTTGTTTCTGATGCCATTGTTCATTTGACTAAACTAACGGCTAAGAATTCTGGTTTTGCTATTCAGGCGCGCAGGGCGCTATGGCTTAAATCTTGGTCAGCTGACGTTACTTCAAAGTCTAAGCTGCTTAACATTCCCTTCAAGGGGCAAACCCTATTCGGGCCTGGTTTGAAGGAGATTATTTCTGATATCACTGGAGGAAAAGGTCATGCCCTTCCTCAGGATAGGTCCAAATCAAGGGCCTAACAGACTAATTTTCGTGCCTTTCGAAACTTCAAGGCGAGTACGGCATCAACTTCCTCTAATGCAAAACAAGAGGGAACTTTTGCCCAGTCCAAGTCGGTCTGGAGACCTAACCAGACCTGAAACAAAGGTAAGCAGGCCAAAAAGCCTGCTGCTGCCTCTAAGACAGCATGAAGGATCGGCCCCCTATCCGGTAACGGATCTAGTAGGGGGCAGACTTTCGCTCTTCGCCCAGGCTTGGGCAAGAGATGTCCAGTATCCCTGGGCGTTGGAAATTGTATCCCAGGGATATCTTCTGGACTTCAGAGCTTCTCCTCCAAAAGGGATATTTCACCTTTCACAATTATCTGCAAACCAGATAAAGAGAGAGGCATTTTTACACTGTGTTCAAGACCTCCTAGTTATGGGAGTGATCCATCCAGTTCCAAAGGGGGAACAGGGACAGGGATTTTACTAAAATCTGTTTGTGGTTCCTAAAAAAGAGGAAACCTTCAGACCAATTTTAGATCTCAAGATTTTAAACAAATTCCTCAGAGTTCCATCATTCAAGATGGAGACTATTCGTACCATCCTACCTATGATAGGAGGGTCAATACATGACTACAGTGGATTTAAAGGATGCTTATCTTCACATTCCGATACACAAAGATCATCATCGGTTTCTCGGGTTTGCCTTCCTAGACAGGCACTACCAGTTTGTAGCTCTTCCCTTTGGGTTAGCTACAGCCCCAAGAATCTTTACAAAGGTTCTGGGGTCACTTCTGGCGGTTCTAAGACCGCGGGGCATAGAAGTGGCCCCTTATTTAGACGACATCCTGATACAGGCGTCAAATTTCCGAATTGCCAAGTCTGATACGGACATAGTTCTGGCATTTCTGAGGTTGCATGGGTGGAAGGTGAACAAAGAAAAGAGTTCTCTATCCCCTCTCACAAGAGTCTCCTTTCTGGGAACTCTAATAGATTCTGTAGAAATGAGGATTTACCTGACAGAGTCCAGGTTATCAAACTTCTAAATTCCTGCTGTGTTCTTTATTCCACTTCTCGCCCTTCGGTGGCTCAGTGTATGGAAGTTATCAACTTAATGGTAGCGGCAATGGACATAGTGCCTTTTGCACGCCTACATCTCAGACCGCTGCAACTCTGCATGCTTAGTCAGTGGAATGGGGATTACACAGATTTGTCCCCTCTACTAAATCTGGACCAAGAGACCAGGCATTCTCTTATCTGGTGGCTATCTCGGGTCTATCTGTCCATAGGTATGACCTTTCGCAGGCCAGATTGGACAATTGTAATGACAGATGCCAGCCTTCTAGGCTGGGGGGCAGTCTGGAACTCCCTGAAGGCTCAGGGATTGTGGACTCGGGAGACACTCCTTCCAATAAACATTCTGGAACTGAGAGCCATATTCAATGCTCTTCAGGCTTGGCCTCAGCTAGCGACAATGAGGTTCATCAGATTTCAGTCGGACAACATCACGACTGTGGCTTACATCAACCATCAAGGGGGAACAAGGAGTTCCCTAGCGATGTTAGAAGTCTCAAAGATAATTCGCTGGGCAGGGATTCACTCTTGCCACCTATCAGCTATCCATATCCCAGGTGTAGAGAACTGGGAGGCGGATTTTCTAAGTCGTCAGACTTTTCATCCGGGGGAGTGGGAACTCCATCCGGAGGTGTTTGCACAATTGATTCATCGTTGGGGCAAACCAGAACTGGATCTCATGGGGTCTCGCCAGAACGCCAAACTTCCTTGTTACGGATCCAGGTCCAGGGATCCCAAGGCGACGCTGATAGATGCTCTAGCAGCACTTTGGTCTTTCAACCTGGCTTATGTGTTTCCACCGTTTCCTCTGCTCCCTCGTCTGATTGCCAAAATCAAGCAGGAAAGAGCATTGGTGATCTTGATAGCGCCTGCTTGGCCACGCAGGACTTGGTATGCAGATCTGGTGGACATGTCATCCTTGCCATCATGGACTCTGCCGCTGAGACAGGACCTTCTACTTCAGGGTCCTTTCAACCATCCAAATCTGGGAGATTGAACGCTTGATTTTATCAAAGCGGGGCTTCTCCGAGTCAGTCATTGATACCTTAATTCAGGCACGAAAGCCTGTCACCAGGAAAATCTATCATAAGATATGGCGGAAATATCTTTATTGGTGTGAATCCAAGGGTTACTCATGGAGTAAAGTCAGGATTCCCAGGATATTATCCTTTCTCCAATAAGGATTGGAAAAAGGATTGTCAGCTAGTTCCTGAAAGGGACAGATTTCTGCTCTGTCTATTCTTTTGCACAAACGTCTGGCGGATGTTCCAGACGTCCAGGCATTTTGTCAGGCTTTAGTTAGAATCAAGCTTGTGTTTAAACCAGTTGCTCCGCCATGGAGTTTAAATTTGGTTCTTAAAGTTCTTCAAGGGGTTCCGTTTGAACCTCTTCATTCCATAGATATCAAACTTTTATCTTGGAAAGTTCTATTTTTGGTAGCTATTTCCTCGGCTCGTAGAGTTTCCGAGTTATCTGCCTTACAATGTGATTCCCCTTATCTGATCTTCCATACAGAGAAGGTAGTTTTGCGTACCAAACCTGGGTTTTTACCTAAGGTGGTATCTAATAAGAATATCAATCAGGAGATTGTTGTTCCGTCATTGTGTCCTAATCCTTCTTCAAAGAAGGAACGTCTATTACACAATCTTGATGTGGTTCGTGCTTTAAAGTATTATTTACAAGCTACTAAAGATTTTCGTCAAACATCTGCTTTGTTTGTTGTCTACTCTGGACAGAGAAAAGGCCAAAGGGCTTCGGCAACTTCTCTTTCGCTTTGGCTAAGAAGTATAATACGCTTAGCTTATGAGACTGCTGGCCAGCAGTCTCCTGAAAGGATTACAGCTCATTCTACTAGAGCTGTGGCTTCCACATGGGCCTTTAAAAATGAGGCTTCTGTTGAACAGATTTGCAAGGCGGCGACTTGGTCTTCGCTTCATACTTTTTCAAAATTCTATAAATTTGATACTTTTGCTTCTTCGGAGGCTATTTTTGGGATAAAGGTTTTACAGGCAGTGGTACCTTCTGTTTAAGTACCTACCTTGTCCCTCCCTTCATCCGTGTACTTTAGCTTTGGTATTGGTATCCCACAAGTAATGGATGATCCGTGGACTGGATACACCTTACAAGAGAAAACATAATTTATGCTTACCTGATAAATTTATTTCTCTTGTGGTGTATCCAGTCCACGGCCCGCCCTGTCATTTTAAGGCAGGTATTTTTTTAACTGTAAACTACAGTCACCACTGCACCCTATGGTTTCTCCTTTCTCTTGCTTGTCTTTGGTCGAATGACTGGATATGGCAGTTAGGGGAGGAGCTATATAGCAGCTCTGCTGTGGGTGATCCTCTTGCAACTTCCTGTTGGGAAGGAGAATATCCCACAAGTAATGGATAGGGATGCACCGAAATTTCGGCAGCAGAAAGTTTCGGCCAAAAATGGCATTTTTGGTTATTTCGGTTTTCGGATTTTTTGCCTTTTATTTTCGGTAAAATTATTGTGTAGCATATTTCAAATTTGATGCCAGCCTAGAGCTGCTGTTTGAGTTTATTACTTGACTTACTGTTTTGCATATAATAATACTTTTATAGGACTATACTTTATTTTGAAAATTGGTAAAAAAAAACAGAAAAAAATGGTTAAATCTGATTATGTTACACACAACTAAATAAAGAATAATACTAGTGATGCACCAAAATTTGGGCCGCCGAAAATGTGCAACTCAAATTTCGACCCAAAGAGGACCAAAATGGCTAAAAATGTACAGCCCTCCCCTGTTCTATTGAGTTACATGACTATCCTTAGCATAAGGTGAGCAGCACAGCACTGGCATGGTACACAGAGCACACACATAAGTTCCATGACATGATGATATTTGAAACCAGCAGTGCCCTTTTTTTTTTTTTTTAGGAAAAGTTCTGAATACAGTTTTCAAAGGAGTATACGTAACATGTTTATAAACACTTGATATTATCAGACACAGCCCTAAGCACACACAGTAAATATGTATAAGCCTTATATACAGTGCTCATACATCAGCCTCATGTGCGAAGACATTCTATTTGCCTGAGGCAAACATGCGTGCACACTATATATGCATAAGCCCCAAGCTCGCACACAGTTGGCACAAATTAGCACCCACCAGACAGTGTATACAAAAAAGCACAGTAACGGGGGGCGGAGCCAACTGCCGAAGCAGCAAGACCTAGTCTAGGAGAGCTCCCAGCTCTAAATTTCAATAACGCAAGCTATCTGTTATATTTTTAACTTCTGTCTGAAATCCCTAAGTCCCTTAATCGTCTCTGAGGACACTGACTTGGAAGGGGAGCCTATTTTGCTATAATTGTGTCCCTTAGGAGACATGTTAAAAGAATCAACCCTCAGACGCACATAATCTTTTGGTTTAAGATGGCGGCGAACATCGCTATTGCGCTTTCTATGCTAGAGCGCACTATGGACTTTCATTATAAAGACCTACTACAGCATATCCTTCTTTTAAGGTCTGAAAACCCAGATATACCCAGACAGGGTGATTATCGATCAGTCTTTCTCCCTACTTCAGCGGAAAGTTCTGACATGCCGCCACCGGAACCTATACAACCATCTGACACCCGGTCTTTTACTAGGCCTTCTAATTCGGTGGTGCGGGCTGAGGGGAAGTTCCTTCAAGTGCCCCTTTGTGCTCATCTAGATAGGAAGGCGGACAAACTGCCTGAGGCTATCGCAAATCTACAGGACCATGTGGGGAGGCGACCTGTTGCGGCGAGACTAGGGACCGGAACGCTGGTTGATGGAGATCTCTTCATTGAGATGCAGTCTAGCCGATATGTGCAGAGCTCTACAGATGTCTTGGAACAGGACTGCAGCATTTCTCTCTATAATCCCTTCAAATATACTTACAACATGGCGGTACTTGTCCTTACACCATGTGAGGCGCATTCAGTGTTGGAATCGCTGCAGGGCACTCTGAGCCTTCTGACCGTTACACAGCGCACAGGAAATCATCCGGTTCTAAGCAGACAAGAACATTCACTGGTCTTGGGTACAAGAGTGCCCCAAGTTATCTGGACCATTCAAGACTATAACTCTGACATTGGGGCACAATGTGAACTCTTTCTACGGGATTCCATACGAGACCGTAGGAGATCGGGAGTTGGCTGAGTCAGAGAAGCAAGCAGGTCCACATATATCAGACAGCTTAGTAACGCTCATTCCTTGACTTTTATAACATTAAGCTGGTTACTGTAGTAGGTTAGACACCTCAGTCACTATAAACTTTATTATTTGCAATCCAAATTTTATGTTTTAGGCATGATAGTTTTTTTTTTTTTTTTTCTTTTGCTTAGCAGTAACCAGTTTTTCATGTTACCATTACGATTCTAGTATTAGTTTTCAGTATCCCACTTACTGTTAAATTGTTAATGACCCACTGATGTACAGGGTATACACCATATGCGCTCATCTACTCTATCTCTAACAATAATGTTTTATGCTCTAACAAGAAAGCCCAGTAGTATGACAATTGACTCCCACTTTAGCTAAAATTTATATAACCTTAAGTTCCTCAGCATCAAACTGTTCTAATGTGCGGTTCCCAGAAGTATCCCTACATATGGCAATCTTTAATTCTATAATGCAATGTTGGATATACACCACACTTCAGCTGGATGATATCTATAACTACCTAATCCCTAGTTCACTATATTTTATTGCTGCCTGGTCACCACTTATGGGGCTTCAATTTGGGACGCAAGTCCATATGACCTAAAATCAGGAGCACTGCCTAGCTGATATATTTTACCCATAACTGCCATTTACCTTTCAGATACAGTTAGTGGGGGTCATTCCTCCGATTGTACTTAGCTGAAATATATCTTTTACTCATTTTATAATTTTATAACCCAATTGTCTCTTACTCCTACAGACGTTCTAGCACTGTTTAATTACTGGCTCCTAGGTATTCTGTTATGAGTCATATTTCCTAATAACTTTATAGCTTTGTGGGTCTCCAACTTTAGCTCTACTGTTAATTAAAACCATATTAGTCTGATGCCAATCCTAAAGGTTTCTCCTATTTAGCAAACTTTTTCTGAGTTTATAACCAACTGGCACATCCAACAAGAAGCCTGTAAGTCCGAGTTAAGTCTGCATGATATAGCTTAATGCTACATACACTGTCACTGTAGGAATTTATACAGTATATATAGTTTGTTTGCATCTATGTCTTTTACTAATCTAATTTCAAACCAGTCCTACCTGCACTACCCTGACTACAGGTCTCTAGAGCAAAGTTTGGCTACCTCTATAATGCTCAGTAGTAACCCTTTTGAATTAAACTAACCCATTTATAGTCTACTTCCATCCAGTCTCACTAAGACTCCCCCTCTCCTTCCAGACAGACTTTAAGGATCCAGTAGCTGTCTTGTTCATCCCACGTCCCACCCTAGAATATATAATTCCACCTCTTAGTTGCTATGGATACTGCCGAGCTGTGCTAACTGGGAAGGCATGGCTCGGCATAACTTATCTATTTAACAGAAGAGGAAACCAACCCATACTTAATTATGTTACAAGCTCCACCGCATCGATTAGAAGGCTCCGCCCCTCCATTCCCCCTTCTTTTATCTGAGCGGCTTTTTGCCCGCTGATCTCCCCTCCCCCCCCTACATATGTCGGCCCAAGAGTGGTCAACACACATACTAACTCTCCACAGAATGAAGTTCTGACTCAGATATGCCATGAAGTGTTTTCCATAGTCTTGTGGAGATCACTTGCCAATAATATAATTTAAAATGAAGTTCTATTTCTTTTCACCTGCACTTTTGTCTAGCACCATGTTAAAATATGAATATACGTAACTCTCTTATTATATGTCAATACTGTTTTGTCACCAAACTTAGATTACAGACAATGTAAGACTCTCTTTGATGTAATATTACTCTAAAGGTGAATCCTGTTTGTTAATACTTATTCCAACTTCAATAAAAAATTTGTTTACAAAAAAAAAAAAAAAAGCACAGTAACTTTCTATAACCACCTTGCACGTAAGGTCGTAGCTAAGTCCGGTGGTCCTGGTGATATGAAGACTTCATTTGGGGCTCTGGACATATAATCTGATGGGTCAGTGTGAGACCCGAACCAGGAACTAGGCAGAGATACGATGAAAGACGATCAGGTGTAGCCATGTCCATCGCACAGATAACTACACCCAAAAACAATACACGTCCACCTGGTATTGTTGTCTGGCTATAACCACGTTCTCCCTGGTAGAACTCCACCAGTTTCACTGCAGATCACAACCCTACGGTACAAGTGACCACGCCCATTTGTTGGAGCTTTCCCGTCTACAAGCTCAGCTACACACACACACACACACACACACTGTAGTTAAAAAAAAAAAAACTATTTCTGTTTCGGTTTTCGGCCAAGGGCATCCTGAATTTTCGGTATCGGTTTCGGTCCAGAATTTTCATTTTGGTGCATCCCTAGTAATGGATGATCCGTGGACTGGATACACAACAAGAGAAATAAATTTATCAGGTAAGCATAAATTATGGTTTTTACGCTAAAAGGTGCTTTAATAGCATTTCTAAAATTTGCTTTTCATCTCTCTAGGGCCCCAATATTGAAAGCATTGACATACAGGTGACTGCCTTTCTGACCTTGTCAGCCTCGCAGTCTGTCAATATATAGCAAAAAAGGGGGCAGACCCGCAACATGCCGGCAAGTGGTGATGTGTCTCCCATCGGACATTGCAGACATCGGCACTTGTCAGCTCCTTCGGGGGGGGCATATTTGAAGTGTTCATCACTCACTGCGCACACTGAAACCAAAAACGTTTTTTGTGTAAGAATACTTCAAATAATGCCTGTGTGACCTTACTTTCCCTAAACTTACACTACCTGCCTTACACTGTAAAGTCTTGCCACTGAAAAGGTGTCGATACAAATATGGCTTACACCTTAGTCGTAACTTGTACTTCAGAGAGGTATATTTATTAGGCTTGGTGCTATATATTTAAAAGGGATCCTTTACATTACATAGCCAATGTTGATTCTGATGCTGCTTACGATATTTAAACAATAATGTCATCACTTCTGAATATTTTGGCGGCATTCTCAACATCTCGTCAGATCCCTTTTAAATATATTGCTGCCTTGCAGCACTTTCAATCATTGGGGCCTAAGTAAGAAAACAATTTAGTGTGGTCCATCTTATGAGAAGAATGAACACTCTTTGGCCTCTAGTTATCAAGCCGTCAACCTCAAATACGCTGGAATTCCGCAGCGTATTTGTGGCGAGGCTGATTCGCCTAAGTTATCAAGCCCTGCTGCCCGGCAAAAGTAGAATTTTATGACGTAAGCTTCGATCCGCCGGACTCAGTCCGACACAGAACGATTCTTACGTCACTCCAGATGTTCCGAACACAAGTTCGGCACAATCTGACTACTTTTGCTAGCAGGTACGCTTGGCACTTTTCCGGCCCAGCGTACCTGGTTTTCAATCCGCCGCCCTGGAGGCGGCGGATCCCATAGGAATCAATGGGAGTCTGACCATAGCGAAAGTTCATGTTCGCTGCTGCCCGACATCCCATTGATTCCTATGGGAGATTTCTGCACCTAGCACCCTAATATGTACCCCGAGTCTAAACACCCCTAATCTGTCCCCCCCTACACCGCCGCAACTAAATACATTTATTACCCCCTAAACCGACGATCCCGGACCCCGCCGCAACCTATATTATACATATTAACCACTAATCTGCCATCCCCTACACTGCCGCAACTAAATAAAGTTATTCCCCCCCTAAACCGCCGCTCCCGGACCCCGCCGCAACTATAATAAATATGTTAACCCCTAAACAGCCACTCCCAGACCCCGCCGCCACCTACATAATACCTATTAACCCCTATCCTGCCCCCCCTACACCGCCGCCACCTATAATACATTTATTAACTCCTATCCTGCCCCCCCTACACCGCCGCCACCTATAATACATTTATTAACCCCTATCCTGCCCCCCTACACCTCCACCACCTATAATACATTTATTAACCTCTATCCTGCCCCCCTACACCGCCGCACCTATAATACATTTATTAACACCTATCCTGCCCCCCCTACACCGCCTCCACCTATAATACATTTATTAACCCCTATCCTGCCCCCCCTACACCGCCGCCACTATAATAAAATTATTAACCCCTAAACCTAAGTCTAACCCTAACACCCCCCTAACTTAAATATTAATTAAATACATCTAAATATTATAACTCTTATTAACTAAATTATTCCTATTTAAAACTAAATACATACCTGTAAAATAAACCCTAAGATAGCTACAATGTAATTAATAATTACATTGTAGCTATTTTAGGATTTATATTTATTTTACAGGTAACTTTGTATTTATTTTAGCTAGTTAGAATAGTTATTAAATAGTTATTAACTATTTAATAACTACCTAGCTAAAATAAATACAAAATTACCTGTAAAATAAATCCGAACCTAAGTTACAATTAAACCTAACACTACACTATCATTAAATTAATTAAATAAATTACCTACAAATATATACAATTAAATAAACTAACTAAAGTACAAAAAATAAAAAAAAATAAGTTACAAACATTTTAAAAATATTACAACAATTTTATGCTAATTACACCTAATCTAAGCCCCCTAATAAAATAACAAAGCCCCCCAAAATAAAAAAATGCCCTACCCTATTCTACATTAAAAAGTTAACAGCTCTATTACCTTACCAGCCCTTAAAAGGGCCTTTTGCGGGGCATGCCCCAAAGAAATCAGCTCTTTTGCCTGTAAAATAAAAATACAACCCCCTCCCAACATTAAAACCCACCACCCACATACCACTACTCTAACCCAAACCCCCCTTAAATAAACCTAACACTACCCCCCTGAAGATCATCCTACCTTTAGCCGTCTTCAGCAAGCCGACCACCGATGGAACAGAAGAGGACATCCACAGCGGCCGAAGTCATCATCCAAGGGGCGCTGAAGAAGTCTTTCATCCGATTGAAGTCATCATCCAAGGGGCGCTGAAGAAGTCTTCCATCCGATTGAAGTCATCATCCAAAGGGTGCTGAAGAAGTCTTCCATCTGATTGAAGTCATCATCCAGGCGGCATCTTGAATCTTCATCCATCCGGAGCGGAGCCATCTTCAGGCGAGCCAACGCAGAGCCATCTTCTTCCGCCGACGACTTCCCGACAAATGACGGTTCCTTTAAGTGACATCATACAAGATGGCATCCTTCGAATTCCGATTGGCTGATAGGATTCTATCAGCCAATCGGAATTAAGGTAGGAAAAATCTGATTGGCTGATTTAATCAGCCAATCAGATTGAGCTTGCATTCTATTGGCTGTTTTCCGATCAGCCAATAGAATGCGAGCACAATCTGATTGGCTGATTGGATCAACCAATCGGATTGAACTTCAATCTGATTGGCTGATTAAATCAGCCAATCAGATTTTTCCTACCTTAATTCCAATCGGAATTCGAGGGACGCCATCTTGGATGACATCACTTAAAGGAACCGTCATTCGTAGGGAAGTCGTCGGTGGAAGAAGATGGCTTCGCGTCGGCTCGTCTGAAGATGGCTCCGCTCCGGATGGATGAAGATTGAAGACGCCGCCTGGATGATGACTTCAATCGGATGGAAGACTTCTTCAGCGCCCCTTGGATGATGACTTCAATCGGATGGAAGACTTCTTCAGCGCCCCTTGGATGATGACTTCAATCGGATGGAAGACTTATTCAGCGCCCCTTGGATGATGACTTCGGCCGCTGTGGATGTCCTCTTCTGTTCCATCGGTGGTCGGCTTGCTGAAGACGGCTAAAGGTAGGATGATCTTCAGGGGGGTAGTGTTAGGTTTATTTAAGGGGGGTTTGGGTTAGAGAAGTGGTATGTGGGTGGTGGGTTTTAATGTTGGGCGGGGGTTGTATTTTTATTTTACAGGCAAAAGAGCTGATTTCTTTGGGGCATGCCCCGCAAAAGGCCCTTTTAAGGGCTGGTAAGGTAATAGAGCTGTTAACTTTTTAATGTAGAATAGGGTAGGGCATTTTTTTATTTTGGGTGGCTTTGTTATTTTATTAGGGGGCTTAGATTAGGTGTAAGTAGCTTAAAATTGTAATATTTTTGAAATGTTTGTAACTTATTTTTTTTTAACTTTTTTTTTATTTTTTGTATTTAATTGTAGTTATTTTTAAGTAATTTATTTAAATAATTTAATGATAGTGTAGTGTTAGGTTTAATTGTAACTTAGGTTAGGATTTATTTTACAGGTAATTTTGTATTTCTTTTAGCTAGGTAGTTATTAAATAGTTAATAACTATTTAATAACTATTTTAACTAGCTAAAATAAATACAAAGTTACCTGTAAAATAAATATAAATCCTAAAATAGCTACAATGTAATTATTAATTACATTGTAGCTATCTTAGGGTTTATTTTACAGGTAAGTGTTTAGTTTTAAATAGGAATAATATATTTAATTATAGTGTAGTGTTAGGTGTAATTGTAACTTAAGTTAGATATTATTTTACAGGTAAATTTCTCTTTATTTTAACTAGGTAGCTATTAAATAGTTAATAACTATTTAATAGCTATTGTACCTAGTTAAAATAAATTGAAATTTGCCTGTAAAATAAAAATAAATCCTAAGATAGCTACAATACAGTATAATTATTATTTATATTGTAGCTATATTAGGGTTTATTTTAAAGGTAAGTATTTAGTTTTAAATAGGATTAATTTAGTTAATAAGAGTTATAATATTTAGATGTATTTAATTAATATTTAAGTTAGGGGGGTGTTAGGGTTAGACTTAGGTTTAGGGGTTAATAATTTTATTATAGTGGCGGTGGTGTGGGGGGGGCAGGATAGGGGTTAATAAATTTATTATAGGTGGCGATGGTGTAGGGGGGCAGATTAGGGGTTAATAAGTTTAATATAGGTGGCAACGGTGTAGGGGGGGCAGATTAGGAGTTAATAAATTTAATATAGGTTGGGGCGGGGTCCGGGAGCGGCGGATTAGGGGTTAAACAATTTATTTAGTTGCGGCGGGGTCCTGGATCGGCAGGATAGGGGTTAATAAATTTATTATAGGTGGCGGCGGTATAGGGGGGGCAGGATAGGGGTTACTAGGTATAATGTAGGTGGCGGTGGGCTCCGGGAGCAGCGGTTTAGGGGTTAATACATTTATTATAGTTGCAGCGGGGTCTAGGAGCGGCGGTTTAGGGGTTAATAACTTTATTTAGTTGCGGGGGGCTCCGGGGGCGCCGGTATAGGGGGTAGAACAGTGTAGTTTAGTGTGGGTGCTTAGTGACAGCTTATCAATAAAGCTGGGAAAAAGCCGAAGAGCAGCGAGATCGGATGAGTGATAACTATCACAGTCCGCTGCTCATCGCCCCATACTTGGTGCGTGGCTTTTGGACAGCTTTATTGATAACTTTGGCGAGCGTATTCAGGTCCGCGGCGGCGATGGTAGGCGAGCCGGCGGCGGCGTATTGGGGCCGGCGATGGCAGGTAAGTAGACACGTTGATAACTAGAGGCCTTTGTCCTTACTGTGGCATTACTATAGTCACTTTTCAGACATAGGTTCCCTGCAGAACAGCTATCTAGATAGACTATAAAATTACTCTTGGAGATAAAAAAAATTCTTTCATCAAAGTACAGAGAAATTTGCATTTTCCCTAATGACCATTTGTGCTTTATTAGCGCTGCTTGGTAACAGGGTTCACATCAGACTACTAATTGTATAAAAAACCCATATGCTAAAAAACACGGAGCTTCCAACCCACACACCCCGTCAGGAATATTACATTCTGAGATTGCTTAAGAGTTTTCAATCAGGGGATTCAAGTACACTTCAGCCAAACTCTTATCATTCCTGTTAAACGTTTCATGTGTAGCTTAGAGTGTAGAAACATTATACTTTAATAATTTTTCACACTTATTCATACTGTATTTATTATGAAATCCTTTTGATAAATCTAAGTTTTTAGAAAGATATTACAATTTATTCTAATTGATTTGTAGCAGTAACTCATTTAAGTTTTCAAAAGCTTCCTTTTATAACTCTCCATATTATTATAAGAACACTCTTGTAACCACTGTTGGATGTTAAACACAGATACATACATACATACACACACACACACACACTCACATATATATATATATATATATATATATATATATATATATATATATATATATATATACAGGGAGTGCAGAATTATTAGGCAAATTAGTATTTTGACCACATCATCCTCTTTATGCATGTTGTCTTACTCCAAGCTGTATAGGCTCGAAAGCCTACTACCAATTAAGCATATTAGGTGATGTGCATCTCTGTAATGAGAAGGGGTGTGGTCTAATGACATCAACACCCTATATCAGGTGTGCATAATTATTAGGCAACTTCCTTTCCTTTGGCAAAATGGGTCAAAAGAAGGACTTGACAGGCTCAGAAAAGTCAAAAATAGTGAGATATCTTGCAGAGGGATGCAGCACTCTTAAAATTGCAAAGCTTCTGATGCGTGATCATCGAAAAATCAAGCGTTTCATTCAAAATAGTCAACAGGGTCGCAAGAAGCGTGTGGAAAAACCAAGGCGCAAAATAACTGCCCATGAACTGAGAAAAGTCAAGCGTGCAGCTGCCAAGATGCCACTTGCCACCAGTTTGGCCATATTTCAGAGCTGCAATATCACTGGAGTGCCCAAAAGCACAAGGTGTGCAATACTCAGAGACATGGCCAAGGTAAGAAAGGCTGAAAGATGACCACCACTGAACAAGACACACAATCTGAAACGTCAAGACTGGGCCAAGAAATATCTCAAGACTGATTTTTCTAAGGTTTTATGGACTGATGAAATGAGAGTGAGTCTTGATGGGCCAGATGGATGTGCCCGTGGCTGGATTGGTAAAGGGCAGAGAGCTCCAGTCCGACTCAGACGCCAGCAAGGTGGAGGTGGAGTACTGGTTTGGGCTGGTATCATCAAAGATGAGCTTGTGGGGCCTTTTCGGGTTGAGGATGGAGTCAAGCTCAACTCCCAGTCTTACTGCCAGTTTCTGGAAGACACCTTCTTCAAGCAGTGGTACAGGAAGAAGTCTGCATCCTTCAAG